>NC_092712.1:201030731-201349896 GCF_047496885.1 Scyliorhinus torazame | reverse complement strand
GGACCGCCCCCCTCCCCGACACGGACCACCCCCCCGTCCCCCCCTATCCGGTATGGACCCCCCCCCCACCGTCCCCCTCTCCGGCACGGACCCCCCCCCCCCGTCCCCCTATCCGGCACGGACCGCCCCCCTCCCCGACACGGACCACCCCCGTCCCCCTATCCGGTATGGACCCCCCCCCCCCCGTCCCCCTCTCCGGCACGGACCCCCCCCCCCCGTCCCCCTATCCGGCACGGGACCGCCCCCCTCCCCGACACGGACCACCCCCGTCCCCCTATCCGTATGGACCCCCCCCCCCCCCCCGTTCGCCCTCCCCGGCACGGACCCCCCCATCCCACTCACCGGCACGGACCTCCCCCCCCCCCCGGGTCCCCCTATCCGGCCCCGACCCATCCCCCTCCCCGGCACGGACCCCCCCGTCACGGACCCCCCCCCCACCGGCACGGAGCCCCCCCCCCCCCCTCCCCGGTCCCCCTCCCCGGCACAGACCCACCCCCCGTCCCCCTATCCGGCACAGACCCCCCCGTCCCCCTCTCCGGCACGGACCCCGTCCCCCCCCCGTCCCCCTATCCAGCACGGACCGCCCCCCTCCCCGACACGGACCACCCCCGTCCCCCTATCCGGTATGGACCCCCCCCCCTCCCCCCCCCGTCACCCTCCCCGGCACGGACCCCCCCATCCCCCTCCCCAGCACAGTCCCCCTCCCCGGCACTCACCCCCCCCCCTTCCCGGCACTCCCCCGGAGCCCAGCCCACTCTAACCACCCGCCACGCACACACGCACACACGCACACACGCACACACGCACACACGCACACACGCACACACGCACACACGCACACACGCACACACGCACACACGCACACACGCACACACGCACACACGCACACACGCACGCGCACACACACACACACACACACACACACACCCCGCCATCACCTCGCCAGCGGCCAATCCCCCAGGCGTCAACCTTGAGCACTGGTTGACGCCAATTAATAGGTGGTTTGATTTACGCCGACGTGACCTGTGATCACGTCGGCGGGACTTCGGCCCATCCAGAACTCGGCGGGACTTCGGCCCATCCAGATGGGAGAACATCGGCAGCCCTGAAATCCGTTGCCTTGCGCCCACCCGTGCCATTCTCCGAGGTGTGCGGTGCGATTGCCGCCCCGCCGACTTTTCTCCCTTCGGAGAATTCGGCGGGCGGCGGTGGCGGGACGGCCCACGGCGATTCTCCGACCCGGTGGGGGGTCGGAGAATCTCGCTCCAGGTATTTAAAATTGGTAAACAGGCAACGTGCCTGCTGAGGGAATACAAACAGTGTCCAACAACGCTATAGTGTGCTGACAGTTGTGCTGCTGGCCGGGGGACATCTGCCTGTGTGAGCAGCGCGGGGCGGAGAGGATGTGGGCTGTGGAGTCGGCATAGTCAAGCACAGACCACCATTGCCACAGACTGCAAGGCAGCTATGCAGTTGCGCACTCTGCTGACTGCCCACTGTGCGCCTAGTGCCACAGGTCATATGGGTGCCCCCCAACACCCCCCCCGGGCCACTCTCTCGGTACCTTCTGGCCTCAGCCGACCCAACAATGGGATGGGTGCGCTCCAGCACAACCAGTACCATCTGTTGTCTGAAACAGACTGCTTATATGCAGCAGCTGATTGTCCGGCACTCCAGTACCGATCCCGACCCCATAATATCACATGCCAGCATGCCTCGGAATTGCACAAGTTCCAAGTGCCAACGGTGCTGGCCCATTAACAGCTCCTAAATCATCCAGGACCAGCACCAATTTTGTCAACGTAGAACTCCCACAATTCATCCCCGGCATCAGCACTCTGAAACGGAGAATCCGCCGCATAACTTTTACTTTTTTAAAAAATAAAACGGAGGAACAGCCAGTTAGTTTTAACAAGAAAAAAAACATTTTTTAAACATGAGAAAAATAGATTAATGATACAAAGTCCTTTACTCCCCCCTTAGTTTAATAAATACACACAGATTTAAAGGTTAACATGCATGACAAAGCACATCTTAAGCTGCAATGGTATAATTATTACAAAAAGTCTCTTTAAGCCCACATGATAACTGTGGTAAGTCACATTCTGCTCTGGACCCAAGTGAATGTCTGAGGATTTTGCCTCAAAATTGTCTCACTGAGCTCAGCTTCCACACGAGTGATTTTAAAATATGTTTTCAAAGTCAAACTTTCAATTCTTCTTTTAAATTATGATTTCCCTCTGCGGCTTCCATCAAGATTTCTCTTTCAGATTTTACAACTTTCCGTTCAGGTTATTTTCTCTGAAAGGCTTCACACAAATTCAGAGTTCCAGCTATCAATTTCCACAATTATTTCAAATAATGGGTACAATGTAACTAAAAACAAAATTAGGGTCTGTTCTGGGGGCTTTAGCAGGGTCGACCCCGCTATCTAACGGCACTTTTCTTTTTGTGCCCTGGAAGGGTGCACTCCCCCCTCCCCTCCAAAGGCCTTATTCAACGCCATTTCCTGCACTGAGGAGATCCAGCAGGGCGGAATGGCGTCCCGATCTCTTGATCCCCCGACGCAAACCCCCGGACCCCCCCAAAGCCCCAACTCACCTATAAAGGGAGTCATCGAGTCCCCCCTGCACCCCGGCTCTCATGGGTAGGGCACTCTTGGGGGCAATCCTGGCATGGGCAAAATGCCAGCTTGGCACCTGGATGGCTCTGCCAGTGTAGCACTGATAGGGTGCCACACTTGCAGTGCTAAGGTGCCCAGGTGGCATCAGCAGTTCCAGGATGCCACTCTACCTGAAGGTACTGCTGGTCCCTGTTTGTGGGGACCAGTACTGAACGGTGCCTGGCTGGGGTTTCTGGTGCCTGGCTGGTAGATGCCAGGTGGGTTCTTTTAGCCATGTGAGACTGGGTCCTGTCCACAGGGGGAGTCTCACAAGATCTGGTTAGATCTCGCAAGGCATAATAACCATCAAGAAGCCCAGAGGAGGCCTCTCCCAGGATCTACTGGCCACGTTACACCCCGGTTCTGGCGTGATGCAGCCGGTAGTTTACACCGAATGTCTCCCAAATTGTAGTCATCTCTCATAAGCCTTAGCAACACTGCAAATATCCTTCTGGCCTCTCATGATCCAATGTCTTTTCAATTCTGGGACTTTACCGAACAGTATTCTGTTCTGGTTCCCACTCCTCCTGTTCCATTAACTCCAGACTTATTGGAATCTTCTCTTCATTTATTTAGCTGGACCTTAATTAGCTGGACTTGAGATTGACGGTATCTGTTTTCTTAACCATTACTCCATAGTATGGCTTTTGTTCTAGCCAGTGTGAGCAAATACAAAAAGCTCAGCTACCCAAGAAGAGGGCCCAGGGAAAACAGCCCAGTGAATTGTGCACCATCGCAGCCCATCGTCTTCCCTGCCTGGTACCAGCTGACCATCCCCTCAACCTGGCTGCCTCCTGAGCAGGAAATAGAATAAACAAATGCGAATGAGATCTACTAAATTCAGCAGTACCTCTGTTCTCCCAATATTTTCACGTGCCCTGGTTGCTGATGAACACTTCGGCTTTGTCATCAATATTTGGACTGTGATGTTCCCAAAACTGCACGATCAAATCTTTGCAGCAGCAGCCTGCTGGAAAGGCCAGAAACTAGGCTTAAAACGGAGTAAGCCGGCTCCCAAAGTTTCTATGATGACCTCGTAAGGACAGAATCTTTACCTTTCTGTCCCATAAAATGCAAGTTGTGGCGTAGGGCTGCTGAACATCACCGTTCCTAGACCCTAAGCTTTATGTAGTCTCCTGGCCGACAAACAGCCTTGCATAGACTCCCAGGCTGTGGATTAGGCCTGGAGTCCTGAGAATTGGACTCGGCATTCGTTTTTTAATTTTTAAAATGTCCCACATTATCAAGCAACCGCTGATTGAAAACTAAATTTAGCTTTTGGGTGGGTCAACAACTTCCACTCCCCGCTCCAATGCTATCCAGGCCAGTAACCAGGCCATCTGAATTAAATTATCCAGCATCACTGCTTTGGTGTGAGCTCAGAGTGCAATTAGCCCCTGCCACTGGTGGTCAAATTAAGGAACCCCCCCCCCTGACTCTATGACCCTGTCAGGAGCAGAGGCCTGGAGTGCGCAGGTCTCTGAAATTTAATCAGGATTGAAGATTGCATGCTCCATCCAGTTTGCAGCCAGTTTCACATTCCTGTGCAGCAAGATGAACTTCAGCTAATTTGACAAAATTGAAAGCAGCTGTGGCAAAATCGGCTTTAAAAATCACGATTACCTCATCTTATTCAATGTTCTGACTGCAATTTTGAAACGAATTTGGAGTCCAATATTTTGATAATATCTCAAGTCGTAAATGAGCCAAAATACAGAATCTGAATCCCCACTCACCCATATCTCGAGGGCTTTGGATAAAGCAACCATTTTCAGATTATATTACAACATTTCCTACGTTACAACAGCAAGAGGAACTTTGGGACATCTTTAGGTCACAAAAGGAGCTATGTTAATACTTTCAATCTTTGCCAGTGGAGCTTGTCCTTTTAACAGCAACAAATATCTGTGTTTTTTGGCGAATGATCAAGAATATGCACATTCCTGCACCAATAGATGCATGGGCAATTCCATTTGCAAACTGAAGTAGCAGGGTGATGCCAATTCATACAAAAAAGACCCACTGTTCTCAGCTTTATCATCCCATTCCTTTTGTTGGCATACTTTAAAGAAAATACTTGCATTTATGTAGCACCTTTCATGACCTCCAGATGCAACTGAAGTACCATTAAAGTGGAAGTAGAGCGCAGAATGCAGAGCATCCCACCCACCCATCTCACCAAGCAGCACCTGCCAAACCTGTGGCAGAGTCTGCGGATCCAGGATTGGACTATTCAGCCACCACAGAACCCACCAGAGGGGAAGCAAGTCATCCTCAACATTGAAGGACTGCCCAAGAGAAGACTGTTAAAGTGTAGCCACTGTTGCAATGCAGGGAAATGTGGCAAGCAACTTGTACACGGCAAGATCTTAGAAAGAGTGCTGAAATAAAGGCCAGATAGTGGATAGGATTTTCAGGGTGGCGAGCGATCGGCACTCACCATCTTGAGTCGGTGCATAATGCTCTTCCACCGACTCTCGGAAGCCCATTGCCATTTAATTATATTTATTTTATTCTTTCATGGGATATGGGTAATGCTGGCTGGGCCAGCATTTATTGCCCATCCCTTTTAAGAGTAAACCACATTGCTGTGGATCTGGAGTCACATGTAGGTGACATTAATGAACCAGATGGGTGTTTACAACAATCGATAATTGTTTCATGGTTATCATTTGACCTTGAATTCTAGATTTTTATTCAATTCAAACTTCTCCAATTGCGGTGTTGGGATTCGAATCTGTGTCGCCAGAGTCTCCTGGGTCTCTGGAATATTAGTCCAGTGACAATACCACTGCGCCTCTGCCTCACTCACTGCTCACTTGAGCATTGTTTGGCAGTGAGTGGGACATCCATCCAGCCTTGGAAGGAATTCCCACCCATTGGCCGGCAGCTCCTGGCCAGTTACAGTGCTGCAATGGCCAAGCCCTTCCCTGCCCAAGCGTGAAATTGCCTCGGGGTTTGAGGGGGTGGGTTCCAGGGGAACCCAATCCATTCAATTGTACGCTCTCCTCCCCTGCTAATTCCTCAGAACCCACCTTGGGGGTCGGGGAGCATAGAATTCTGCCAATGTATTTTAATGATGTTGATTCAGAGGTTAATATTGTTCAGGATACCAGAGAAAGCTGCAGAAGGAAATCATGAAAGCAGGAGTACACGTTTGAAAAGACTCTGGGGGCGATTCTCCAATATGGAGCCCAAGTGTTCGTGCCATCGTGATCGCCGTCGCCTTTCACGACGGCGCGAACCAGGCCCTGGTACGACCGATGGGGCCAGCACGGCGCTGGAGTGGTTCACGCTGCTCCAGCCTCCTTTCGCGGCGCCAAATGGGTGCCGCGCCAACCGGCGCATGCGCAGTTGGGCCACGCCAACCTGCGCATGCGTGGGGGACTTCTTTCACGCGCCTGCCCCGACTCAACATGGCGTCGGTGTTCAGGGGCCGGCGCGCCAGAAAGTAGGCCCGGGGGAGGAAGAGGCCGGCCCGCCGATCGGTGGGCCCTGCTCGCGGGCCAGACCCCTTCGGAGCCCCCCTCCCCCCACAGGCCATCCCCCAACCATTCGCGCAGTGTTCCTGCCGGCAGCGACCAGGGGTGAACAGCGCCGGCGGGACTCTGTCGTATCGGCGCAGCCAATTGGGGCCGGAGAATCGGCGGCCCTGCCGACTCCAGCGGCCCGCAGCCGGCGCTGCGCCAAACGCACCGGCGCAAATGTCGCCGATTCTCCGCACCTTGGAGAATCGCGCACCGGCGTCGGGGCGTCGATTCTCTGGCCCGGCGTGAGGCCCGGAGAATTGCTCCCTCTATATATCATCTGGAGAAACCGTTTCTTCATGCATGTGGAGCATTCACTGTTTGACCATCTTTAATGTTGCCTACATGTGATTCCAGATCCACAGCAATGTGGTTTACTCTTAAATGCCCTTTCAAGGGCAATTAGGGATGAGTAATAAATGCTGGCCAGCCAGCACTACGTTCTTCTGTAAGAACGAGAGGCCGTCTGCAATCTCAAACTAGTATTTGGGCGGACAGGTAGGAGGTCAATATCGAAGCTCGCCACTTACAAAATGAGTCCCAGAGCATTTAAACTGCCCATTTGAATTTCCCATCCACATGAATATCCAGCACAACAATATTCAAGGATAACTCTATTTTATACATTGGCATATGCAGAAGCTCTGGTCTGAATTGCTAAATCGCATTGGAGATGGAACCAGTGCAGGAAGGCTGGAGAATTGACAAGAAACATTGGCTAGCATGTTTCTGCCTTTGGTTAATTTCAGTAGCGGGAGGTTTGGGATGGTTATGGCTTCCCGCAATTAGCTGGTATTAAGGAAATTTGAAGACTGAGAGGACTGAATGAGGTCAATTTCTGAAGGTAACTGGAATTCTTCAGTTGGCCAGCAAGGCTCCAAGGCAACTGAAGCCTGGCCAATTCAGGGAGATGACCTCCTGACAGCAGACCGGGGCTCCAGCACTCCAGCCTAATTTCAAACCACCTCACTGCAATTGACATACCAAGATGGCCATAGTTACAGCCACAGGCTAACCTCTGGCCACTTTTGTTTGTAACATTATACAAAATTTTCAGTCAAGTGTTCCTTGTGGTATTCTTTTTTTGCCTATCTATATTAGCAGCTCCTGCCTCTTGACAATGGGGCTGCCTACGTGTCAGAGTTGGAGGGTCTTCCATTGGCTATCCAGCTTTGAAAGTCCACCCACTATCCTCAACGGGACAGAGACCCGAAAAGCTGTCACTTAATTGGCTAACTCCTCAAAAATTGTCCTCTGAATCTCGAGATCGGCATGTGCAAGTTGCTAACCCGTACATACTCCCAGTGGCAGGCTCAAGATCCACAATCAAAAATTCAGCCCTTAATGTCTGTAGCAGCCGTGAATCCTGGGAGCCTATATCAATATGGCATGCACATGTGGTTTGTAATGAACTGACTAATTGGACGCAGAGGCATACATCTAGTGACCCCAAAAAGGGCAAGAGATGCAGATACATCTGAGCATGTATCAGAAGCACAATGCACTTCAAGTAAGCCTAGAAGCAGATTACAAATCGGATCAGTGCCATGTTTATCATTAATAGTAGGTGGCTGGAGATTTGCAAGAGATTCTTTGACATCCAGAAAAAGAAACATGCAATGTTTAGCTTTCAATTGAGAGATGTAGAAAGCTATGAGTTATGGCACACAGGTCCAAACATTCATACTACCGGAACATATTCATACTTGAATATGTTTGGTCTAGAAAGCCTCGAGGCAATGGCAGAAACCCAAATGGGGTACTGACAATGCCTTTCTTTTAATGTTATGATTTTTTTCTGCACTCTAGTGGAAACAAAATATAGTCTAATAATAATGTCCAAATCTGGTTTCTATGGGTGTTAGCTTGTTTTGGTGAACAGATCAGTGCATCGTGTTGCTCACCCTCGCACAGGAGATTGCACTGCTAATATGCTTGAAGAAGACTTCATCCTCTTAGCACTAGCTTACAGCTTGGGGAATCAGATTGTCAATTTAAGATTACAGTGACAAGAAAATGAGAAAAGTCTACAACAGAAATGTCTTTATTCAGAGGATTGTTAGACAAGTCATATTTTGCAAGTTAGAGAAGCTGAGACTGAGACCACTCATTGCACCTTTCAAAAGGGTAAGTGGATAAATATTTCATGCAGAAGAAGATAAAGAAAATGAGGGCGGTGGGATTACTTTTGGATTGCCCCAAGAGTTATCAAGGATATAAATGAGCCAAATGGCTTCCTGTTATGATGAAAATGTGTACAGTTCTACGAGAGGTGACAGACCCCTTACGCCTACGGGAAACTGAGACATGGGGGCCGGGATTCTCTCAGCCCGGTGCCGAGCCGGAGAATCCCCGCGATCGTTGCGAATCGCGCCACGCTGCCCCGAAGCCAGGATACGATTCTCCACGGAGAATCAGCGCTATTGGTGCCGGTGTGATTGGCGTGGCGCCAGTCGAGGGCCGCTCTATGTGGCCCCCCCCCCCCCACCGATTCTCGGCCCGGGATGGGCCGAGCGGCCGTCGCAAAAAACCCAAGTCCCGCCGCCGCCGTTCAGACCTGCTCTCAGCCGGCTGGACCTCCGCATGGAAGGGTCCGGGGGAAGCCTGTGGGCTGGGGTGGGGGGGGGCGTCCGTTATGGCGTGGCCCGCGATCGGGGCCCATCAACCGGCGGGCCGGCCTCTCGGGCTGGGGGCTTCATTTCTTCCGCGCCGGCCCCTGAGGACCTGCGCCATGTTGCGTCGGGGCCGGTGCGGAGAAGGGAGCCACTGCGCATGCGAACTTTGGCACCGGTGCCACTGCGCATGCGCAGACCCAGCAGCGCTCAGTTCGTGCCAGGATCAGCAGCTGGAGTGGCATGGTCCACTCCAGTGCCGTGCTGGCCGCCTGTAGGCGCCAGAATTGCTGATCCTGAGGCCGTGTTGACGCCGTCGAGAAACACAACGGCATTTCCGACGGCGTCAACACTTAGCCTCAGGTCACAGAATCCCGCCCGGGATTTTGAGTTGGATTAAGAACCACACTTTTGGTTGATTTTTTTTGCGATATCTTTAGCAACCTATTTTCTATACTGGAAACAGATGTTAGAAATTTGTAATTTCCACCCTCAATAGATGAACATTTCCACTTCACTTTTGTAGCTATTTCAAATGTCATTCTACCTTTTGAAACATAACCAACATGTGGAAATATTTCTTCATATTGCCTTATTAAGGGTACTTAGATTACTCTGATGTATCAATTCCAGCTAAAACTGTGGTTAGGTTCTGTTGATGTATCGAAATTTCTGTATAAATTCTGTCCCAATGTAAGAGGTTTGGTATTACAGTTTATTGGCAATTCATATAAAACCTGTTAGTTCATTGTTATATATGTCCATTAAAGTATCATATTTAAAATTCACAATTAAGCAATGGAGCATGAAGATAATTAAACTTTTGAAAGATTTATATTGTAAGAAACATGAATAAAAAGTATTCAAACTCCTCATTCTCTTTAATGACATATTCGGCATTGAATTCTGATAATACAATCTAATTGACTCTGGGCGGTTCTATTTATACTGATGCAGTTAGCTCATGTGTCCAATGATGTCAAGAGAAGAAAGTAATATCCTGGAGATGATCCAAATTAACCAGATGAACATAGAGTGCAACAGCTTCTAAGCACCGATTTATACTCGCACCCTCTCAGTGTCCGTCCAAATCTGGGATTTGTGATTGAATCTAGTCGAGACAGATGGGTTGAATTAAAAACACTCTTAACCCAGTCATAAATGGGCTTTGGCCACTAACAATGACATAGATTGGCAATCTTATGGATAGAGACTATAAAGTCTTCTGGAGAACAATTTTGACTTTCTGCAATACTGGGCGGAAATCTCCGGTCCCCCAGCCGCATGTTTCTCGGCAGCACGCCATTCGCCAGTGGCAGGATTCTCTTTTCCCACCACTTGTCAACGGGATTTCCCATTGAAGCCCATGCCGCCGGGAAATTTGCAGCCGGGCGGTTGTGCACCGCCAGCGGGAGAAGAGGGGCGAAATTATCCGTAATCGGCGCGATGTCCGCCGACCGGCGACAAAAACGGCGCAAATCAGTCCGGCATCGCGCCGCCCCAAAGGTGCGGAATCCTCCGCATCTTGACCGGCCGAGCCCTAACCTTGAGGGGCTAGGCCCAAGCCGGACTGATTTCTGCCCCGCCAGCTGGCGGGAAAGGCCTTTGGTGCCCCGCCAGCTGGCGCGGAAATGACATTGCCGAGCGGCGCATGCGCGGGAGCGTCAGCGGCCACTCACGGCATCTCTGCGCATGCGCAGAGGAGGGAGTCTCTTCCGCCTCCACCATGGTGGAGACCGTGGCGAAGACGGAAGGAAAAGAGTGCCCCCACGGCACAGGCCCGCCCGTGGATCGGTGGGCCCCAATCGCAGGCCAGGCCACCGTGGGGGCACCCCCCGGGGCCAGATTGCCCGTGTCCCCCACAGGACCCCGGAGCCCGATCGCGCCACCTTGTCCCACCGGTAAGAGAGGTGGTTTAATCCACACCGGCGGGACAGGCATTCCAGCAACGGGGCTTCGGCCCATCCGCTCCGGAGAATCGCTGGGGGGGGGGGGGGGGGGGGGCCTCCAACTGGCGCAGCGCGATTCCCGCCCCCGCCGAATCTCCGGTGCCGGAGAATTCAGCAACCGGCGGGGGCGGGATTCACGCCAGCCCCCGGGGATTCTCCGACCTGGCGGGGGGTTGGAGAATCTTGCCCCAGAATCCCAACGGCCGCAGAATTCATGCCAGTATGTAGTAAGTACACAGTCCGTTTTTCACTATTTGTTCAATAATTCTCCAAATGACTTCTGTCTTATTTCCTCATGCCACTTTGGATGCATTTCTATTCTCTGAAAGAATTGCTCTTCCCACAGACCTTTGAAAATAATAGTCAATTGGCACGGTGGTACAGTGGTTAGCACTGCTGCCTCACAGCTCCAGGGTTCCGGGTTAAATTCCAGCTTCGGGGGACTTCTCCCAGTGTATGCATGGGTTTCCTCTGGATGCTCAGGTTTCCTCCCACAGTCCAAAGGTTGGGTGACAAAAAAAGGTTAGGTGGGGTTACGGTGATAAGGTGGAGGTGTGGGCTTAAGTAAGGTGCTGTTTCCAAGGGCTGGTGAAGACCCGATGGGCCGAGTGGCCTCCTTCCGCACTGTAGGGATTCTATGAGGAACTTTAATTTAAACAGCCCTGATTTCTCCCCTCACCTCCCATCCATAAATACAATTGATTTTGATTTCCACCTTTATAAGCAGTGACATATTTCTCTCCCCACCCCCCCCATGTTTTGGTGTGATCCAATTTCTATTCATGACCCCACAACAAACTCAAAAGAGGATAAATTCAAAGGGGTAGTTTATTTGCACATGTTCAAACAGGAGGAGGGGTGCAATATAGCCTACTTTTTCATTCATGCAATAAAGAGGGGGGCAGAGAAAGAAAGATTCACTGGACAAGAACGTGGAATAAAGAATTATTTTACGTGGGTCCAAAGACCAGAATCAAAGTCCAGTGGAGTTTTCTTTCACAGAGGTTGGCAGGTTGAAGACTGATGGTGGATAATTCATTTTTCAAGTTAAGTTGACTTCCATGAAGGGATCGACTCGTACAAATTAATTAGTCAGATAAGTGATGCTATAAAAGTTCAGAAGTCCAAGTAGGAACAGTATAGATGGGAATCAGGCATTCAGCTGGACCAAGACTTTGTTGTGGGCTGCTGCATGCCAGGTCGAAAATGGCAGACTGCCTTGCAGGCCTGTAAGACAGTATAACTGGTTCACCCATCTCGGAGAATGAGGTCACATGACTCCCACCTATCCACTTTGGCTTGACAAAGGATGTTCATTTCTTTGTCTGGGTTTTCTTGATATTGTCAATGTTCTGAATATTAGGAATTTGAAAGGAGGTTATAGACTCTTCTTTCCAGTTAGCATGCTTGGCTTATAACATTTAGATGGCCTAAGTATATTTCCCTTTGAATTTTGTCTCTGCAGCCCACAGCTGGACTGGGTCCATGGAGCCATTAGCATACTTCAGGGATAATGAGGTGTCAGCTTCTCTGATACTGCCAGAAAGCTCCTCTAGTTTGAAAGTCGCAACCTGACATGGCTCGAGTCATGTTTTTGTCTGATTTTTAAAATTTTAGGTATTAACCACGAGGTTAACTTACATTTTATAAGAGAAAATCGAGTGAGGTCTTAGCCCCGTTACACAACTCCTCTGTTTTTTTTGAAGAATTAAATCAACACAACAATAATTGATTTTTTCAGTGGTCCATTTCATATATTCAGCATTCTTTGAGGATAGATGTTGCATATCGCTGACCAGTTACTGGAGTTTTGCAAGTAGTAAGTACCTAGTTAAGCTAATTAACAGGCCAGATGTGGCCATGGATTAGAGATCAAATCTAATTTTCTTGCCGGTCTCCGGACCCACCAGGAAGTTGGAAGCATAGCAGCTTCCCGGAGGCAGCCTCACAGAGGTAGGCCAAGGTGGGGCCAGCACTCCAGGAAGACACTGCTGTGGCCATAGGCCTGCCTGTGATTGAGTTTCCCCTTCATAATGCTGGCCTGGCAGCTGTGGCCATTCTTTTGTTGAAATATGTACTAAGGGAGTACCACAAGATGGAGGCAAGCTCTCGCTCCCTTACCTGAAACAGCAGGTCACAGCTCCTTCCATGCCGGAGGATCTCCATTGTCCTTCCAGCCATATAAGCCTGCCTACCATCCTTAATGGGATGGTAAGCATGCTATTTAGCCACTAATTGGATAATTAATGCAAGATTGAGGTCAGATGACTGTTCCCAACAAAGTGCAGTGTTAAGAACACATTTGATCACAAGCGGCCCGACCCAAAATGCAAAACCTTGCCCTTAGTTTCTATTGAATACCCTGATTGTGTTTACATGAACCATACTACTGAGAATTAGTTTGGGATCATATCCCTTGGAATTTGCATTATTTAGTGAGTGTTTAGGAATGGAAGTCTCCTTTCAAAACCTGAAGCCACAATTCATTAGGGTGTGCCATTCAATGTAAAATGGCATGAAAAACTGGATGGTCAGATAGCAAGGATTAGCAATGCTGTAGTTTAGGTTGTGATACAGTAAACAGTTTTTAAAAAATTGATTGCGTTTTGGGGCTGATTCCAATACATCGTCAGAATACGATGAAGCACAGAAGTATGGGGCGTCATTCTCCGACCCCCCGCCAGGTCGGAGAATGGCCGTTGGCCGCCGTGAATCCCGCCCCCGCCCCCGCCGATGTCTCCGGTACCGGAGATTGGGCGGGGGCGGGAATTGGGCCGCGCCGGTTGGCGGGACCCCCGCTCAATTCTCCGGCCCGGATGGGCCGAAGTCCCGCCCAGAAATTGCCTGTCCTGCCGGCGTAAATCAAAGCTGGTATTTACCGGCGGACCAGGCGGCGTGGGCGGGCTCCGGGGTCCTGGGGGGGTGTGCGGGGCGATCTGACCCCGGGGGGTGCTCCCACGGTGGCCTGGCCCGCGATCGGGGCCCACCGATCCGCGGGCGGGCCTGTGCCTTGGGGGCACTCTTTCCCTTCCGTCTCCACCATGGCGGAGGCGGAAGAGACTCTCCCCACTGCGCATGCGCGGGAAACTGTTGGCAGCCACTGACGCTCCCGCGCATGCGCCGCATTTCCGCCCCAGCTGGCGGGGCACCAAACGCCATTTCCGCCAGCTGGCGGGGCAACAAACGCCATTTCCGCCAGCTGGCGGGGCGGAAATCCCTCCGGTGCTGGCCTAGCCCCTCAATGTTGGGGCTCGGCCCCCAAAGATGCGGAGCATTCCGCACCTTTGAGCCGGCGTGATGCCGTCTGATTGGCGCCGTTTTTGGCGCCAGTCGGCGAACATCCCGCCCTTGGGGGAGAATTTCGCCCATGGATTTGAAAATCTTGGGCGGGATTCTCCGACCCCCCCACCGGGTCGGAGAATCGCCGGGGGGCGGCGTGAATCCCGCCCCGCCGCTCCGACGCCGGCTGCTGAATTCTCCGTCACCTGTTTTTGGGCGGGGGCGGGGATCACGCCGCGCCGGTTGGGGGCCGTTGGCAGTGACCCACCCCCCGGCAATTCTCTGGGCCCGATGGGCCGAGCAGCTGCCCGTTTTCGGCCAGTCCCGCCGGCGTCAAATGGCAAGGTCCCACAAGGCGGGACCTGGCTGGGAGGCCGTCCAGTGTAGTCCTGGGGGGGGGGGGGGGGGGCTGGGGGTTCCGGCCCCCGGGGGCCTGCCCCACAATCGGGGTCCACTGATCTGCGGGCCTGTGTGCCTTGGGGGCACTCATTCCTTCCGCGCCGGCCTCTTTCGGGCTCCGCTATGGCTGGCGCGGAGAAGAAACCCCCTGCGCATGTGCCAGAACATGCCGGTGGTCCTGCGCATGCGCCAGAACCCGCCGATAGTTCTGTGCATGCGCAGGACCACGGCGGCCCATCGGCGGCGGTTGGCGCAGAGCCAACCCCTCCGGCGCCGGCCTAGCCACGGGAAGAGCGGAGGATGCTGCAACTTCTGAGTGGCCCAATGCCGGGGTGGTTCACGCCACACTTGGCGCCGGCGTCGTGCCATCGTGCCAAGTGTGGGAGCATCCCGCCCCTAATCACAAATGGTTTTGTGGTATTCTTTCATATTGTGCACCAGAATTTCAGAGGCTGTTGGAGAGGAAATGGTGTTGTGCAGTTCTGCACTGACAGTAAGGCTACGTACTCCCCATTGCTCCCTAACTAGTTTGAAAGGAGATAATTAATTAGAAAAATCGACGCACTGGGACAATTGCAATTTGTTTCACGTGTGCTATCATGTGTGCTATCAGTATTCGCTTGCAGGTGGAGTATGGTATGGCAGTTCCTCTATCAAGTTATCATCTGAGATTACGTTAATCTGCACCCTCACTTTCCTAGTATACAACAAGAAGCACACATTGGCAGCATTCAGTGAAATACTGAAGCATAAACGTATGAAAAGAGAACCATTGTGGCTTATGTGACTTGTTTAACGAATTAAAGAATTCAAACAATCAGTTGCAAAAAGACTTTTCCCTTTGCTGGACTGAATCATATGATTTTCGTCAAAGTATTGCAGCTCTAAATGCAAATCATGGTTATCTTCACTTCAGATATTGTCATTTTTGATCTTGCCCCGCTGTGTGTTATTAAACATAAAGGCGACCGACCGTTGGTCAGTGAGGATTCTGAATCTTCTGCCGACCAGGTAATGCCTCCAATGTCGCACAGCTTCCACTATAGCTTGGGCCTCCTTTTCGACAGAGGAGTGTCGAATTTCGGACGCATGGAGGGTACGGGAAAAGAAGGCCACGGGCCTGCCTGCCTGGTTGAGGGTGGCGGCCAGAGCTACGTCCGATGCATCGCTTTCCACCTGGAAGGGGAGGGACTCATCGACCGCGTGCATCGTGGCCTTGGTGATGTCTGCCTTGATACGTTTGAAGGCCTGGAGGGCCTCAGCCATCAGCCTTGGTGATGTCTGCCTTGATACGTTTGAAGGCCTGGCGGGCCTCAGCCGTCAGGGGAAAAACTGTGTACTGAATGAGTCGATGGGCCTTGTCCACATAATTAGGGATCTACTGGGCATAGTAAGAGAAAAACCCCAGGCATCGTTTCAGGGCCTTGGGGCAGTGGGAGTTCCATGAGGGGGCGCATGCGGTCGGGGCCGGGCCCTAGGACTCCATTTTCCACGACATAGCCAAGGATGGCTAAGCGGTTGGTGCGGAACACGCATTTTTCCTTATTGGTATGTGAGATTAAGGAGTTTGGCAGTCTGGAGGAATTCTTGAAGGTTCGCGTCGTGGTCCTGCTGATCGTGGCCGCAGATGGTGACGTTATCTAGATACGGGAAGGTGGCCCGCAGTCCGTACCGGTCAACCATTCGGTCAACCTCTTGCTGGAAGACCGAGACCCCATTAGAGACGCTGAAGGGAACTCTAAGGAAGTGATAGAGGCGGACATCTGCTTAGAACGCAGTGTATTGGCGGTCCTCCGGGCGGATGGAGAGCTGGTGGTAGGCGGACTTCAGGTCCACTGTGGAAAAGATACTGCGCAATCTGATTGACCATGTCAGATATGCGTGGGAGGGGGTACACGTCAAGCTGCGTGTACCGATTGATGGTCTGTATGTAGTCAATGACCATCCTGTGCTTCTCCCCAGTCTTTACTACAACCACTTGAGCTCTCCAGTGGCTGATGCTGGCTTCAATGACCCCTTCCCGCAGAAGCCGTTGGAGCTCCAACCTGATGAAGGTCCTGCCCTGGGCAGTGTACCGTCTGCTCCGAGAGGCGACGGGTTTGCAATCCGGGGTGAGATTCGCAAACAGGGAAGGTGGATCGACCTTAAGGGTCGTGAGGCCGCATACGGTGAGGGGGGTTAGGGTCCGCCCAATTTTAAGGTTAGGCTTTGGAGATGGCACTGAAAATCCAGGCCGAGTAACAGGGCAGCGCAGAGGTGGGGGAGGATGTAGAGCCAGAAGTTGCTGAACTCTATGCCTTGGACGGTGAGGGTCGCGATGCAGTACCCCTGTATTTCCACGGAATGGGATCCGGAGGCCAGGGAGATTTTCTGGGTAACGGAGTGTACCGGGAGGGAGCAGCGCCTTACCGTAGTTGGGTGGATGAAGCTCTCTGTGCTCCCGGAGTCAAAAAGGCAGGTCATCTCGTGCCCGTCGATCTTCACTGTCGTTGTCGTGGTCGCGGGGTTGCGGGCCCGGGACTGATCCAGGGTGATAGAGGGGAGCTGTGGCAGATGCTGGGAGGTCCTGGGCTGGTCAGCGGTGGTAGAGGTAGCGGCAGGCGATGAACAGCCAGGCAAGCAGGGGTCCTGAGACGCCGTCCAAAATGGTGCCGAAGATGGCGGCACCCATGGGGCGCACATGGCGGGCAACATCAAAGATGGTGGCACCCACGGGCCGCACGTGGCTTGCGGTGAAGAAGATGGCGGTGCCCACGGGCCGCAAGTGGCTTGCGAAGGGGAAAATGGCGGCGCCCCTGGGTCGCACGTGGGGAGTGTAGGAAACAGCGGGGACCGACCGGGTCTGGCAAACAGAAACAAAGTGTCCCTTCCTCCCACAGCCGTTGCAGGTCACGCTCCGTGCTGGGCAGCGCTGCCTGGGGTGTTTGTTTTGCCCGCAAAATAGCACTTGGGTCCCCCAGAGTTGGCTGGCTGCCGCACGGCGCAGGCTTGCGGTGAGCTGGAGTCGGCAGTTGGTGGGGCCCACGATGCCCACGAGGGCGCTGCGCGGTCGGGGGTGTTGGACTGGACGTAACGGGAGGCCCTTCTAACGAATTAGCGAGCTGCCTCGTTCCCGCAAGATCAAGCATGGCCCCTTCCAGTAGCTGCTGGTGGACGTACGCAGACTTTATGTGCGTAACGTAAGCGTCTCAAATTAAAAGTTCGGTGTGCTGGACTGCCAAAACTGCCTGGCCATCACAGTTCCTACCTAGGATGTGCAGAGCACGCCAGAAATCGTCCAGAGACTCCCCGGGGAGTTGCTGTCTCGTGGCCAGGAGGTGCCTGGCGTATATTTGATTGACTGGTCGAACATAGTGTCCCTTCAGGAGCTCCATCGCTTCGGAGTAAGTGGGCGCATCCTGGATGAGAAGAAAAGTGTCAGGGCTCATCCGTGAATAAAGGACTTGGAGCTTCTGCGCGTCCGAGGGTTTCTCAGCGGATGTTCGGAGGTAGCTTTCAAAGCAGGCTAGCCAGTGGTCAATGGCGGACGTAGCGTGCCATCAGGCTTGATGCGGAGATCCATTGTTTAAAAAAAATCTTTAATCAATAAATTGATGCTCTATCAATTACCACAAAGACGAGAGTAGTGGAATAATCAAGGCTTTATTGAGCAAAGATGTTGTGCCTCCTGTAGCTGGAACCAGAATGGTTGCAGCACCAGCGAGCACACACACTTATACCTCGCCTACTGGGCCGAGCCAGCAGGCAGGGATTTACCCATGTACCTCGACTATACAGGCAGTGCCGTAATACAAGTAATATACTAGTAGTGGTGACTACCACACTCACCAAACTAGAAATGTTGTACCTGCACCCCCAGGTATCTAAAGTGAGTCCCTGCCTTAAGGAATGGCAGCCCTCCCCCCCACCCCTGGCCCCCCCACCCCCCGGCCGAGACACCACAAAATACTCACTCTTGTCTAGATTTAGTTTGTACCCCGAGAAAGACCCAAACACCAAAAGCAGCACCAATATTCCCCCTATCGACACACTGGGTTCCGACACGTAGAACAGCAAGTCATCGGCATATAAGGTCACCCTATGCTCTGTGCCCACACCCCCCCCCCCGCACTATTCCTTTCCATACCCCCAAACTTCTTAATGCAATGGCCAATGGCTCAATCGCGAGTGCAAACAGCAGGGGGGACATAGGACATCCCTGCCTAGTCTCACGGTGGAGAGAAAAGTATCTTGAGCTGATGTTGTTTGTGCGGACACTCGCCCTCGGCTCCTTATATTGTAGCCATCTGGGATAGCCACTTACAGCAAGAAACATGGAAGTTCGCAAAGCCTAAAGGGAAATGTGGACAATGTAAGATCCAGGCAGGCTCAGAGCCTGAATGTATATTTGTGAGCAAAGAACCCAGACAGCATCGAAACCCCCAACCGATTAGCATTTTAATGGCCCATCTCCGTAAGACAAAGGATTGATACTCAGGTAACCGATACAAGTGCAGACATTTCAGCGCCATTCGCTTTACTCAGGAAGCATAAACAATAGGGTCAACGACCGCTTAGGACATGCCCAGTCATCTACCTCCAACATCTCATCTATTACCCTCTGCCACTCCAACCTTTCCTCTTTATCCACCCTGGCCTTAAACAAGATCACCTCAGCCCTCACCACCGCCTTTAGAGCCTCCCAGACAACTGCCTTCGACACCTCACCCGTACAGTTGAAACCTACATATTCCTCAATTACCTTTTCAATTTTGTCACAGAACCCTTGGCCCCCCAAAAGTCCCACATCTAATTTCCACCCCGGCCTCTGCTCTAGCCCCTTCTCCAGTCCCATATCCACCTAATGCGGAGCATGATCTGCTACTGCAATTGCCGAGTATTCCAACCCCTTAACCCCAGCCAGCAAAGCCTTCCTCACCACGGAAAAGTCAACCCGGGAGTATACCTTATGGACTGCCGAGAAAAACGAGTACTCCCATTCCCTCAGGTGCAGAAGTTCCAGTCCCCTCTCCCCCCCCCACTATCAGTTTGTGTGTGTCCATGTCGGGGATGGCCCCAAACACCTTCTTCGCGAATCCCACATCGTCCCAATTGGGACCGTATACACTTACCAACGCCACTAACCTCCCCTCCACCCCCCCTTTCACAATCACATATCTACCCCCCTGATCTGCAACCATATTCTCCATCTGGAAACGTACTCTTTTGCTGACCACTACCGCTACCCCTCGAGCCCTTCCGTCAAATCCAGAGTGAAACACCTGACTAATCCAGCCCTTTTTAATTCTCACCTGGTCCTTCACCCTCAAGTGAGTCTCCTGCATTGCTACATCGGCTTTCAAACTTTTAAGATGCGCAAACACTCTTGACCGGACCTCCTAAACCCCTCACGTTCAACGAGAAGATTATTAAGCCGAAATTGCATTCATTTTAATGCAGCGGTCTCCTGGGAACCAACCAACTCCCCAGTGAGAAGTCACGTGGGCATCATTTAGTACGAAAAGCTGGTGCAATGGCTACAGGGGGAAAGTGAGGACGTGAGTTGCCCTTTCCATTTACTGGCATGCAACTCACGGGCACCGTAGCTACTACCCCAGTGCTCAAGGGGCTGGAGGGGGCCAGGGCAGAAGTTGCCCCGGGGGTGGGAGGGGCTTTGCTTCTCACCATCTTTAAATATTGTTGAGATCCATAACAGAGACCAAGCACAGCTGCAGCCTGTCTGTCTTACCAAACTCTCCCAGGACAGAGCCCTGCTGTGGCTTCTATCCTGAAAATCAATTTCACCCACTTTGACTCTGAGCAGCCTTTAGCTTCACAGCTGAAGGCTATCTCAAGGGAGCAATTAGCCTTGTTAGTTGTGATAGCACTTCACGCTTCTGAACTCTCAGATACCTCCTCAAAGAAACAGGTGCCATGTCTGAGAGGATGATTAGTGGACTGCATGTCCAGCAACCTTTGATTCCTGAGTGTGCCTGATCTCTAGGAGCGTCAGTACCATAGAGACAGCTGCCAACAATCAAGCATCAGAGAGCAGGGCTTCACCACTGAGGGCCCTCTCGCTGCCAAAGGGTAAGTGTGTGTGTGGCACCATCGATAACACACGAGGCGAGACGTAGAGAACTCAATCGAGGCTTTATTGAGCAGACTTGTTCCCCAGCAGCTCAGTTACAGAATGCAGCTGCTGGGAGAAACCGGGTTCTTATACCCCGCCTTTCTGGGTGGAGCCCAGTAGGCGGCAGATCCAATCGGGACCCAGTATCTGTCCACCAATAGCCCCTCGGCATCATGGTGTACCGTATTACCCCGAATACATACCACCACATTCACCCCTTGTTAAAAAGGAACCCAGCGAGGTGGTGGATGGTATGGTGGTAGGGGTTTACAGGGTCGGTATGGTGCCTTAACCATTAACTATATACAACAATGCCGCTTTTACTGGTTCACTTAATTATTTACATCTTAAACCGATTTGATGAGTCGAGAGGGTGCCCTGGTCGCCCTTTCCGATCGTCTCAGCCCGGGTGTTGGTGGTGGTGGTGCTGGCTCGGGTCCGGTAGACTCTGGGAGCATCGCGCTGTCCATCCCTGTTTCCTTACTCCTGGGCGGGCCTGGGAGGAGAACCGATCCCCCCGGGAAGGGGGTGGCTGTGGGGTGCACCGGCGGGAGTGAGGGGGTGGTGATTGGTGTTGGGGGGGGGGTGTGGGGAGCTCCGGCGGGCGCCAGGTCCCGCAGAGAGACCGTGTCCTGTCGGCCGTCTGGGTACGCCATGTAGGCGTACTGCGGGTTTGCGTGGAGGAGATGTACCTTTTCCACCAGCGGGTCTGATTTGTGCGCCCGCACATGTTTCCGGAGCAGGATGGGTCCCGGGGCTGCCAGCCAGGTCGGAAGTGACGTTCCAGAGGCGGACTTCCTAGGGAAGACAAGGAGGCGCTCATGAGGTGTTTGGTTAGTGGTGGTGCACAGCAGGGACCGGATAGAGTGAAGGGCATCCGGGAGGACTTCCTGCCAGCGGGAAGTTGGGAGACTCCTAGACCGTAGGGCCAGTAGGACGGTCTTCCAGACCGTTCCGTTCTCCCTCTCTACCTGCCCGTTCCCCCGGGGGTTGTAGCTGGTCGTCCTGCTCGAGGCTATGCCCTTGCTGAGCAGGAATTGACGCAGTTCGTCACTCATGAAGGAGGACCCCCTATTGCTATGGATGTAGGCGGGGAAACCGAACAGGGTAAAGATGGTGCCGAGGGCTTTAATGATCGTGGCCGCTGTCATGTCGGGGCAGGGGATGGCGAAGGGGAAACGGGAGTATTCGTCAACGACGTTAAGAAAGTACGTGTTGCGATCGGTGGAGGGAAGGGGGCCTTTGAAATCCAAACTGAGGCGTTCAAAGGGACCGGAAGCCTTTATCAGGTGCGCTCTATCTGGCCTGAAAAAATGCGGTTTGCATTCTGCGCACATCTGGCAGTTCATAGTGACTGTTCGGACCTCCTCGACGGAGTACGGGAGGTTGCGGGCCTTTATGAAGTGGTAGAAACGAGTGACCCCCGGGTGGCAGAGGTCCTCGTGGAGGGCTTGGAGACGGTCCACTTGTAACTGAGCTGCTGGGGAACAAGTCTGCTCAATAAATTGTGGCACCATCGATAACACACGAGGCGAGACGTAGAGAACTCAATCGAGGCTTTATTGAGCAGACTTGTTCCCCAGCAGCTCAGTTACAGAATGCAGCTGCTGGGAGAAACCGGGTTCTTATACCCCGCCTTTCTGGGTGGAGCCCAGTAGGCGGCAGATCCAATCAGGACCCAGTATCTGTCCACCAATAGCCCCTCGGCATCATGGTGTACCGTATTACCCCGAATACATACCACCACAGTGTGTATCAGTGGAGAGTAGCTGAGCATGATTTCCCAAATGTTACTGGCATATTTCTGGGGTCTAGAGGCTCCTGATCTGGGTGGGAGTGAGTGTGTAGGGTGCGGTTTGCCAGCAGAGCTGGCTCACTGGATGGCACTCTGAGATTAAGTGGGACAGTCAAGGTAAGGGTGGGGAAGGTCTGTGGGATTTGAGGTTCCTGGGATGGAAGCCCTAAGTGATTGTCGGTCTTTCTCCTTCACCAATTCATTCCAGACACAAATATGTTTGCTGGTGCAGATCCCAAGGGGGATCTTCCTGTGTTTGTTGCAGCTGTGGCAATCAGACGCCAACAACGGCAGCAACACCAGCACAGTCTGGAGGCAGCACCCCATGTGCAGGGGGCCACGGCACACCCTGAAGACCCAGCCGCTCATCAGGCTGAGGTGGGGGGGCAGAAGGGGAGGCCAGTGACGGGCCAAGATGTAGAGAAGTCGTTGGTCCTTCCATGAGCTGACGGACAGCATGTGCCGCAGAAGAATGATTCTCAGCAGGGAGACAGTGTGGCATCTGTTCCACATCCTCGCAGACATGGCACTCCGTGTTGGAGGAGGAAACCCACTCCCGGTATCCGTGAAGGTCACTGCAGCCCTGAATGTTTACGCCACCAGGTCATTCCAGGACTCGAGTGGGGACCTGTGCGGCATTTTGCAATCTTCAGCCTACAGGTGCATTCAGAAGATGACAGATGCCCTGTATGCCCGGTCATCAGACTATATCACCTTTGATGTGGACCAGGCCCACCAAGATTCCAGCGCTGCAGGATTCATCGCCATCGCCAGGATGCCCCAGGTCCAGGGGGCGATTGACAGCATGCATGTTGCCTTGCGAGCACCGGAGCAGGGCATCAGAGAGTGCCCTATATTAGCAGGAAGGGGTTCCACTCACTGAATGTTCAGATCGTGTGCAACCAGCACCTCATGATGCCCTTGGCGGGTGTCCTCTGTAGTGCCTAGAAGCGGCGGGCCCCAGCTGGTGTCACCATGCTATCCTGTTCTGCACGCTGCTCTTGAGATGCACTGGTGTCAGGAGTGGCTCCCCATTGTCTGCATCATGGTGCTGACACTCGCAGCGATGGTTCGCAGTGACGCTCTGAAGTTTCTTAGCAATGTCCACCTGTGTCTGGAACATGTCCCTCAGTGACTGGGACATGATGTTAAAGCTCTCAGCCATCGGTGTCAGACTGAGCCATGCCTCTCAATTCACGGACGTCGTGCTCCAGGGTTTCCACTTTGTTAACCTAGTAGTGTAGGCCTGGGTGGCACGCATTTCCGGCGCCATCTTCTGTGCCTGAAGGTTTTGGGATTCCTCCAAATGGCCTTACAGTCTCTGGAATATCACTGATGCCCCCTCCTGGATGTCAAGACTGTGTCCTATCATCTGCACCAGCTCTGGGAGAATCTTGTCCAGAGGCTAGACAACTGGCTGGGATCCAGTTGAGTCCGAGGTTCCAGCAGACCTCTGACTGCTGTCTCTCTTGCATGTTCCTGCCTCCACCTGATGTACATCAGCAGCTGTGAAGTACTCACTAGATAGTGCCCCCGAAGCCTGTCCACTAATGTAGCCAACCGAGGAGTGTGTCTCTGCACTGGTGGAAGGTGCGGGTGATAGACGTGACGCATCGCCGGTATTCTCCTTGGAGTTCTCCTCCGAGGTAGTCTCGCGGGAGAAGAGGGGGGCAGCGGCTCTGGATGGCCCGGCCTCATCGGGTGGCGATCCTGCAAGACAATGGACATGTGGTCAGTGAAAGGGAAGGATCATTTTGTGGGATATCAACAGCTCATTTGAGAAGGGTCATCTGGATGAAGAGACAGTGGATCCTCATCCCTCTGGCGCAGGCCAACCTCACTGTTGGTCACTGCTCTCTGTTCGGGCAACTGATGCCAGGAGAGAGATGGTAACTTACTCTTGCAGCGCGTTAGAGGTCATTCGTCTTCTACTGATTTGGACAGCGGTCCTCCTTGTTGTGTTTGATGTTCGATGTCTAGCAAGGAATCTACCAAACGACCGGTAGCACAAGTGGATAGAACTGTGGCTTCACAGCGCCAGGGTCCCAGGTTCGATTCCCCGCTGGGTCACTGTCTGTGCGGAGTCTGCACATTCTCCCCGTGTCTGCGTGGGTTTCCTCCGGGTGCTCCGGTGTCCTCCCACAGTCCAAAGACGTGCAGGTTAGGTGGATTGGCCATGCTAAATTGCCCTTAGTATCCAAAAAGGTTGGAAGGGGTTATTGGGTTACGGGGATAGGGTGGAAGTGAGGGCTTAAGTGTGTCGGTGCAGACTCGATGGACCAAATGGCCTCCTTCTGTACTGTATATTCTGTGTTCAGTGTTCTATGACTTGACTTGTCCAAACTAGGATCTTTACTGAATCCCACGTGATAAGATAGTGATCTGTTACAGAGCAAGTTATCATGGAATTTCTTTGTACTCCTCAGGAACTACACCTAACACTTGTATGTCTTACAACCATCTGCCTGTGACCGGACATGCCCCCACTTATATTGGAGTGCCTTGTCACATGGCCACTGTCTTGAGACCACATGGTGTGTCTGCGCCACCACCTGCTGGTTGGAGGTTGCACCACCAGCCATTTATGATATTGCTTACAGGCAGATCACCACATTCCTGGTCATTCTGGCAGCACTGACAGGTGCTCACTGATAGCATTGCTCACCCTGCTTTGGTTCCCCACCCCCCTTAGGGGAACAGGGTGGCCACCTCTGATCCACGGCATCCAAAAGTCTGACCAGGTTCGCATCCCCAAAGCGAGAAGCAAGTCTCGGCACTGCCAGTTTTGTTTGTTGAGTGAGTGCTGAGGGAGTATTTAAGAGTAGCTCTCCTTTGATAGCAGCGAGCGACTGAGTTGCGAGTTGGGCGAATCAGACGGCGATGGAGCCAGATATGTTGAGATTCATGTGGGGGCTCATTTTTGGAACTAAAAAAGGGTGAATACAGGCCACAATCTTGCCAATGCGGCCTACACGAAACACCCCACCAAACTTGCCCAAAATGACACTTTGGCTGAATTGTGCTCCATGTAAAAGCTGCTCACTTGCTGTCATAAAAGTCTAATGTTGTTGGTCCTTACTCGCCAGTTATTACAACCCAATACTTCTGCAGCACTAATTTGGACTAAATTTTATTATTTTAAATTATGACCCTTACTATGATTGAAGAAATTGTTTTATCTTAATGGAGGTAGCTGTAAGCATGGAAACTGCTTTAGCTGCTTTAATTATCGCCATCACAACATGATGAGTCAGTGAATAAATGCACAGCGTCAGGAATGAAGTACAATTTATTTTTGATTCTGTAGAATTATCTAGCATTATTGTAATGAATATTATAACTATATTTCTGATTTTGTTACATATACACAACGAGGAAGCCTCCTTTGACAACATATCCTGTGCTTCCCCGCTGCCCCAGGCAGGTTTGCCACCTGGACTATCCTGTATTGCCCCATGTTGGGCCAGTGAGCTTAGGAGTTGTATGGTCCTGTAGCTCAGTGTTTTTCAAACTTTATTTCCCAGGACCCACTTTTACCAACTGGTGGACCTTCGGGACCCACGCCGGCTGACTAAGCGATCCATGCCGGCCGACCTACGCGACCCACCATTTTTGCTTACCTTTAATGCAACAGGTGAGCCTGTTTGGTTCTCATGATCTCATTTGCTTCGTCATTCAATGTTATATTTCTGCGAAGGATTTCAGCTGACTATTTAAGTTCTCGCTGCATTCTTTGAAGAAAATCAAGAGGTTTGTCCTCGAACCCGCCATGCTTAGTCTGAGGGTTTTTAACTTTCATTTGCAAGTACATCCCTGCATATAAAACACACATGGGCTTTGCGTCCTGATTTGCATTGGCAAATCATCTTTATACTGCTTTCCCAATTTTGGTTTCATCTTAATGGGTTGTTCAGCAGAGGTCCTGGAACTCTGTAAAGAGTTAACAATAGTACTGCTTTGTGCTGCCATGGACCTGAGAAGCTCTCTCCAGCAGATTCAGTTGTGAGATCCTGGCCTGTTGGTGTCTCTTGCTCTCTCATCCTTATTACAAAACAATCCATCTTCAGTTCTCCAATCAGTCCTGTTGCTTGCTTGCTGGCAGCTACACAATAGAGGAATCTCTCCTCCATAATTTTGTGCCCAAAGCACGGACATACAGGCGCGTCAGTGTAGGTACCAGGTGTGTGACCTTATCTCTACCGCTGCTTCTGGTGGAAATACTCCATGGTTCATATTTAAAGGCTGGTCATGTCCGGCATTCTTTTTTTTGACTTTGAAACTTTATTTCCAATACTTGATTTTTCCAGGTTTATGACTTTTTATTACTGAAAATTAAAAGAATTTCAGTTGAACACGTGCATCCTTAGATTTACACACAAACTTTGTTTCAAATATATTCCCATTTCTTTGTCTTGTTTTTACTTTACAAACTGTGCCTTTAGACGAGATGAAATAACTTGTCAAACACACACAATGTCACACTATTTCTTACTAGTTCCACTGCATTGTACTATCCAAATATCGAAGTCATCTCCTTCTCCATTCTCACCAAGGGCACTAACTTCCTGGTTTCCAGAGAGGGCGACTCAAAGTGATGATTATGTAGGCTTTTTCCAGTGTTGGCATGTGTCAGCTGTATTGACTGGCCTCATTTGATCGGTATTCCTTGCTGACAAACCTGGCCTGACTTTCCTCTCACTGTCCAGGAGCTGCATTACAAGCAGTTGACCACTTCCTGACCAGTACTTCCTGTCATGGGAGTGAAAGCGGCCGATGTGCCGGCCATTGAACAGCTTGTCCACGGAGCCACAGGTTTCATACTGCCGATCAGTGGCGGTGGACAAGCCGAGTAGCATGCAGAGAACGAGCACCAGAGCAGAGCTCCAAGCAGGGGCCACAATGTTTAGCATTGCGCACCCAGATGGACACCCGTCAGCCCCTGTCCCCACCCCCCTGGGAAGATAGATTATGTGCGCTGACCTGCAGACAGCCCAGCCTCGCACCACCCCACCCCCTCAAACGCTGCAAACATTAGGGGATGGCCTGCGTCCGGCATTCTTAAAAGCCGGTCCAGGCCGTTGGGGTTTTCTTCCCGCGATCGGGAACGCTACAACAGAGCACTCCATGACGCTCCTGACACCTGGCCACCACCCACCCACGGGTCACGATCCTGAGTTTGAAAAACCCTGCTGTAGCTAATACTTGAATGGATTGGTTCACCCTCCCGAGCTTGCAGGTTCCAGGCCTGCAGGTAAAAACCATCCTTATGCTTTAACTTAGGAAAATATACTCACCCTTATGCAATAACTTACAACCCCTGTTTAAAGTGCGGGTTGATTTAAACAATACTGTGTAGTATTTTTCCCTTGCCAGTAAAAACTATTAAAAAACATTGTCCTTTATTACGCTCCTGTATTATCCTTTATTACACTTCTCTGTGTGTCTTCATATACTACGGAGTGTAATATGTGTTACTCAAACCCTTGGTTACTGATGAGGTCTTCTGAATCTCGATGAAGAAGACTCAAACTCGTCCAGTGATAACAAAAGGTTTATTGAGTAACTAACAATAATTGCATGAGTTCTTTACTTTAACATTGATACTAGTGATAAGGTTGACAAGATCTAACTACAGTAACTACACTCACCATCTGAGCTAATCTGATACTCCTGCCCTTGTCACAGTCCATCCAAAAGAGAAAGAGAGAGACTCAATGGGGTTTCTTTTGTACCCCTGTTGGTCCAGCCCTCTAGTGATCATGTGGTGTTACTGATTATACATTAACCCCTTATGTACATGCGCATGGGCGGCATGGACTGGTTGGGCCGAAGGGCCTGTTTCCATGCTGTAAACTTCTATGATTCTATACAGAGATCACTACACATTGTTCAATGCAATCGTGGCACAACTGAAATGTGTACCTATCTTCGAAATTAAATGCCGACATAACATCCAGAATCAGTGCCAAAGGAAAAGCTGCTTCAGTCAAGATAAGATAAAGTAAGACACAATGGCCACGAAATTGAACAGACCTCAAAAACGTATAATGCATAATTAACTCACCGTTATTGCTTCCGCAACAGCCAGCGTGCAAACTTTGTCCTGTCTGCTAATTTGCTTGCTTAGCTGCGAGCAACCAGTGCTAAGCACACTGCTGAGTGGCTGGCAGGTCTCAGCAGGGGGGTCCACGTTGTGTGACTCTCGCACCACTCAACGTTAGACTGCACCTCTTAAAGTGGTAGTGCATTTTGTCTGGAGCAGGTGTTGAGACTGGTTGCAGAAGAAGGTGTGAGCATGAAGAGTATAGAGTTATGGAAAACAAGATAGAGAGTCTGCTCCAGATTTCTCTGGAAGCTTTGGTTGAGGAAAAAGGTGCTATGTCCCCAGGAGGCACTCTGTACTAAATGTGTAAAAGCAAGAGGAGCAGATAGCCCTGGCGATCAATGCCAGGAGTCTGGCCCTGAGGACCCAGGTGCAGTGCTAAAAGAAGTTCAATGACGTTAAACCAATGGTCAAGCCCACTAAATGTAACATCAAATGCCATATCTCACCAACAGCGCAACTAGCCTCAGCATACACATCCCCTTCACTCACCTCCCAACAATCTCTATCAGTCACACCTCTGAAGTTACATTCATAGCTTCACTTCAGCCTCTTACACTTAACACTGCTGCAATCTTCAGACATTGCATCCACTGACACACACCACTTGATTTTGCAGAATAAGATGGTGCATAACTAAAGGCTGCAGCAACCATCAGTTGACAGGTATGGCTGCATGTTTGTAATGCAATGGAGGAGCAAGTGGTTGGCATTACTGCTTACTTTCAGTGGCAGGGCTAAAACTGCGGAAGGTGAACGTATCCTCTTAATCCTCCTTCAAACATTCTGCTTACCCCTAATTGCACAAGTCCTTCTGATTTACAAGATGTAGCTAGTGTAAGCGTACACCTCTTATTTCCCCCCAATCACCTTTCACCGCAACCCCACCCTTGTGACTTTCTTCATTCAAATCCCCAAATCTGCCAGCCGGCCAGGGAGTCATGGAAGAGCAGGAGTGAAAAATCAGGAAGACAATGATGACAAAGACATATTACAACCTAATCACTCTGATTTAGGAACTGACACTGTGCATACAAAGAAGAAAGCTTATTGATGCACTATCAATTATGACGAGACGCGAGTAGAATGTAATCGAGGCTTTATTACACAGAGATGTGTGGCCTCCTACAGCAGCTTACGAAATGGCTGCTGTTCGGAGAGCACACACATTTATACTCTGACTCCTGGGCGGAGCCAGCAGGCAGGGATCTACCCCCGTACCTGTAGTACAGGGGTCTTACCGTAATACCCATATATACAATATAATACAACAGTGGTGACTACCATAGCTTACAGGTGGGATCTAAGTATGTTGAGATATCAGGCACAAGTAACCTGTAGACAGTGCTGAGGACAAAAGTAGTGCTGGTGCCATTTTTCTGGAGAGCAAGGTTGCACTTGAGTCCTATTGTCAAGGACACAGATGAGGACTTTGATGGGGTAGCCTCTGAAAAAGGCTGATGGATATGCACAATGTAATGCTTGGTATATTGGCAAGTCTGCCAGGACATCTGTGTCACTGTCAAGGAGCCTGAATAAGTCAGCTCCAACTTACCACAGGGCTTTGCGGAGAATGTGGAGTCCATACAGTGGTCAAATTCATGAAAACACATCCGGACCCAACCATGATGCTGCACCTAGTGACAGATGTCTCAGCTTCCATTACAACTCAAGCAGAAGCCACCCAATGTTTGATTGCAGCAATGGAAATTCAGGCCAAAGTCATGTAAGCACAGCTTGTTTGCTGCACAAGCTCCATCTGCTGCTATCGTGACTACAATACAAATTTTCCTTCTCAGTTGGCTGCTGTATAACTGGTGTGAAGGGATGCCGACCACCCCCCACCCTGTGATGACGAGGCATGCAGAAAATCATGTTGAGTCTTGACACACTCCTGCAAGCGAGTCAGGCAGCAAACTCATTGTTTATGCATCCCAATAGTCTGTTTGATGGTGTTTCCTGAGGTAATATAACTTTCATTTTGTGCATACTGCCATGTGTGGATGGATTGGACATCTGAGTCATGAGCAGGTAGTCAGTGAATAGTTATCATTGCCGAGTAGTTACCCTTTGGTTTACCATTGTTACTCAAATGGAGGTGGCACAGCAGGCTACCACAGAATGAAGCCATCATAACTGCTACCAGCCTACCAGGCATTATCCTGCAGGATCCACAGTTTGTGGCTGCACACCAGCTGGATGTTGAGGAAATGGAATCCCATTCAGTTACAGCACATTTCAGAATTAAAGTGCGTAAAGTCAATATCCCATGCACCATCGGGAACGCTCTTGAAGCCACATGCTCAGTTTACCTGCTTCCTTTTGGTAAGTGAGAATTCCTGCTTGTTCTGACCCACAAAAAATGCTGAAATGTACCTTGTGAATCTGCTAATTGTTGCCCCCCTTTCACTGCCAAATTTTCTGACCACTGGGAAACCCATGCAGTAGCAGTGAATTTCAAATCAGGCTCCCAATTGCACTGAGACTCTCCTGCCCATCATGAAAATAAACTCAACTTTGGTCATCCAATATACATTCTGCCCAATGGCTATGGGGTAAAAAGGATGTGGTGTTTAACAGGCCTGGTGTTTAATAGACCTGCTGTTTGATGGTGTGGTGCTTAACGGACTTGGTGTGCAGTGGGCCTGTTGTTTAATAATGTGATGCAAAATGGGCCTGATGTTTAATGGACCTGGTCTATAAAGGACCTGGTGTTTAATGGGTCTCATGTATAATGGATTTGATATTTAATGGGTCTGGTGTATAATGGCTTGTTGTTTAATGGGCCTGGTATTTAATGGGCCTGATGTTTAATGGTGGCAAATGTAATTGACCAGGCCTATAAAGGGCCAGATGTATTAAATGACTGAGGCCTGGTTGAAGAGGAGAAGGCAGACAATTTCAACTATTTCTTCAGGCCCGCAATGGCAACTCCTGTCCCAGTCTGTGTGCTTTTGTGATGGATTGCTATTTTCCCTTTTATCTGTGGAGCCGACCGCTAGGCCCAAAACCAAACCTGTGTTTTTTCCGTGCAGATGTAGGTGTTGCTGGTCCAACATTGTTATTTATGGAACTATTCTATGTGTGGCCCAGGAATGTTACCTGAAAAAGAATTGCCACTCCCCTCCAATTGGGATTTGCATTTTATGTAAAGAGGCTGAAAACTCTTGTGGATCTATGTTCCACGATAAAATTTAGTTCACCTTGTCCATTGAATTTCAATCGGAAATCCATCACCACTTAGGATGGTATTTCTACTCCAAAATGCCTGTAAACTAAGGGCTTATATTGATCATTTGCTATTGTGTTTTAAAAGACTGGTAATTAATCCACTCTCCCTTGTTATATTCGTAAATGTCTTCCTGCTGACTGTTTATTAGTTGCTGATATATTTGTTCATCAAAAAAATTTCCGTTTTGATAAAATGCATATTAATGCAATTTTGTGAGCAGAGACTTATCTGCCCAAATTACTTGGCCCAGAAGCATTTAATATGCTTTCAATCAGTGGGCCCCGCACTCTATGCACATTCTTAACATTCCTTAACCATAGCTTAGAGGTGACTGTTATAAATGCTTAACATGCCCATATGATGTTCTTTTGTCAGGTATTTTAGTGGAAGCATTAAACAATTTAAAACAAATGGGTTAAAATGTGTGGGCAGGCAAGTGTTGTATAAATGTTTTAAATGCGCTAATATCACCAACAGTCACTTCCAGTCTTATATGTTTTACTGTTTACATCTGTTTCACTGTTTACATCTAGTTCAAAGTTTTTATTAAGTTCCTAATAGATGGTTTTGTTATAGAAATTACTAACTGATAATAATGGGAAACAAGAACAGGAGAACAAATATCAATGCAGCACAGGAACAGGCCCTTCGGCCCTCCAAGCCTGTACTGGTCATGATACCAACCTTTGCAAAAACCCTCAGCACTTCCTTGTGCCGTATTCCTCTATACCCATCCTATCCATGGGCAAAATTCTCCGGTATCGGCGCGATGTCCGCCGACCGGCGCCAAATACGGCGCAAATCAGTCTGGCATCGCGCCGCCCCAAAGGTGCGGAATCCTCCGCATCGTGGGGGGCCCAGCCCTAACGTTGAGGGGCTAGGCCCGCGCCGGACTGATTTCCGCCCCGCCAGCGGGCGGAAGTGCCCCGCCAGCTGGCGCGGAAATGACATTGCTGGCCGGCGCATGCGCGGGAGCGTTAGCGGCCGCTCACGACACCCTGCGCATGCGCAGTGGAGGGAGTCTCTTCTGCCTCCGCCATGGTGGAGACCGTGGCGAAGGCGGAAGGAAAAGAGTGCCCCCATGGCACAGGCCCGCCCGCGGATCGGTGGGCCCCGATCGCGGGCCAGGCCACCGTGGGGGCAACCCCCGGGGCCAGATCGCCCCGCGCCCCCCCCAGGACCCCGGAGCCCGCCCACGCCGCCTTGTCCCGCCGGTAAGAGAGGTGGTTTAATCCACGCCGGCGGGACAGGCATCCTAGCAGCGGGACTTCGGCCCATCCGGGCCGGAGAATCGGTGGGGGGGGGGGGGCCCGCCAACCAGCGCGGCGCGATTCCCGCCCCCGCCGAATATCCGGTGCCGGAGAATTCGGCAACCGGCGGGGGCAGGATTCACGCCAGCCCCCGCCGATTCTCCGACCCGGCGGGGGGGTCGGAGAATCTTGCCCCATGTGTTTGTCAAGATGCCTTTTGAACGCCGTTAATGGATCAGCTTCCACACCTTCCCCTGGCAACGCATTCCAGGCACTCACCACCCTCTGCGTAAATAAACTGCCTCGCACATCTCCTCTAAACTTTGCCCCATGGACCTTAAACCAATGCCCCCTGGTGACTGACCCCAACCCTGGGAAAGAGTGTCTGCCCATCCACTCTATCCGTGCCCATCATAATCTTGTAGACCTCTATCAGGTCACCCCTCAACCTCCGTCTTTCTAATGAAAACAGTCCGAGTCTATTTAGCCTCTCCACATAGCTAACACCCTCCAGACTAGGCAACATCCTGGTAAATCCCCTCTGCACCCTCTCCAAAACCTTCTGGTAGTGTGGCAATCAGAATTGTGCGCATTATTCTAAGTGCGGCCTTACCAAGGTTCTATACAACTGTAGCATGATTTGCCGGTTTTTATACTCGATGCCCTGTCCAATGAAGGCAAGCAATCTGTATGCTTTTTTGACTACCTGGTCCACTTGTGTTGCCACCTTCAAAGATCTGTGGACTTGCACCCCCAGATCTCTCTGGCTTTCTTTATTCCTAAGAGTTTTACCATTTACGGTATATTTTCCCTCTATGTTAGACCTACCAAAATGCATTACCTCACATTTGTCCGGATTAAACTCCATTTGCCATTTCTCTGCCCAAGTCTCCAACCAATCTATGTCCTGCTGTATCTTCTGACAATCCAAGAAAATAGCAGAGAATTTCAACAAGTATTTTGTACCAGGGAAAAACACAAAACGCATCCCCAGAAATGTAGAAAAGTAAGATGCAAAAGAGAGAGAGGAATTTAAAACAATCAGAATGACTGGCAAAAATCTATTGGGAAAACTAACAGGATAAAAGGCTGACAAATTGCAAGGATCATGATAACTTGCATCCTAAGGTCCTAAATGATACAGCTGCAGAGATAGTGGATGCATTGGTTGTAATCATCCAAAACTCCGCAGATTTTGGAAAGATCCAAGCAGACTCTAAAACTGCAAATCTGACACCATTATTCAAGAAAGGAGAGAGACAGAAATCATTGACCTATTGGCCAGTTAGTCTAAGATCTGCCGATGGGAACATTTTCGAATCCATTATTTAGGTGATAGCGGCAGGACATTTAGAAAATCATGATATAATCAGGCAGAGTCAACATGGTTTTGGGAAAGGGAATTAATTTTCATACATTTGTTAGAGTTCTTTGAGGATGTAACCAGCAGGATAGATAAAGGGGAACCAGTATATGTAGGGTGCGATTTCAACACCTGGCGGGGTTAGCAGGATGTTTTCCAGCACTACAAGTGCCAAGAAAAAGCCCACTATCGAACGGGACTCTGTTATTTTTTCAGGCGACGGTGAGGAAGGCCCCACCGAGGCCACGTTTGCCTTAATTTTCAAATGTCGTGCCGATCTTTTGACCCCCATCGCAGCCTCTGGACCCCTCCCCCCCCCCAATGCCCCAACTTACCTGTTGGAGGATCCTCGAGCCCCCCCCCCACACCCCACCTCATAAGGGCAAGACACCCAGGACATGATCCCTGGTGCGGGTGAAATGCCATCTTGGCATTGCCAGCCTAGAACCTTGGTGGTGCCCCTTCCAGCCTGACACTGCTAGCTGGGCATCCTGGCAGTGCAATGCTGGCACCTGGTGGCACTGCCAGGGTGCTCGGGTGGCCTAAATGCACACTTAAATATGCAAATTTAGGTTGCGCCCATTGTGAGTGGGATCCAGATCATGAGGTCTCGTGATATCCTGTTAGATCTCACGAGGCGTGGCCAGACAGGTAAATTTTATGTGACTTACTGGCCACATCACATCCCGAGTCACCCCGACGTGGCTGTTAGTTCCCATCCGTAATATATGTAGTTTTTCAAAAGGTATTAAGTAAGATGCTACATAAAAGGCTACTGCCTAAGATCAGAACTCGTGGTGTTTGGAGTGATATTCTAGCATGGATAGAGGATTGGCTAACAGGAAACACTGAGTCTGATAAATGGGTCTCTTTCAAGTTGGCAAGCTGCAACAAGTGAAGTGTCACAGGGACCGGTTCTGGTGCCTCAACTATTTATGTTCGACCTTAATTACATGGATGAATGATCCATGTGTCTGTCGATAAATTTTCTGATGATACAAAGATAGTTCGGAAAACAAGTTGTGAGGAGGACTAGAAGAGTTCAAAAAGGGATAAAGATAGGTTAAATGGGTGTGCAAATGGAGTATAATGTAAGAAAATGTGAGGTTGTCCACTTTGGCAGGAAGAATAGAAAAGCAGAATGCAATTTAAATAGAGAGAGGCTACACCATCGTGGTATACAAAGGGTTCTGGGTGTCAATGTGCACGAATCACAAAAAGCCAACAGGTAATAATAATAATCTTTACTGGTGTCACATGTAGGCTTAGATTAACACTTCAATGAAGTTACTGTGAAAATCCCCTAGTCGCTACACTCCAATGCCTGCTCGGGTACACTGAGGGAGAATGTCCAATTCACCTAACAGCATGTCTTTCGGGACTTGTGGGAGGAAACCGGAGCACCCGGAGGAAACCCACGCAGACACGGGGAGAATGTACAGACTCCGCTCAGACAGTGACCCAAGCCGGGAGTCGAACCTGGGACCCTGGCGCTGTGAAGCAAGATGCAGGGTGAGATCTCTGGCCTCCCTGCGCCATGTTTCACGGTGGCGGGAGACGGCCCACTTTTGGCTGGCGCGGGATCTTCTGGTCCCACCACTGTCAATGGGTCTCCCATTGAATCCACCCATGCCACCAGGAAACCCACTGTAGGATGTGTGCCATTGGAGGGATTTCCTATCTTGCCAGCATGAACAGCAGGGAGATTTAGTCTACAGCAAGCAATTCGGAAAACAAATGAATGCTGGCTTTAATTGCAAGGGGGAAGGAGTATAAAAGTAGTGAAGTCTTGGGACAATTGTACCGGGCATTGCTGAGACTGCACCGCAGAGTACTGTGTACAGTTTTCGTCTCTTTACTATTCCAGTTATGAGGTTTTATAAGATTGTTATGATTTGGGACTGTGTCTTTGATTTAGCATAAAAGAATGAGAGGCACGGGGCGAAATTCTTCGGAAACGGCGCGATGTCCGCCGACTGGCGCCCAAAACGGCGCAAATCAGACGGGCATCGCGCCGCCCCAAAGGTACGGAATGCTCCGCATCTTTGGCGTGCCGAGCCCCAACCTTGAGGGGCTAGGTCAGCGCCGGACGAATTTCAGCCCCGCCAGCTGGCGGAAAAGGCCTTTGGTGCCCCGCCAGCTGGCGCGGAAATGACATCTCCGGGCGGCGCATGCGCGGGAGCGTCAGTGGCCGCTGACGGCATTCCCGCGCATGCGCAGTGGAGGGAGTCTCTTCTGCCTCCGCCATGGTGGAGACCGTGGCGGAGGCGGAAGGGAAAGCGTGCCCCCACGGCACAGGCCCGCCCGCGGATTGGTGGGTCCTGATCACGGGCCAGGCCACCGTGGGGGCACCCCCCGGGGCCAGATTGCCCCGCGCCCCCCCAGGACCCCGGAGCCCGCCCGCACCACCTTGTCCCGCCGGTAAGGTAGGTGGTTTAATTTACGCCGGTGGGACAGGCATTTTAGCGGCGGGACTTCGGCCCATCCGGGCTGGAGAATCGAGCATGGGGGCCCGCCAACCGGCGCGCCGCGATTCCCGCCCCCGCCGAATATCCGGTGCCGGAGACTTCGGCAACCGGCGGGGGCGGGATTCACGCCAGCCCCCGGCGATTCTCCGACCCGGCGGGGGGTTGGAGAATCTCGCCCATGTAGCCAGTTCTGAAAACTGCCTAAGAACAAGCTCGAAGGAGGTGGCAGTTAAAGAATGAATGGAAGCCCGAGTAGTTTTGCTGGAAAGAAGGTGTAAGGTATTCACATATGAAGACAATGGCAGTAGCATATGTGTACAGTAATTACAGTAATTCCGGAGAATCACCGGAGACACCCAAAATGGCGATTCTCCGGCACCCCCGCTATTCTGAGGCCCGGATGGGCCGAGCGGCCAGGCCAAAACGGCGGGTTCCCCCCGGCGCCATCCACACCTGGTCGCTGCAGTCGTGGGCGGTGCGTGAACGCTGGGGGGGCGGCCTGTGGGGGGGTGGGAGGGGGATCCTGCACCGGGCTTCATCTGGAATATGGGGTGGCCCACGATCGGTGCCCACCGATCGTCGGGCCGTTCTCTCTGAAGGAGGACCTCCTTCCTTCCGCGGCCCCGCAAGATCCATCCCCCATCTTCTTGCGGGGCGGATTTAGAGAGGACGACAACCACGCATGCGCGGATGACGCCTGTTATGCGGCACCGGCCGCGTCATGTATGCGGCGCCGCTTTTACGCGGGTGACAAGGCCTGGTGCGTGTAGATGACATGGCCCCGATCCTGGCCCATTGTCAGGGCCTGAATCGGTCGGGACCGGGGCCGTTGCGCGCCGTCGTGAACCTCAACGGCGTTCACGACGGCGCGGCCACTTCGGCGTGGGAGTGGAGAATCCCGCCCAGGGCCTATGTGATTTATGTTGCCATGGAGATGGGCTTTGAGACAGGAAGAGTTTCTAAGATATCCCTAAAAACTTATAATCACAGGCAGTCTGTAAATATCTGAGAAAGTGAGAGAGAGCGGGGTGGGGGTGGGAGTGGGGAGGGGGGTGGGGGGGGAGCAGAGAAAGAGAGAGAGAGACCCAGAGGTCTCTCTAGTTCATGCACAGAAATGCAGATGGGAACTCGTGCTGGTGTGATAAGACCAAATTTCTGAGGATTTGAAAAGAATTTGGAAGATTCACTTAACCTGCACAAGGGGGAGAATCACCAGGAAAACCCTCAACATGAAAGACAATTCTGGGTTTAAAAGTTATCAGGTTGGGAATGGATAAAAACGGATAAGCCTTTAGGAATTAAGAATCATTTTGAACTGGATCTGGGAAAAGTGAAGAACTATTTAAGGGGCAGTACACACTTTCCCTGTGAAATAGGTTTCTCACTCATGTTAAAAATAAAAGGAGAAAATCCTGTTTTGAAGTTTAAAGTATGTTGTTAAAAGTGTTTAGTTAGTAGTCCTTTTGGTCTGGTTGTTTCAGTAAAAGCCATAAAATGTTCTATCTTCTTGTTAGTTTCTATAGGAGTCATAATATTACATGAGGAGGGATATACTTTCAATGGAAACAGTTGAGAGAAGGCTGATCACTTGGGATAATCTGATCACTGATTCCTTGGATAAAAGATATGAGGAAAGGTTGAGAAGGTTCGGTCTATACTCATTGGAGTTTAGAAGAATGAGGTGATCTAATTGAAACATATAGGATTTTAAAGGGACTTGACAAGGTGGATGCTGAGAAGGTGTTTTCCCTTGTGGGAGAATCTAGAACAAGTTGGCATGTTTTAAAATAACAAGATGGAGATGAGGAGGAATTTATTCTCTCGCTAGGTTGTTTGTCTTTGGAGTTTTCTTCCATAGATATCAGTGGAGGCTGGATCATTGAATATATTCAAGGATGATTAAAAATATTTTTCTGATTGACAAGGAAGTAAAGGTTTATACCATCTCAGTATCTACCTTCTCAAGCCCTCTGAGAATCCTATATGTCTCAATAAGGTCTCCTCTCATCCTTCTAAACCCCAACATGTACAGGCCCAGGTAATGAAACACTTATCCTTGGACTTCATCCAAGTCATTGACATTTTACTTTCCCGAACAGCTTCACCTTGCCAATATTATCGTCTTCCCCTCTGCCAGTGTCTCCGAAGTTGGACAGCCCTTCGCTTTATCTTGCTCAGCCGCATTTTTCCCGTTCTTCATTGACAGTATGTGCTCTGATTTATGATCAGTAGGACACTGAGTATCTTTCCATATCACACTTCTCCCACTGTTGTTCACTTTTCTCATATCCACACATTGCAGCCATGGGAAGCTATTAGTTACATCATCATTTTCAGCAGGCACTTCCTTTTTTGAAAGATATACTTCTTTCTTTCCAAATTCTATTGAGTCTTTTGGCCGTCTTTCTCATGGGAGATATCTTGTTCTCTTCTGAGCGCTTAATGTGTTCTGTCATCCAAGATTATAAATAGTCAAATCTACTGAGCTGTTAAATTTCTGTTTATTTGAATATGTAGTCCCTTGCCAGTTACCATTGTGCATGTTTTCCTGGATTTTGTAACAGCTGCCTAGGATGTCCAGTCCTGTCCTGTTTTCAACACTGAGTATAATTTTCAAGACATAATGTATTAAAGTCACTGTTCCTAATTTGTATGCCACCCTGAAAGGGCTGTCTTAATCTTCAACTCAAAATTGACATTGATCAAGTAGGGGAAGAAGATTTCTCATTGTTGCATGTCATCCTCTATTCTACTTATTTTCGTTTGTCCTTTTGGTATTCTCATGGTCAAAGTCTGTCATAGATTTTCTTCAGGATATCTATAGAGAGTTTGGAAAGTCCTACGTGCTTCTTTACTTGTGTTTCATTACCTAAGCCCACACTAATTAGAGTTTAGAAGAACGAGAGATGACCGTATTGTGACATATAGGATCCTCAAGGTGCTTGACAGTGTGGATGCTGAGAGGATGTTTCCCCTTGTGGGGGTGTCGAGGACCAGAGGGAATAATCGCAGCATAATGGTCGCCCATTTAAGACAGAGGTTAAGGACGGATTTCTTCTCTAAGTGCGTAGTGAATCTGTGGAATTCTTTATCGCAGAGGGCTGTAAACAGCTGGGCCGTTAAGTATGCTCAAGGCTGAGAGACAGATTTTTAATCAGTAAGGAAATTAAAGGTTATGGCGACAGGGTGGGAAAGTGGAGTTGAGGATTATCATGTCAAATCTGTCATGATCTCATTGAATGGCAGAGCAGACTTGATGGGCTGAATGGCCTACTTCTGCTCCTACGTCTTATAGGGCGCGATTCTTCAGCTTTGTTCCGCTCTCACTCAAGCGAAACGAGACTGGTGATTAGCGGGAGAGGCAGAAAACGAGAACTGCACAAGGTGCCAAACAGTTTGCGATGCAACCAACCGTTCCCGTACGCGAAATCAGGATCTCTCCGTCGCCCCATTTAAGCCCCATTTCCATACAATTAACGAGAGCCACCCCATATCCAACGGCCAATCGTCATTCACCGACCTTCCAAGCAAGTGGTCACACTGGCGCTGATTAATACTCCTTTTCAAAAAGGTGAACCTGGCGGAAGAGCTTCTGTGGGGGGCCGAAGAGGTGAGCAACCATCTTTGCTCACAGGCTCAGAGCCCAGGGGCACTGGGCTTGCCGTCCCAATGCTCGACAGAGGGTAAGGGACCCTTGGCTGGGGTTGGGAGCTCTCGGCTGGGAGTAGGGGACCCGCTTGCTGCACCACCATGCCATCCACTGGATCTTGTTTACCCATTCTGGAAGCAAACGTGTCCCTGTCTGCCCCAATGACCATCCATACCCCTGCCGACTGCCGAAGCCTCTGGCCGTGCAACTGAAGGCTATTGCTAATGGGGAATTGGCAAACGGGTTAAGTGAACACTTCACACAACCTAAGTGGATTCCCGTGGTTGGGCAGGCCATATAGCATGAGGGTGTCATTGCCTAGCATTCCAATCACACCTTGATGCCTGGACACGGTGCTTGACCACTGCGGATTGCAACACCACACACGCAGCAGTCAACACCCAGGGGATGGGACACAGCTCTGGGGACATGTCCACGGCCGGAGGGTGGGTGAGTGTCATGGGAAGAGGAACATCACCTGGTCCAGGTGATGTTACGAGCGGGTGTCTTGGATACAATGTATGGGGTCCGGTGAGGGGGGGCCAGCTGTGGCTGGGAGTGTGTGGGCAGGGCGTTCTGGTTTGTTAGGGGGGGGGAAATCAATGGGGGATTGGAAGGTTCCAGGGTAGGACTCAACGCTGTTTGTCGGTCTAACACCCTCTCCCAATTCCTCACAGATATTGAATGTTATGGCAGGGATATTGTACGCAGAATTTGCCCTAGTGATCCTGCTGCTAGGCCGGGCAGCCAGACGCTGGAGATGGCGGCAGCAGCAGCAGCATCAGCAGATTCTCAAGGTGGCAGCCCATGTGCCGGATCCCGCCCCACACCCTGAGGCTGCTACTTGATGCAGTCTTCACTAAAGGCTGCTCCAGACTCTGAAATGAGTTCAACCTGTTTATTGAACTATTAACATAGTTCTCATATGAGTTTGGCTCTCTGCTAATCTAACTGTAGTAACTCAGTCTAACTGTACCAGCTTGCTCTAAGCCACGTGCTGGGGTGTGATGCTGCTGATCAACCCTGTCTAACTCTCTAGATGTCTGTCTGTGGAAAGAGACAGGGGGCGAGATTCTCCACTCCCGCACCAGTTGGGAGAATCACCTGGGCCGCCAAAATTTCCCGGGACGCCGGTCCGACGCCCTCCCGCGATTCTCCCAAGCGGCGGGAACGGCCCCATCGGGTTCCGTGGGCCGCAGGCCGGAGAATCACCGGAGACACCCAAAATGGCGATTCTCCGGCACCCCCGCTATTCTCAGGCCTGGATGGGCCGAGCGGCCAGGCCAAAACGGCGGGTTCCCACAGGCGCCGTCCACACCTGGTCGCTGCCATCGGGAACAGCGCGGGAACGCTGGGGGGTACGGCCTCAAATGTGGGATGGCCCGCGATTGGTGCCCATTGTCGGGGCCTGAATCAGTCGGGAAGGAGGTCCTCTCTGAAGGAGGACTTCCTTCCTTCCGCGGCCCCGCAAGATCAGTCCGCCATCTTCTTGCGGGGCGGACTATGAGTGGACGGCAACCACGCATGCGCGGGTTGGCGCCGGCCAACCCGCGCATACGCGGGTGACGCCTGTTATGCGGCGCCGGACGCGTCATGTATGCGGCGCCGCCTTTATACGGCGACAAGGCCTGGCGTGTGTAGATGACGCGGCCCCGATCCTAGCCCATTGTCGGGACCTGAATCAGTCGGGATAGGGGCCGTTTCGCGCCGTCGTGAATCTCGACGGCGTTCACGACGGCGTGGGCACTTCGGTGCGGGAGCGGAGAATCCCGCCCAGGGTGTGAGTGCCTCATCCCTTTTATAGTATTTATGTCATGCCCCCTTGTGGTGATGCCACCTCTGAGTGTCCTGACTGCACGTTGGTTGTGTCCTATTCTGCATGTTCATTGGTTGCATGTTTGCAGATCATGTCACGCCCTATCCCCGTAACCCTACCTAACCTTTTTTTGGACACTAAATTTTGCAATTCACCTACCATGCATATCTTTGGACTTTGAGGTGGAGAGAAGCCTGGAGAGATGGACCAAAGGTTCGGAGGTTGGCCCGCATTGCGGAAGAAAGTGACAGAGTCATCATACTGGTTGTGCACAAGGGTGTTTAATCTGTAATGCAATTCCCTACTCTCCCGATGGTGCCGCCCGCCCCCCCCCCACACCCCTCCACCACCCTCCTCACCGCCTACCTACACCCCACCCTGCCCTCATGATCCTCGATGTGCTTGGCCTTCCTAGCTCTACCATTACGTCTTGGTGTGTTCCCAGGATGCACATCAGCGGTGGAGACAGTCAGTTGCTTACCACATCCCGTGGCCTTCAATGCCCCTGCCAGTGACTTCTGGAGGCTCTGGAGTTGGAGGGTCCCGGTGCACTTGTCGACAGCACATGCACAGCTGTGTTGCCCTGTCCCTGTGCTGCCTGTGAGAGACAACCTCATCAGAGGGGTGTAACTCGGAGGAGCTGATGGCCACTATCCATGGGACGGGTCCAGGTTGCCACCCAACACCCTCCCTCGCACTCGCCCGGGGTTCACCTTGGGATGAAGGGAGGGGGCAGCTGGTTCGAGCCCCAGCTGCCCTCAAGCTCTTGGGTTCTCTGTTCCTGCTGGCAGTGCACCTCCGTGGGTTACCCGGCGGTGTGGGGGTGCTTTCAATGGGAAATACCATTGACAAGAGGCGGGTGGATACAATCCCGTCACCAATGAATGGCGTGCTGCCTATGTTTCCACCTCCTACCCTCATCCCAGGCCGCACCATGGTGTCAACGCCCTCGGCAATGCTCCTCAGTGACTGGGCCATGCCCTGCAGTGCCTCGGCAATGCCCACCTGCGACTGGGACAAACAGTGCCTCAGCCATTCCCGTCTGGGAGTGGGACATGTACCGCAGAACCTCATCAAGGTCAGCCTGGTACTGGGTGACCTCTGCCAGCGAGGCGGACATTCTGCCGAGGCCCTCAGGCATGGCCGTTGCTGACGTGCTCCAGGCTCGCCACTGCGGTCACCACCCCAGCAATGTTGGCCTCGGCGTAACGCATTTCCAGTGACATCGCCTACCCCGTAGTCTCTGGGACTCCTCCAAGCGGCTATGGATCTGCTGGAACGTCGCTGACATCTCCCTCTGAATGACCCGGCTGCACCCTAACGTCTTGCCTGGAGGTTCCTGCCTCCACCTGATGGTGCATCATTAATGGTGTGGTGCTCACAAGATTGTGACCCAGAAGCCTGACCACTAACATTTCTCATCGAGGTGTGTGCATCTGCACGGGTGGAAGGTGGTGCTCACCAGATTGTGCCGCGACTATTATGGTGGCATCCTCGGAGCGCTCCTCCGAAGTGGTCTCCTGGGAGGCTGAAGAGGGTGTCACCCAGATGAGCTGACAGCATTGTCTAGAGGACCTGCGGAAGAATGGACATGTGTTCAGTGGGAGGGATGGTCCGTCAGTCAGTAAGGTAATAATAAGTCGCATTTGACAGGTCCTCCGGGTGGAACCTGGTGGATCCTCACCCCTGCGGTGTCCGCCAGCCTCCGTGTGAGTGACTATCCTGTCTTCCAGGGCACTCTCCTCGAAGGACGTGAGGATTCTTAAGTCTGGCCCCTCCGCCAGCCTGGGCCTCTCCCAACAATGAGGTGCAGAGAGGGCATCATTAGGGCGGGGGGGGGGGGGGGGGGCAGGGGAGGAAGGTTGAAGGGGAGGGGTAGAGGGAGGGTTTGGGGTCGCATAGAGTGTTGGGAGGTGGATGTTCCCATGTGGGCAGACTAGGTCTCCGGTTTAGGTCTCTCACTCCCGGTTTAGGTCATTGGCCTTCTTCCTACACTGGAGGCCAATCCTCCTGGTCACACTCCCGGTGCTGCCACCTCGTCCCCGGCAGCACTTGTACTGGAGGCTAACCATCCTGGACCCTCGTGGGAACAGGACATCCCTCCTGGCCTCCACGGTGAGTAGCAGCCTCCCCAGGTTAACATCCCCAAATCTTGGGGCTGATCTCCTCGGCGCCATTGTTGCGAGCTGTCTAGGGTTGGCTAAGTAAGTGCGGTTTAAGTGCTGCTCGACCTTGGTAGCGGAGAGCTGGCGAGTGCGGTCCCAGTGAATTGACTGGCGAGCATTCATTTGCAGCGAGTGTCCCGTGAGACCTTGTTAAGTGGACCAATTAACGTTGAATGGTGTTGCCGGCCTCGCTCAGCCAAGCGCCGGGAAGCTCGTGGCAATTCCCGCTCGCTACAACACTGAGAAATCTTTCCAGAGAATCACACACATAATCTTATTACAAGCTGTAACATTCCATTTTTGGCTGAGTCAAAAGCCTTTTTACATTCTGTAAAGCAATGGTACGATGTGCAGCTTCACTCACAAGATTTTTATCCCCAGATCAGTTTCAGGTTGAAAACCGGACCATGATTTTTCCTCCTGCTCTTAAAACAGACTCGCTTTCTGGGAATGTACTCCTGGTCATGTCATTGTGTTTCTCTTTCCGCTGAATGATGAGGTGGCATTGACGGCATCCACATTAAACTTTGTAGGCCAGATTCCTCCACCCTCCCACCTGAAAGTAAATAGTGCAGCAGCAGAGGAGTTTTGAACTGTGGGTTTAACGAGGGAAAGTATTATTAATCAAAGGAATTTTTGTCTCTTTAATATTATTCTGATTTAATATACGTCAGTTTGGTATTCATGAGTGGAGACATTTTTATTGTAAATAAATATCACCGAGACATAGAAGAGAAGTTCTTCAAACAGTTTAAGATGTACAGGATATACTCCATATCCATTAGACGATGGTGCAATAATTACTTTCAGTTAACCAGGATTAGTATGTGCCCGTGATCATTATCTGGAAGCGTTCTTCTTAAGCGGCGTACCTACTATTAATTTAGAAGGTATATGTAATGGACATGTTGTAATATGTAACCTGTTAAAGCTTGCGGGCTAGGGGATTCCAAAGCTGTGTACTTGAGCGAGACTGAGAAAACAGAGTTATAGGATGAAACCTTACAGCCCCGTCACAGCAGGAGCGGGCCTCTAAAATGCAGTGATCTAATCAAAAGTCCATTGACTTCAGTGGGACCTGAAAATACCACTGGCGTAAAATCTAGATTTTATCTGTTGGGTCCCCAGAGGGCAAACGTACCAAAATGACCCCAGAAATACTGGGGTTTGAGAGGGCAGAGAAGAATATCTCTGCTAAGGGAGAGGATTCCAGGAATTTGGAGCAGGACCCAATTACACCAAGCGTCTCTTTTGGGTGGGATTTTCCGGTCGTGCCTATGCTGAGACGGAAAATGCCCACCCAAAGTCAACCATCCTGCCTGCAACAATTCCCGTGGCGGGCATGGCCGTAAAATCTATCTCGATGTGTTGAAGACTTTGGGGCGGGGGTGAGGAGTTCTGTGTGGATGTATGGATTGGCGGATACCACATTGTGTCAAAACTGTATACCAGACGGAATTCCCGGGCTTCCCAGAGTTCCACCCATTATTGCCTCTACTTGCAGCTTTCTCGCCTTGAAAGTTGGTGTGAGGCTCATTGGGGTCTTTAGAATAGCCTCAAAATATTTATTGAATCCCAGGGAGCATCAGTTCCCTTTGCTTTGCATGGACAATGGATCCTGTTGGGAACTAAAGATTTTTTTAAAACATCAAAATAGTCCTGAAAAACCCAGGGGCATTTCAATGTGGTGGATGGGTTGCTGGCTGCTCTGCTTTTCAATAACGTAATCTGATGGATAGTGCTAACCCTTGCCAAGATCATTGTGCCAAGCAGCCTCATTCCCTAAACGGGGCTGCAGCTGAGGAATGTTGCTCTCCACTGCATTTGTAGCTGGAATTTCAGACCATTGTCCAAATATAGTAGTGAAGGACACATTTATTGCCTTGTTTTATGCGTTCTTTGTTGAATTTGGGGATGACGACAATTTACAGGAGAAACTTTCTGGTGTGAGTTGTTAAAGATATCAGAGAAGGTAAGATTGTTACTTATAGATCTAGACTATTGGAATACAGTTTGTCCTATTTTGTGTAGCACAGGGGTGGGAGTGGTTGAAACATTTGGCTGGAAACCAGCTGGATCCCCACATATTACAGATGTGCTTCCAAAATTACTGCCAGAAGTGATAGAGAGTGTTTAACGTGCCTGCAGAAATTCGCAGGTGCATTTAAATGTGGTGTTAATGATGGAGTGATGCAGTGCATCAAGTTTTCCACCATCAAGTCTTGATTTCTATCAAGAGTGAGGAATTTCACTTGAAATCAGCTGTCCAGCATTACAGAGTTACAAAAGAGGTGTTTTAAAGGGCCATAGAAGATATGCTGCAACGCCATCTGAAAGCCTTATTTCTGAACCATTGAAAATAAAATTCCAGTACTGAATACTGCTACAATTCCCTTCCTCTGTGGAGTTTTCATTCTGACCCTTTCACTCATTATACAGAGCCACTATGAGACTTTCATTGCAAGTCACCCTCTATCTGTGTTTGTCAATAGCCTGAAAAACGATCATTTCTCAGCCACCTGTGCCTGATTTAATCTACATGATTACCAATTCGGCCCACAGTTTGATCATGCCTGCCTCTATCTGGCCCTTTGCACAATAATTGTTTGTTCATATAGAGACCACTAACTGTGACCATCAGCTGTTATATCTCTCATTTATGCCACATAATCAAAGCCATTTCCATACTTTGTCAAAAAGGTCTGGACACACAATAATATAATTCCAACTGTTATGTTCATGAAACTCGATCGACTATATGTCCCTACTAATTTTTCCACTGCACTTCATCTTCATACTGCTTAGCTTGTGCCCTCTTAAATGTAGCTTTGTACTAAGATGTGCCTTAATTGATAGGAGTGCTGTGCAGAATGTTATCTCAATAGTAGCCCCTGTAGACTGGCATGGCCTTCATCTCATATTTGCAGGTGGGGCGGTGACATGAAACAGGCAATCACATTACTTGTGAGGACATTAACATGGATGTTGGGCTGTAAGTGAAGGTATACTAGGAGGCGAGGGTTTAGGGAATACAGGGATCTGCTTGTCCTCCTGGATATTAATAGTAAATTAACAAAGCTATTCAACTGGGTAAGATGAAGTGAAGTGGCAAGCCTACTTAATACAGTAAACTCCCAGATGCTGCAGCTGACGTCCTTACCTGACCAGGTGAGGTTATTACCTTTCTTGAAGCACTGAGATGCTGTGCAGGTATGGGGAAGGTGGTACTGCCATTCCACTGTTCCTGGGCAGCTTGTTTGAAGTGTTCCTACACTTAATTCCTTCCCTCTTTATTTTTTGGGCCAGTGGCTGTTTGACTGAAGAGTCAGCAAACCTGGAGGCTCTGTGACCAGCAGCTGTGTTCTTAGACATGCTCTGCACGTTTCCAAGGTTGAGTTACCATTAGAGTCGAGCTCCTTTTAAATTACATGGGGTATTTTAATCCTGTACTTATCACAATTCGCCATCCCACAGTGACGTGCTCACTTACGGGTGGCAAAAGCACCGGAAGCTCACTCATAATGCACAAAATAAGTGGACTCTGGAAAATTGGTGGAACTAGTGTTGTCATCTGTCTCTTCCAACTTTTACAGTGAAAGGGAAGAATGAAATGACACATCTGTCTCTCTTATATTTAAAAGCAAAACTCACATTGAATAGCAAGGTGTGAAGTAAAAGATGATGGTCCATTAGAACAAAATTGTTGCTCGCACATGAGCCAAACAAAATGCAATTAGTCGGGGGAGAACTTTTGTAAGACATAAGTTTTCAAAAGATTAGAGAACAGCACAGGTCACTTTGCATTATGCATTTTCACTATGTGCTCAATCAACTTGCCCACATACTCTAATTAATCACAAGTGCCTTATAGTTGCATCCAAATGTAGAGGTGTGCTATTGCACTTCCATTTCATTCTTCTTTCCCCACAGAGTAAGGAGGATTAGTCACAGGTGGAAAGATCTTCCTTTTTAGTACACGGATATAAGAGCTTGGCAGGTCAGAAGTGCATATCAGCAGTTTGGGCACAAATTGCACATAATTTTCCACACAATCATTTTTAAGAGGCAGAGCATGCAATCAAATTTGTAAAAAGCATTTCTGACCCACCAACCCGTGTCACTGGGTGCTGAAGAGATTTTGTTTTTCCTCTGGAGACATAGGGCATGATTTAATATGCAAAAAAACAGACTCCCGTTTTGGGCATGTATGACTGGGTGTTTCTCAGTACCCGCAGCGCCAAGAACGACTCTGCTATCTAAAGGGACTTCTGTCATTTTAAAAAATCTTGGCGAGGAACACACTGCCGTGGCTGCACTTACCTCATTTCCTGCATTGACGAGCTCAGCTCATGAGTGCAGGAAGAAAATTTGCAGATCAGGGCATCATTTTTACATGCCACCCTGATCTTTTGACTCCCCTCTGCTCCCCTACCGTGGCCTCTGGCCCCCCACTTCCCCAACCTATCTTACCCATCTGAATTGACTGAGGATATTATTGTGCCCAATTTAAAATGGAAGATTTTACAACAAATAGACAGTGGTCAGTTTCTTGGCTCCATATTTATCACAGTATAAGGGAAGGATAAATGATTGTCTTCATTTTAACAAAACCAACACAACCAAAGTAATGGGGTATTTCCCATGAATGGTCCCACTGCTGCTTTGGATGCAAAAGGTGGCTAGCTGGCTTTGATTTGTTTTGACAAGGGAGTTGTTCGAAGATCTCACAGGGACACACTGCTCAAGACTAAGACAGATAATGGGTGTTGTGAGGAAATGGCCTTTAGCAGCAGCATGTGTGGATAGACACAGGTGAATTGCAATGTCAGTTCTGTCGCTGGCTATTCTGGATCACTATGTATTTCTACACCGATGGCTGCAGGCACCCTCTCAGGAAGCAGGAAGCAGGAAGCAAGAACAAACAGTTCTGGCACTGCTGCAAATATTTCAAAGTTATGTACATGTTGGGCTGGATTCTCCACTGCCGGGATTCTCCATTGCGCCGGCAGCACACCCACACCCGGGGTTTTTCCGACGGTGTGGGCCTGCCCACAATGGGAAACCACATTGCCCGGCTGGCAGGACGGAGAATTCCGCTGCCAGCGAGGGCGTGCCGCACCAAAAACCGGTGTGGCGGGGTGGAGAGTCCCGCCCATTATGTTTTTGATTTTTTTTTCCTTCTAACTTTCATATTCTAGATTATTCTCACCAAGCCCCAACTCACAATACAACAGCGTCTTTCCTGAATGAGATCTTGATCAACTTTCTGTATTGTTTGGGCAGCACGGTAGCACAAGTGGATAGCACTGTGGCTTCACAGCGCCAGAATCCCAGGTTCAATTCCCCACTGGGTTACTGTCTGTGCGGAGTTTGCACATTCTCCCCGTGTCTGCGTGGGTTTCCTCCGGGTGCTCCGGTTTCCTCCCACAGTCCAAAGAAGTGCAGGTTAGGTGGATTGGCTATGCTAAATTTCCCTTCGTGACCAAAAAGGTTAGGAGGGGTTATTGTTACGGGGATTGGATGGAAGCGAGGGCTTAAGTGGGTCGGTGCAGACTCGATGGGCCGAATGGCCTCCTTCTGCACTGTATGTTCTATGTTCTAAAGTGTCCAAAAAAGAAATAGCACCCAATGTTTGATAACTATTATGAAATAATGGATTATCTGACACCTTTAGAGGTCTGATTTCAGTATTCAAAAACAATACTACAACATGCCAACCATCGTTTAAAATACGAAGCTGGTTTATTTTTCAAATTAAAAATTAGGTAATAATCTAAGTTTCTTTTTGTTTCATGAGATGTGGGCATTACTGGGTAGGCCAGCATTTACTCTCCGTCTCCAATTCCCCTTGAAATGGTGGTGGTGAGCTGCCTTCTCGAACTACTATAGTCCATGTGGTGTAGGTACACCCACAGTGCAGCACGGTAGCACAAGTGGATAGCACTGTGGCTTCACAGCGCCAGGGTCCCAGGTTCGATTCCCGGCTTGGGTTACTGTCTGTGTGGAGTCTGCACGTTCTTGCCGTGTCTGCGTGGGTTTTCTCCGGGTGCTCCGGTTTCCTCCCATAGTGGATGTTCAGGTTAGGTGGATTGGCCATGCTAAATTGCCCTTGGTGTCCAAAAAGGTTGGGAACGGTTATTGGGTTACAGGGATAGGGGGGAAGTGAGGGCTTAAGTGGTTCGGTGTAGACTCGATGGGCCGAGTGGCCTCCTTCTGTACTGTGTATTCTAAGGATGTTCCATGGTTTTGACCCAGCGATAGTGAAGGACATGATGATGAATGACTTGGAAGGGAACATGCAGGTGGTGATGTTCCCATGCAATACAATAACATTCTAGATTTATGGTGGAACATTTTGAGGGGCTTTATAGTGTAAAGGCCAATAACACCAACAATATTCACAAATTCCTGTGTAACTGTGAAAAACATAAACACTTCCTCCTCTTCCTTTTCAACCTGGCTGAAAGCTTTAGCAGCACAATCTTTTCCAACGCTGTCCCATTGTCTGCCAGCTGGATGGGACTGCACCCACGTGGTTCCATTCTTATCTAATCGCAGGCAGAATTACACTGATATGCTGACAACACCCAGCCCTATCTCACCACCGACGTTCTCAATGGCTCCTCTGTTTCTAAATTATCAGACGAGTTTTCTGGCCAGTAATGGATGAGCATAAATGTCCTCTAATTAAGCATTGGGAAGCCTTTGATCCCCTCTTCAAAATCCATCCCTTAAATACCAACTCCATCTCTTTTCTTTAGGGCAGCTATACCAGACTATTTGAAACCTTGGTGTCATATTCGACCCCAAGATGAGTTTCTCACCACATTTATGTGCCATTGCTAAAAGACTGCCTATCTTCACCTCCACAACATTATCCCAATCCACTCCTGCCTCAGATCACCGACTGCTGAAATCTGAATCCAGCGATATTCATATTGCAGCCCTTGGGTTGCTTGCACTTTGTTTTCCCACCACACTCCTTTTTCCCACTTGCCGCTTCCTGACCCTTCCATTCGGAACCTATTTCACTCCTTCATTAGCTCTCTCCTTATCCCCACCCTTCTCCCAAGCCCTCACTCACAGTGAAGGTTCGGGAGAGAGAAGTAGAAATAAATAGTTATTCGGAGTCAATGACTCAGTAAACACATTAGTAACTGTACTCTTGACATACTCTATAGTTACTAATGTGTTTATCTTTTTACAATTGTTTGTGTTTTACATGTCAAGATACCCCTTTGAAGAAATAAATTACTGTGAATCTATGAGTGTATTTTAGGTTCTACTTGTGCCCTGATTAAAATTTTCCATTATCCAGGTTAGTTCTCACTCCCTTCCTAGTGATATCCACTGCCTTAATCCATGCCTTTGTTCCAGATTTGACTATTCTTATGCATTCCTGTTTGGCATCCCAAATTCTAATCTATGGAAACTTTGTCAGCCAGAATTCTGCTGCCCATGTCCGTAACCCACCAAGTTCTGTTTCCCCAACACACCTACACTTGCTGGCTGCACTAGCGTTCAATCAAGCAATGCCTCAGTTTCAGAAATTTCATCCTTGTTTTCAAATTCCTCCATATCTTCACCCTTCCCTATCTTTGCAATCTCCTCCCGTCCCAAAACCCTCTGAAATTTCTCAGTATGCTCATCTAATTCTGGCATTTTCAGCACTCCCATTCAGCCATTCAGCAGCCTAAGGTCTAAGCTTTGGAATTCCCTATCCACCCTCCCTCTATCCCTTTAAGATGCTCCTTAAAACCTTGTTGGCCAAGCTTTTGGCCAATTGTCCTAACATCACCTTATTTGGCTTAGTGTCAGATTTTGTTTTGTAACACTCCTGTGAAGCACCTTATGCTGTTTTGTTATGCTAAATAAATATATAAATACAAGTTGGTGCTGCCTCTTGTGCCTGGAAAAGAATGAACAGCTGAAGGCCCTCAAACCCAGATGGTACATTTCAATCTCAGTTTCCTTGAACACTTTATTGTGCCTTTGCCTGGCACACATACTGGTTAAGATCATACTTGCAACATGTGCATCTCATTTATCTCATGTGCCTTCTGCATGTCTAATGATGTTGAAATAACCATAATTGTTTATAACACCATGCTATGATGACTTCTAATAATCCTGTGGTGACACTTGGAAACTTGAACTTTTCATCTCAAGGTTGACTCGCTTGTCTGATTACAAGTTATAACTCGATTTTAAGATGTATTTCTACTGAAACTTCAGCAGTGGTTTCCCAACCATGATCATGTTGTCGAGGCAGGTAACACAGTGATAGCAGTGGACCACGAACCTGCTCCCAGAAATTCAGAGCGTGGGAGTCTGTAACCTACATTGTTTCCTTTGCGCTTAGTGCATTGCAGCTTTGGGGTCTAATGCTCAGGGCCCAGGTATTTAGGCCCAGGTTGCATATTAGGTTCTATTAGATTTTTCTGGCTTAGATACCTTTTCAGGCTAGAAGATGGGCGCATACCCAAGGATTTCCTATCGGGCCAGAAGAGCAGTAAGATGCCCAGAGCTCTATTTGAAAGATGCAAGCATGGCATGAAGGCCCTAAATGTCAATTTTCAGACCTAGGAGTAACTACCATTGATAGAGGAAAATGGTGACAGGACCTGTGGGCTGATGCGCACGATTGTGATGATCAGCGGCTCCAGCACATCATAAGTGGCACTTGTGGCAGAACCTGTTTCTCGGGATTGGTTTCTTCAGCCATCTGCAAAAGTGTACCATATGAAAATACCCTATCCCCAAACAGATTTGCTGCATGCCCATAATAATATAATAATAATTGCTTATTGTCACAAATAGGCTTCAATGAAGTTACCGTGAAAAGCCCCTAGTCGCCACATTCCGGCGCCTGTTCGGGGAGGCCGGTACGGGAATTGAACCCGTGCTGCTGGCATTGTTCTGCTTTGCAAGCCAGCTGTTTAGTCCACTGTGCTAAACCAGCCCCTAATCACCTTTTACATGCCCATCATCATATGTAAATGGTAGTATGCCGACAACAATGTGTAAGAGGTTCATTAGCTTTGGTTATACAGCCCTGGCACCTCTTGGGCGAAATTCTCCCGAAACGGCATGATGTCCGCTGACTGGCGCCCAAAACGGTGCCAATCAGACGGGCATCGCGCCGCCCCAAAGGTGCGGAATGCTCCGCATCTTTGGGGGCCGAGCCCCAACATTGAGGGGCTAGGCTGACGCCGGAGGAATTTCCGCCCCGCCAACTGGCGGAAATGGCCTTTGTTGCCCCGCCAGCTGGCGCGGAAATGACATCTCGGGGCGGTGCATTCGCGGGAGCATCAGCGGCCGCTGACAGTTTCCCGCGCATGCGCAGTGGAGGGAGTCTCTTCCGCCTCCGCCATGGTGGAGACCGTGGCGGAGGCGGAAGGGAAAGAGTGCCCCCACGGCACAGGCCCGCCCGCGGATCGGTGGGCCCCGATCGCGGGCCAGGCCACCGTGGGGGCACCCCCCGGGGCCAGATCCAGGACCCCGGAGCCCGCCCACGCCGCCTTGTCCCACCGTTCAAAAGGCGGTTTAATCCACGCCGGCGGGACAGGCAATTTATCGGCGGGACTTCGGCCCATCCAGGCCGGAGAATCCAGCGGGGGGGCCCGCCAACCGGTGCGGCCCGATTCCCGCCCCCGCCGAATATCCGGTGCCGGAGACTTCGGCAACCGGCGGGGGCGGGATTCACGGTGGCCAACGGCCATTCTCCGACCCGCTGGGGGGGTCGTAGAATGACGCCCCTTGTATTTGGAGGGTCGGTAGATGATATAGATTAACCGGCCTTTCGGAGGCAGGTGAGCACTGCGTGGTGCTGCACTATACTCTCAGTAAATATCCATGTTGTGATCCTTTTCGAAAGCAAGCTACTGGACACATCCCTGAAGTTAACTGTATTGTTTTAGATCCTGTGGATAGTACTGCCTGCCAACCCAGCATTCTTATATCTTTACAGGGAACCAAACTCTGTATGTGTGTAATCATACAGGTAAGTATGGATGTATAATAGAGGGCACTATATATTATATATTATAATAGGTGGTACCACCTCGCTGGAATCCATACAATAGTTGCTGGTCTCGGGTTAATGCCTGCAGCCTTACATTCCATTTCCCCTGCCCAAGGTATCAAGATTCAGTCTTCACAAATCCAATGCAATTGATCTTTTACAAAACCTTAATAGTCCTGAAAGATAAATATTTTTACGGCTCAGTTCCATTCACACATTTTAGAATGACACTGGACTTTATTTGTGGCACAAACAAATAAATGTTCATTGCTACTCTCCGACCGATATTAATGGTTGATCATACCTTCTTATTACACGGGACAGAGGAACATTTACCCTGAAGGGTTAAAAGATTGGTTGAGAACATGTGATATTCCTATTACAGCACTTAGTCACCAAGGAAGAATGACTAAATATAACAATTTGTCTTATTCTTTTTGGCAAATTGCACCCTGGCAGTAACCAGCCAACCTTGAAGGTAATTAGCACCTGCACAAAGTATGACCACTGGAAAATTCCCAAATCATCCATCAAAGCAAAAGTTGTATTTATTTTCATTTTATAAAACGCAGACATTTATTTAGGATATAATTAAATTCATTATTGATCAGTGAGAGCAGCTGAAAAAAGACCATTTAAAAAATGATGTTGGTTTTTGCTTCTTATTTTTGCAACGGATTGCAAAGGACAGGAGAATTGGGTTCTCTCGGCTAAAGAGAAAATTGTGCGGCGTTTATCTGGATGGTCCATTATTGCAAAATGTTATCACGTTTACTGCTGACTGCTCTTTGTTACCACAGGAGGGAATCCAATACTTATGGTACTACTGTTACTCTGCACACCGTGTGGAATATTAAACATAGCTTGAACAGGAGAGAAAATTGCTCCCCTGATGGTTTAATAGTGCAGTGTGACACAATGATGCATAGAAACTAAGAATGTCCCAGGAACGATCATTGGTTTGTGCTGAGATAAGGTGCAGGATTTTACCCTAACCAAGCCACTTGCAGCAGGAGGAGCCGGCAGTGACTTGGGCCCCTGACTGTTGCAGGAGTGGGCTTCGCCTTAACTCAGCCGTGACATTAGCACCCTGCCTCCGGATTTCCCGACCAATCGCAGAGTGCGGTTGTGATGACAACCTGCACCGAGCAATGGTCGGATTTTTATTTGCGGGTGGTCCCAGCAGGAGTCAGAGTGGCTCAATTCCAGCTTTATTCTTCAGGCTTCGGCAATCACAAGAATAGAATAGTTACTTGGGAAGACTGTCCCCCTCATTCTCTAACTCTTCTTTGAGGCCCTACAATGGGCTGGGAGGAACAGCAGTTTGGCTGCTGTTTAGCATGGACAGAAGGAAGAGGCCAGCCTCTCAGACCAAACAAGTATGTTTGGAAGTGGAAGATGCAGTTAATAAGTGTGTGGACATTGCCAACTACATTGCCGTAAGAGGGTCAGTGACCTCATGAGGGCAGAAAAGGTGTGTGATGTCCAGCTTTCTGGTGGCAATATCCACTCTCTGACTTGCCCAGCATTCTCCTGCACAACTCTCCTCAGACCAACACACTGTACAGCTCTACTTATTCCTCTCTCTCAAGTCAGGTACTCGCATCTCCATCTCAACAACCAAACACTTACCCTCATCTTAATGACATCTCGCCCCCATTTCTCACAGTCACCTTCTACAACTCTTGTCCCTCTATCACGATTCATGTCTTACACTCGTATCTCTCTGCTTTCTCTCCTTGCAGAAGAGAACGCAGGACTCCGAGGAGAGAGACTGTAGTATCTTAAACGATTGGCAACCACCAAGCAGATTAATGGATAAATGGTTTATTAAGGCAAATGACTATTTACAGAGAGTGAGATCAAGGCTACTGTACTTCACAACTCCAAATCCTTAACTGCAGCATGACTTTCATCCATAGCAATATCACTGACCGGCATACTAGGGGTGGACTGTCCCACTGGCTCTGTGTGCAATTCTCTTCTCAAATGGTGCATGTTGTTCTTCACCCTTTTTCCTTGGGCATCTATCTCATACGATACTGGGCCTGTTCTGGCCTTGACGATTCCAGGAATCCAATGAAACAGCACAAAAATTCTTTATACATACCAAATTGTCCACCTCAAATGTTCTCTCTGGTCTTCTCAAGTCATGATGTTTCTTCTGCGCCTTCTGTTTTACCTCCACTCACCCTGCCAAGTTCAGAATGTCAGATCAATCATGTTCCAATGCCCATTCCCATTAGCAACTCGGTGGGTGTAAAACCTGTGGTGACATGAGGAGTTCTTCCATCGGTGAGGAGGAAACAGGCCAGTCTGGTTTGTAGCGAGGCTGATGACTGTTTCTTCATGGCAACCTTGAATGTTTGGAGGCCCTCTCAGCCAGTCTATTTGAAGCAGAGGGTCAGGAGTGATTCGAATATGTTGACCGCCTTTGGTTTTCATCAGTAGTAAAAGCAGTCCCATTTTCTGAGACCAAAAGCTCGGGAAACAGGTGGGTGGTGAACGGCTGTTGCAATTTTTCTGCCCATTATAGATGAGGTCATGGACTTTACCTCATGTTTGTCCAACTATTTGAAATAAACATCTATGATGAACAAAAGCACGGAGCCTACGAATGGGGCTGCAAAATCGACATGTAGTCACACCCATGGTCGACCTGGCCACTCACAAGGGTGCATTAGGGCTGCAGATGACAGGTTTTGCTGCATTTGATACTGGTCACATTGTTTGACCAGATTGTCTGTGTCGATATCCACCCCAGACCACGACACATAAACCGTGTGCGAGCATTTTCATATTTGTCATCCCAGGATGGGCACCGTGTAGTACCTGCAATAACAGCCATCTAGTGGGAGTGGGAACAATCACCCTTGCTCCCAATAATGATACACCATCTTCAAAACTTAATTTGTGTTTTCTTATCTCAAAGTGTCGTAACTGCTCAGTCTGTTATCACCTTCCCAATGTGGAGGACAATGTGTTCGACTCAAGATAATATGGAGTCTTTCTGGGTCCAAAACATGACCTGTCACGTCGACACTGGCAATGTACCTGGAAAGTTTAAAGCAAGAATGATTTCCTGTGGTACTGGCAGAGGTGGTACACTTTTGGATAGGGATAGGTGATTAAAGTGCCAACATTTGAAATGTGTGTGCCTATGTTGAAACGCATACTCGCTGGCTGCCCACAATAAAGCCCAGTGTTGAATTGGAGCTGAAGCTATGGGGGAATGGCATTATCCTCCCTAAATAGGTCCAACATACATTTCTAGTCAGTAACGACTATGAAATGTCACCGACTAAAGTATTGATGGAACAATTTCACTCCCAAAATTTTTTTTAAAATTCATTTGCAGGATATGGGCATCGCTGGTTAGGCCAGCATTTATTGCCCACCCCTAGTTGCCCTTCAGAAGGTGATGGTGAGTTGCCTTCTTGAACTGCTGCAGTCCTTGAGGTGTAGGTACACTAACTATGCTGTTAGGGAGGGAGTTCCAGGATGTTGCCCCAGCGACAGTGAAGGAACGCCGATATATTCCCAGGTCAGGGTGCTGAGTGATTTGGAGGGGAACATCCAGGTGGTGGCGTTCCCAGGTATCTGCTGCTCTTGTCCTTCTAGATGGTAGTGTTCATGGGTTTAGAAGGTGTGTTGAAGGAATCTTGGTGAGTTACTGCAGTGCATCTTGTAGATGGTACACACGGTACTTCTCAACAATATCCACAAAGAAAGAATCTTCAAGACAATAAGCATCTATATTAACATTAGGGTTATCCTTCTTTGAGGGATCTGCACTTGTATGAACACTCTGAACATTTATTGTTTCTTCATTGAATGTGATGTTTTAAAGTGTGTCCCTTTTAATGCAGATCTGCACTGCACAGGAAAGTGATTCAGTTTCCCACATTTGGAGAACATTTTTCCATGTGTTGGGCATTTTTTCTGTGTGTGGATAACGTCCAAACATCATGACGTTGCTTTCGTCATGCGCAAATTGGCTGCACGCATGCGCAGAACGTCATGCGCAAATTGGCTGCACGCATGCGCAGAACGTTCTTCGTTCAAATCGCATAGTTTGTTGAAGTGCGCATGTGCAGAACGACTATGTGCATGCGCAATACGGTTGCCATCCAAAATGCACTTGTTTCTGAACTGCGCCACAGATCCAACGCTGTCGGCCCCGAGGTGCGTTTTCGTGGCCTTTTCTACAACTGGAGCAGATGCACCCGTGTCCACCTCCATTCCAAGTGGCCGACCATTTACCATTAACGCCACCTTGCCTACCTTAATATTGTTTAAACTGCATGCATCAGACGTGTTTTCGGTTATTCTCAACTCTGTGCACATGTAGTTTTCCTGAATTTACATCTCTCCTGAAAATGATCTCCACAACGGTAACATGCTTCATAGCTCAAAAAAGGGCATTTTGGGTTTGTGGACCAAATTCCCTTATCACTGAGCTCTCTTTTTCTCCGAGCCTCTTTGTTCATTACTTTCTGTGCCTTCATCCCTGGCACTGCCAGCAGCTTCCCACCAAACTTGGTGGACCTCACCTGCTTGCATACTCTGCCGTTCCATCACCCTCCTTTTGGCACTTTCCATTGCCTGGGTGACCTCTAATGCCTTCTTTAAGGTAATCTCTGCCTCTGTAACAATTAATTTTATATGGTTATGTCATTCGGACCACAGAATAGATTGTCTCTCAATATGTCATTAAATACATTCCCGAACTTGCAATTCCCAGCCGATTGCTTTAGGCGCACCATGAATGCTGCTATCATTTCCCCGTGGCACTTGTCATTCAATTAAATTTGTAACACTGTATTATTACTGCAGGCTTCAGGTGATACTGAATTATTATCGAGGGTTTCGGGTGATACTGCCACTTGACTAATTCCACAAGCTCCTCAGTAGTTTTGGAGTCGGGGGAATCTGGAAAAGTCAGATTCCTAATCCGATTATAGATCAGGGCTCCAAGGCTGTCAATAGAATTATCCACTGATTCTCTTCCGCCCCCCCCCCCCCCCGCCATTTTAATTGGTCTGAAAAAAATAGAGCAGGCATTCAACATATAGCATATACAGCTCCGTGTTAGGATCGAATGGCTCAAGTTTCCCAAAAAAGGGCATTTTGGCACACACAGACTGCTGAACAAGTTCACTTCAAAGTAAAAGCTTCTACAAGAGGTCTGCTCTCCCGATTTCCATAGCAGTAGGAAGACACTCAAATGCATCCTCATCGCCAAATGTAGTATCTTCAAAAACTGGCGACCACCAAGTAGTTTAACAAATAAATGGTTTATTAAGGCAAATAACCATTTGCACAGAGTGATATAAAGACTACCATACTCCAGCACTTCAAACTCCTAGCTAGCAATAAAGCCTACGCTCAGCCTGAGGGTTAGTACGCTCCGGCCTGATTGTCCCTACGGTTCACATGATCTTCCAAGAGGTCTCCCCTTAAAGGGAATGCTACCACATGATCCTCCAAGAGGTCTCCCCTTAAAGGGGAATGCTAGAGGCCTACAGTCATACCCATCCTGATAATTATGGAGTCTGGGCAATGGAGATCGATAAGGTGTTGGAGGGCCTGGCCATTAGAGATAGGGAGACGGGGATTGCGATTCTCCCAATCGGAGGCTACGTGCTCCTGCCAGTGAGAAAACCAGAATGACTCCCGCTGGTGCTAGGAGTGACCCTGACGGGCCATTCAATGCCACTTAGAAAATCTTTACTCTCAGTCGGGCTTTCAGTGTCATTCAATGGCACACCAGGGCTCAAGCTGGACCTGAGAGGTGAGGGACCTAATCTCGTTGATGGTTCCCACTCCTCAGAGACAACGGTGCCATTTTTAAAGGGCACCCCGTTCTCAGAATTCTGGTTCAGCACCCCAAATTTCATCTACCGATTTCCCCCCTTTCAGGAGCCATCCCTTAGCAGTGCCAACCTGGCATCTTGCAGTCTGAGGAGTGGCAAGGGGTTGAATACACTCCGTACATTGGTGTCGAAGGTGCCAAGAGGGCTTCTTCATGGGAAGTGGGGGTGAGAGAGGCTTGTACCTGGCTGGAGATGTTCAGGTCGGGGGGTCATTTGGCTGCTCTTCCCATCTGCAGCCTTCAAACTCTTCAAACAGTCTCAGTATCTCAAAAATAAAATTCCGTGATAATGAAGTGAAATTTTCCCATCTGTACTCCTGAACCTTTTAAACAGTCAGTCAGTATGTTAAATTCAAAGATCTGTGAGATGAATAGAAAAGTATTCCCTTTAATGTAGTGGAAACCTTTTGAAGTGTTTTTTTTCACAATCAATTTAATTGCCACATAAATCTTTGTAGCCTGTTTGTATGTCTAGTGGCCTAAAAGCTTTGAACTGCATTGCTTACTTTCAGTTTCACAGACTATTGCCTTTTGCAAGCTTTCAGATTGACACATCCATGCATTTTCAAAGGGAGGATTACGATTGTTTATTTATATAGCTCTGCGGGGACCCTTTAACTCAGAGGAGCAGCTGTTTTTCTAACTGCAGCTGGAAGCTCTTGAGAACAAAGGTTTCCACATGCACACCCTCCACGAGATCAAGTCCACATATCTTGGTGAGGCCTCCAAGGAAGATAGCTAAGTTCTCACATGATGAGGCACACATCATAAGTGAACAGGAGCTGGAGACAGATACAGCAGTGGAGAGTCCCTGTCGATGAGCACAGGACACTGGCAAGCTCCATGCAGCTGCACACAAATGCTGAGTCTCAGCGGTCATTCACAATGAGGATAATTCTGGAGCAACAATAGATAATGTGTGAAGCTCTACCATCATTTTCAGAAGCAATGAACATGATTGGAGAGAGATTGGAGGAGTCCATCTTGAACATGAGTGGTGTGATGTTTCAGGCCTTGGTGTTGATGTCCACCTCCATGGAAAGAGTGACTACTTGCATGAAGCATCCGTTGCCTGCTACATCTGAATGCATGCTTTCCCTAGTCTATTCCCTGCATGCACGGTTCACCATTTTAAGATGGGACAGAGGAAAGCATTTAGATGATTACAACAATATCACTGTCTCAATGTTTTAGTAAATTCAATGAGCCATGTGGTTTATTTCAAGTCTCCATTGTCGAATCATCTCCATTGTTGCTTTCCTAACATCTCCTAAATGTCCATTATATTTGAGGAGAATGGTATGGCCAGAGTAGAAAATGAGTAAAGAATGTGGATGAGATGAAAGGAGTATTGGTGGTGGGAATGATTTGTGTTGAGTAACTGGGAAAGGGGATTGGGGATTTAATTCAAATTATCCCTGTTTTTCTAACTGCAGTTGGAAGCTCTTGAGAAAAAAGGTTTCCACATGCACACCCTCCACGAGATACGACCATGACAGCACACCTGGTAGTGAGGTGAACGGCTGCAGGGACCCTGGCAAAATGAGGCTCCTACTCCTTCTCCAAGGATGCAGTGTGTTCATCACCTTCCTCAGACACATCCATTCTCAACACACTTGCTGGTACATTCTGAGGGGTGACTTCAGACCTGTCCAGACTCCTGTATCACATTTTCAGCAAACTATTGGAGCTTACTCTGTTGCCCATGATGCTCTGCTTGTGTCTTTCCTCTGCATCAGTGGTAGAGCCCCTCACAGGTGTCATCAGCCACGTCACAAAGGTAACCTTGTTTCCAAGGAACCACACTCTCACTCAGTTTGGAGATGTAAGGACATGGGAGATTTGACTGGTGAAAAGTGAGGCATCGTGACTGCTTCCAGGATATCTTGCACAGTCAATCTTCACCTTCAAGTATACCAGCTGAACACTGATGTAATGGAATCCCTTTCAATTGACGGGTCTGCTGATTGATCTGAGGATACCGTGATTGCCACATGGGTGCACTTATGATGTACTGTAGCGGGAACCCAGACACCAAAACAAGTGTGAGAGACCTTTCACCTGGATTGGCATCATCATCAGTACAGAATGCATGTAATTGGCATCCCTGCCAAACATGGCATGATTGTGAATCCTGCAGATGTCACCAATGATTTTTGTAAAGAGCCCAAAGCAAAGAAATTGAAAGGGATTCCAGTCCATCAATGTTCAGCTGGTATACTTGAAGGTGAAAATTGACTGTGCAAGAAATTCAGGGATGTGGTGGCCTTGTTGGCCAATTGGTAAAAGCAGAACCCACCTGACCCTCTTTGCTAGAATGTGCAGATGTCAGCAATGACCTGATGAGGCGGAGCCTCCTGAGGCACTGTTGCTCAGCCATATAGAGGAAGTTGATTGTCTGCCTGTAGACCCTCCAGAAGGGAAAATAGTTCAGACCAGTATAGTATACCTGTGCTGGGGATGCTGTCTCCTTTGAGCTGAACTCTATACCCACTCTTCTGTCCTGTGGGGCACATAACTAAGGAGAAGACAGCTTGTGTTTCAGCTTTTGGCATTCATCCTGCCACTCCTTCTGCTGGTGTTCCTCCTGTTACCTCTCTTGTTCCTTATCGGAGGTCCAAGGTAAAACTACATAAACTGCTCCCATGCTGCAGTGAAGGCTGACAGCAGGGAAGAGCCGATCAAGGTGAATAAAGTCCAAGGTAGCAGAACTGACTTCCGAAACATTGTAAATCACTTGCAAAATAGTGGAAGCACACAACGAGAACAAGTCCTGTGGGCAAAAGCCTTCACCGAGACAAGGAAGCAGCTGTCAATTTCAGCCTTTAAAGGTTTTCCAGCCTGTCAGTTTCATTGATCAATGGTTCACAGCTATGCTTTCGCCTTGTTGACCCTGGTAACTTTCCCACAGCTTGGGAAATGCATTCGCTGGCCTTTAAAGCCAGAATATCACGTTAAAGTCAGCATTAATTACCTCTTCGCACATCTGAACAACAAACTTGACATTCCCACAAGAGTTTCCCATGCGCTTCCAAATAGGACTTGATAAAGGTGAATGGGATCTTGTTGGATTTCCGACTCGCTGGCCCCTGAACCTTACCCTTCGCTGATTACATTTTTTTGCCGGTGCTGGGGGAAAGAATGCTATGATTCCTGATTGTCATTGGGCTAGGAAGGATAATCTAAGGAAAGGCTGCTACTCCTGGGTCTGTTGAAAGGCCTGTGTGCTGGCTGAGAATAGGGTCAATCTCATTTGTAAGGGCCTCCGATGATTGCCAGTAATGCATGCAGGAAGATTCTAAGTGCTAAAACATTACTATTGTATTACATTTCATTTTTAAAAGTGCAGCAACTAATGGTAAATGTCAGCTATGTTTAGCTGGTTTGAGTTAGGACAGAGTTTAATTATTCATCCGCAACAGCTAAAATAATCAAGCTTGTGTTGCCATCGAGATTTAACATTTGACTATCTTCAAATAATAGTTAAATGTTTCAGCTGGTTACTGTTTTTAACCCCTACCTGCGCTCTTGTTTATCGGGAGTTATCCATCAGCAATAGATATTTATGTAACTTCTCTTTCCACTAATGCAAATAGTTGTCAGTTTTAACCTTTTATAAGTGTGACGGAGGAACTTCAGAAAGTTTCATTTGTTCAATATCGGTTTCTTACATTTTGAACCAACAAGCTTGAAGTGATAATGGGCCAGAAATCACTAGGATGATACTGAAGCATTAACAGCACTTGCCACTATCAATTTGTAAACCAAATCCAGCTGTTTACAGACTAAAAAGAGATATACCACGAGTACCACTCCTCCTATAATTTTTAGGAGGATTTGGTTGTTCCACTGTTAGCCAATTGCCAAAGTTGATAAAAGTCCCTTTTCACATGAATACAATTGTGCATTTGTTGTGTTTATAACGTTAATACAACTGATCTCCACTGCAACAATTTATGGTTGGTAACTAATGTCATAAAGGGCGCTATTAATGTCATGATTACAGGTCTTGACATGAAACTCAACTGTGGGAAATTGAACAGTGAAGATAAGGGGCATGATTCAACCACCGCATTGCGCTCGACGTGTACCTTGGCACACCGGGTAAATAGCAGGAAAGGTCAAAATTAAGATTTTGCCGGGCGCGAACCACTTTGCCTGGCCTGTTCCCGATGGTGAGTTCTGGATCTCATCCAGAGATGCAAGAATATCATTAACCCTCATTAATTTCAATCTCATTCGCAAAATTGAAGTCAAATGCAGCAAATTCCCCCTAGAATTACCCACTTTGCCAGCGGGAAGTCACACGGGCGTTGCTTAGTACTCATTTTTAAAAACGTGAAGCTGGCACAATGGCTACTGAGAAGGTGAGCAGCCATTTACATTTTCCGGCATGCAGCTCAAGGGCACCATAGCAGCTGGCCCAGTGCTCGGGCGTGGGGGGCTAGTGGTGGTGGGGGCAGGGGGGACGGACGTAGGAGATTTGTAATTAAATGATAAATCTGTATGGCAACACATGCTTGTATATTGAACCACTGACAGTGCCAGCACAGGCCTATCACCCTGGAGTGATGTTACACAGACCATTGGAGGGTCTGATACACTGCTCAATGACAGTGATTATATTGGGTCTCTGCCTCAGTCTCACGCCTTCGCACTGGCATCATCAGCATGGAACTTAGTGGGTACCCCTTTTCCCCCAAGAGCCAATCCGTCATCCTGGGGTAGTCCTCGAAAATGCTGGGGGGTCTCCGAATGCCTCCGGATCCAGCTGTCATGTACGCTCCCTGGGTAGTGAACACAAATGTGCACGATCCGGAGACGGTGTCACACACAATATTAGCATTGAGGGAGTGGAACCTCTTCCTGTTAATAAAGGGCACCCTCTGATACGCCGCTTTGCGCAAGGTGACTATTTCCCCCTGGACCTGGGGCATCCGGCGATGGTGGAGAACCCAGCAAACCAGGCATTTTGGTGGGCCTGGTCCAGCTCAAAGTTGATGTGATGGAGAGGTGTTACATGTTTTAATAGTGAACATTTGACATTTCTATTCACACTCAGCATCTGACTGGGACCCAGCAGAGTCATGCGATCCACCAGACCTCCGATGTTGTCCTCCCTTGGATGTTCCTTCCTCCACCTGATGTCTATCGGCAACTGTGTGGTGCTCACAGATTGTGCCACTAATCTCGTCCACCGAGGTGTGTGTCTCTGCGCCAATGGAAGGTACAGGTTGCAGCTGTGATGCCTCGCCAGTGGTCTCCTCAGAGCTCTCCTCCGAGATGGTCTCTGCAGTGGATCCTCACCTCTATGGTTCAGGCCAACCTTGCTGTCGGTGATGGCTGTCTCCTTGGGCAACCCCACCATCACCAAGGGCTTGTTCCTCATAGGCGGTGAGGCTTGGATCTCTGGGACACCACCGCCTCATCTAGGCCCTTTCCACTTATTATGGGTTATCTACTCCTGCGGGGAGAAAGAGAGGGCATTGTGAGCCACACACTTGATGGATCAGGGGAGTCTAGAGCAGGTTGCATGTGTGGACATGAAGGATTTGTGTTGGTGGGTGCCAGTGGGTTCTGAGGAGCAAGCATAAAGATTGGATGTGGGGAGGATATGAGGTTAGCTAGTGATCTGTGGGTCGGGGGGGAGGGGGTTGGGGATTTGAGGGGTGGCAGGCGGAACTGATGCCAGGAGAGAGGGGGCAACTTACCCTTGCAGTTCAGTGGAGGTCATTGATCTTCTTCCGTCATTGGATGGCGGTCCTCCTGGTTATGCAGCCCACAGTAGCAGCTGTTGCCAGTGCCTACCAGGTAGCATTGTTGGCCCTGCTTCTGGTCCTCCGATCCCCTCGGGGGAACAGGATGCCCCGTCTTGCACTATCGGCATCGAGAAGCCTGGCCAGGTTGGCAAGTGGCGGGAGTCATATGGTGTGACAGCCAGTAATGGCGAGAAGCTCATGGGGACTTAATTTTGATGCTTGGTGCTGTTGAATCGGGCCATGATCCCGCTAACGTGGCAGTCGAGAAACACCCCATGAAACGCACTCAAAATGACACTTCGCAATTTTCTCAGTTGAATCACTCCAGCAGGCAGTGAATTGTTCTGAGAGCAGTTTTTAAATTTATTTGCTTTGGCCGTCTGTAAAGATGGACTTTCAGAGACTTCATCAATGAACACAAAAGGTATTTTTAAATAAGAATTGTACAGCTGCAGCTAGCTCCAAAAATGTCTCTGCCTCAGAGCTTTTCTCACTGTGGGGTGGTTCCACACTCTGAATCCTGATTGATCACACAGACCACATCACCCTTACTCTGATGTGTTGCATTTAAAGGGACAATCGCCACACTGTCTTTTTGTGCCAGTCTTGCCATCTATATTCATGTAGGTGTCAGAAGACAATACATTTCAGGCTGCATTTGGTGATGCCGCAACTGCAGTTGGCACACTTCCTTATGTTAAGAAAAATTATCCCCTAATTTAATCGGATAATCTGTATAGTTTGTGTATTGCAATTAATTAATTAGATCTGGCATCTGATTACTGTTTGATCATCTTAAAATGTACTTTCTGCCTGGGGCTGATTATAAACACTGATCTACGCGCTGTGAGGAGAAAACCAAGGGAACTAGGATAAAACAAATAGTCCAGCCAAATGGAGTGGTTTGGGGCCTTCAAGGCTGATTCCGTTAAAAGATTGTCATGGAAAAATTGGGATGCTGATCGTAGACATTTAGACAATAGTTAAATCTGTAAGAGAGAATGGTTGCATTTTTAATATATTCTCAAGAGTGTACCCAAAAGTTGTTTACATTTTCATGTCCAGACAAACAGGCTGCTTCCAGCTTTGGGAAATTTCATGCATATTTGCAGAGAAGGAAGGAGGTCACCCGACCCGACCTCTTTTGACTCCCTCTTGTTACAACACAGACTGCCCAGCATTCTGTATATTGTTTTAAAGAAAGATAAAGTGCTATTTTTTTCATACCTTCGAGTGGACCTGGCATGACGAGCAGTAAGTGTAACTTGCTTGGGATGGTAAAAAATGTCTTTGGACGCATGATTCTCAAAACTTTCCACCACTGGAGTTCCCTTTATCTGGATCAGTTGTAGATTAATTCATGAAGATTTAATGCTGTGATTAATCAGTCTATCATTGTAATATGTGGCGACCGTGCTGGTACAGGGAAAGTTGAGTCGTGGTCTTTTTTCGGCAAGCAAGTCCTATGTTCCTACATGCAATGGGTGTCTCTTTGTTGCTGAGCAAGAGGGATAGAGCCACTGGATCTATACTTCATGGTTCAAGAATATTTGAACATTTTGCACACCTAACCAATTAATTTACCCATTAACCTCTCAAGGGCGGATACTCAGACGCAGCTGCGTTACAATGTGCTCTCTTTAATTTTACAATCACTACACTAAAGTGCAGAAGTAGACCATTCGGCCCATCGAGTCTGGACCGACCCTCTGATAGAGCACCCAACCCAGGCCTATTTCCTCACCCTATCCCCGTAACCCCAGCTAACCTTTGGGCCTAAGGGGCAATTTAGCACGGCCAATCCACCTAACCTGGAACCGAATTTTCTTACTTTTCCTTCCTGTAATATACTTTAACTCTTAAACCACGCATACTTTCCTCTTCGAATTTCCATATATTTGGCGTGGCTACAATTCATTATATTTCTTGCTCCATTATTCACTCTGTTTCTTTCTGGTTCGAGATCAACTGTTTGGCACAATGTTCCCAAGGTCCCGGATGTGTCGTTGCCATCGCTGCAATGTCACAGTAAATTGTGGTGCCAACATAGTGTGATCTGAATGCTGAGCACAGACGTTCCTACAAATGTCACAAAATCCACCACTGTAACAATTCAAAGCTCCTCATTCCACATTACAATGTCCCCCCAAAAAATTTTGATACGATGCCTAGTTTTGCTTATTTCTAATGTTAAGTGTAACTTGGGTTGTTGCCAGGTTATGTTTACGAACAGATCAGGCAACTTGGAATTTGCATTATTAATTTAAAATACAGTTTTGTAAGCAGAATTAATTTTCCTTCTGAATACATTTTATTATTTTGGGGCAGTCCGGCTTTAAACATTGCAGCTGTCTTTGGTAACTGCAGGCTGAACACAGATGAGCGAATAATGCATATATTCAGAGCATTATTAATATCTTTTACTCTTTTAAACAAAAATCTGGTGCACTGAAATCATGGAGAATCTTCATTTATACACCACAGAGGGTTTAATCAAACAGTTTGAAATATAATGGGTCCTGGTTTTAACCCACTAAAACCCCATTCACTTAGTCAGAGTTAAAATTGGCTCCAAAGACTCCGATCACAGCTACCAGATTCCTAATTATTTCCATGGAGTTTAGATTAGCCACACTAAGTTGTTGCATGATTCTTGCATTGTGAGAAGACAGGAGAATTGGGATGAGAAACATATCAGCTATGATTGAATGGTGGAGCAGACTCGATAGGCTGAATGGCCTAATTCTGCTCCGATGTCTTGTGGTCTTATAACTGGATGGTACAATTACCCACATTGGGGAGGCTTTGGCGCAGGGATATTGTCACTGGATAACAAAACCACAAATCCAGAGAAATGCTCTGGGGACCAGGGTTCGAATCCTGCCACAGCAAATGGTGAAATCTGAATTCAATAAAAATCTGGAATTAAAATTCTAATGAGACGGCAGCACGGTGGCGCAGTGGTTAGCAGAGATGCCTCACAGCACCGAGGTCGATCCCAGCCCATGCTCACTGTCCGTGTGGAGTTTGCACATTCTCCCCGTGTCTGTGTGGGTCTCACCCCACAACCCAAAAGGATGTGCAAGGCAAGTGAATTGGCCACGTTAAGTTGTCCATTAATTGGAGAAAAGGAATTGGGGACTCAAAATATGTTTTTAAAAAGTCTAATGATGACCATGAAACCATTGCCAATTGTTGTAAAAACTCATCCAGTTGACTAATGTCCTTGAGGGAAAGAAATTTGCCATCCTTACCTGGTCTGGCCGACATGTGACCCCAGACCCACAGCTATGTGGTTGACACTTAACTGCCCTCCAAGGGCAATTAGGGATAGGCAAAAAATGCTGGCCCAGCCCACGTCCCATACAGCCACTATCCTTGTCATTGCCAGCAGGTATCAGAGTTTCTGGTTTCATAGCGTACCTTCCCTGTGCTAATTAGAAAACCTGGCATTGATCTCACAAATTCTATCAGGGTTAACATGTCTCTCATGGAATTTCGGCTCCCAATTTCTTTATAACTTGTTTTCAGAATATGCTTTAATCAATGTATTCATCAGGCAAATCAGCAGGCAAATTGAACAAAGTGATAGCAGGTTGATTATGCATGCCATCATGTCCCTCTGGTTACTTGCTGTGCTGCTGCATATTTGCAAAATATAATAGGTATTCCAAATATAATTTATTGCAGGAAGCCTTATGTGGCAGAGTTACAGATTAAACTTCTTGAGGGTGGGGCGAGGATGGCTAGCAAGGAAAATATTGGAGTGAGGGAATCTGGAGCTGCTGAAGATATGTGTGATTGTTTTATTGTTTGTGTTGATGTTGGTTGGCAATATTGGAGAGATGGAGGTAAGTGGTCTTTCTGATGGGGCGGATATAGGCCCTGATTTTCAGGTTGGCTTGGTAAACCCGACTTGTGCATTTTCATGGCTTCCGAAGTACACACCGAACTCTGGATGTGCCCTGGACTTTTGTCTTTTCACACAGGGTATTCACAGTGCATTTTGTAGCCATTATGGAGTTGTGAGGAGTGTGGATGCGGTGGCATGTCAGTTAGAAAGCCCACTTTTGTTCTCCAAGACAGCCACCCAGCTCTCAACAGCATATAAATGCCCCTTAAATCTCACCCCACACTATCCTACCTATCCTCATTGCACCTCCATAGCCCCCAACCCAATGTCACCTATGACACTCTATGCCCCACAGATATTCCATGCAACTTCCATGCCCACTGCATCCTCTATAGCCACTCACCGAGTAACTACTAAGGACCATCCTCAGGAACCATACAATAACAATCAGGATTAAAATAATTTTGGGGGGAAATAAACCTCTAACAACCTAATAAAACCCTGAATTCAAACAGGCAATCATTGATACTGGAAAATAAAATACTACTCAAGTGTAAATAAAATTGTAATCCTCTAAGTTTTTATGAAGTTTGGTGATTTGTAAACAAAGTGCCTACCATTCAATGGAGCGGAGCAGGTGCAGAGATTTTTTTCAACTTGCAGAACACTTTTTTAAAAACCAGATCTATCGTCCATTTAAATCACAGCAAAACACAAGACTACAAGACTGCAGAGGCGGACATGACATTTGTTTATACATTTTTTAATACACATGGCATAACAATTGAAACAGTATTGTAATCCATGAAAACATTTACACAATGCTGATCAACGTAACAGTCAACTTATCTTTACAGGTCAGATTCCTATGATGAGTCACTGTATTAAAATCACATCCACATTACATTACAATACAGCATCTAATAGTGACATTTACAGATGTCAAAATATTTTACACTTACCTTTCAGCATGTTTATGGCTGCTCAGCATCATGTGATCATGAACTCTCCAAGGAGGTACATTTTGTGTAAGGCTTACAAAACCTAAACCAGCACACACAAATAGAATGCAAGAGGGAATACAAATATTCTTGTTGCTCTTATTATGGGGTTGCTGACCTCAGACGTTTGTGCACATTTTGCACCCAAGGACTTCCCAACCCACAAAAGGCAACACAAAAATGGAGTGGGGTTGGGAAGACACAGGAAAATTATTTCTCCAACATAGAAAAACTAAATTCAGTGATTCACGACCTGATTTGCACCTCCATTAGGAGACGAAAGCCTGGCCCATGGAGCATAAAATTAAGCAGAAGGTTACCACAATTGTGAACAGTCTGGTTAATCCTTAAACAATGATAGACCATGGTGAGGAAATGGTAGTAATGGAACAGCATCTGCGGTGAGAAGTGAAGATAATGGGCATGATTTAACACTTCAGAGGGTTCAAAGATGATATGGAAGAATAAAGCACCATGATTACAGTCACAGACTTGTGGTGTAGTGAGTAGCAACACTGCATCTGAGCCAGAAGTTCTCGGTTTGAGTCCCACCCAGGCTTAGCTGGCCAAGGAAGGTGTATTCATAATTAGCCGTATTGGTTGAATGTCAACCTGCAAATTCCTTCCAACACGCCGATGGCTGGCAGCAAGCGTGGATGAGACTCCTGGTCAACCAGGAGTGACGCCCCTCAAGCTATACACCTCTGGCAACAGACTAACAACCTGTTCCAGGAATAACTAGCTAGGGAAACAGACAAAAGTCTGCCTTCGCGCACCACTATGTGAAGGAAGAGAATTAGATTGGAGGCAGAGTCACAGAGTGGATGTGATTGTTGAAGCGGGAGTTTTTTTATGTATAAGGATGATAATGGTTGTTTTGAAGGAAAGAGGGGCTGTGCCTGGAAAATTGAAACAATGAAGGTCAAGATCAGTGTAAATGAATCAGTACTGGAGAGCTGTATGCATATACATGGACTGCAAAACTTCCAATACTGTGCAACTATTTTAAAAACATCAAACCAAAAAGCAAAATTCTGTAGGAGCTGTAAATCCAAAATAAAAACTGAAAATGGTGGAAACATTTAACAGGTCAGCCAGGAGCTTTGGAGAGTCCAGAAAAGTTACTGGTTCATCTGTGGGTCCTCGATCTGAACTTCTATTGACAAAAAAAATCAAATCATTAGCGCATTTGCACATCGGTTGAAACAGGGTATTCTCACCTTATATAGTTCATTTGTGAGGTCAAATTGGGAATATTCTGAGCTGTTTGGGGCATCTTCCCTCCATGGGTATTAATGAACACAACATTTGGATGATTTTGAAACTTGGGACTTTAAATTGTGATATGCTATTTACATATCTGAAATCTGATGTTGGGTAAAAAAAAAATACAACTGTATTCTTTCCAATTGGAATGCATGTATTTTAGCTTGTGGGTTCAGAAGCCAGAGGATATGAATACAAAATTAGTAAGCTCAGATTCTTCAGGATTGAAAGATTTTTTCCCCCCACTAGGTTATTGGATGCAGAGAAGTGGTTGGAACTTCATTAACTAACTAACGTCTTCGTAGAAAGAACTGGTTTAAATATCTGGTCAGTTGGCTGGTCTGAGCTTCTGTAGTTTCAACTCAATTCCTGGAGAGATACAGGGTTATGAGAAAGAGCCAACTTGACTCATCAGCAAACAAGAGCAATCACTTGATCAAATGCAGAAATACCTGAATTACTTGAGGGGCTGGATTCAAGTAAGCAAATGTGAAATCATTGTGAAAGGATATTAAACAGCAGCAATATAAAGTAAATTATATTATTCCACAGGACATGTCACCTGAGAGAGATTGAAGCTCTGATGTATAAATTAGTGAAACCAGAGGCACTGTGCACAACAGCAGTGGAGCATGCAGGAACTTATGTTGTATAGCCAGAGGTAAAGAGAACAAAACTGCTCAATAAAATTACAATGAACAGTTGTGTGGTATATCTAAAGTTGAAACCTAATGAGATAAACAAAACACAATCAAGATGGCAAGGCAGGTGATGTGCTGCAGCTGTAATATTTGATAACTGGTGGATAACGATGTGATCCACAGCGTCTGTACGGAATGTCTTTGGCTTGAGGAACCCCAGCTCAGAGTTGTGTTGCTGGAGGCCGAGCTTTGGACACTGCCATACAGCAGGGTGGGGATAAGTGCTTGGATGTTTTGTTCCAGGAGGCAGTCACCCCCATCAGGTTAAGTATTTCTGATTTCATCAATGATCAGGTGCAGGAGGGTGTGACTGTGACTGAAGTAGGTATGGGATAAGGTAGCAATGGCGAAGCCTCAGCCTCTTTTATTGTTCAGCAGGTTCGAAGAGCTTGCAATTTATGTAAATTAGAGTTGGGATTGTGGGGTGGCTAAGAAAACTGGCCTTGGCACTGTGGTGTAGGGAATCATTCAAATGGGGAGGGGGGTGGTTGTTGGAAATAAGAAATGTAATTGTAGGAGGGAACAGTATAGTTAGAAGAATGAATACTGTTTTCTAACCTGGAGTAAGAGAGGAAAAATCCAGCTGTGGTGCATGTATCTACCAATGACAGAGGTAGGATTAAGAAAGAAGTTCTGCTGAAGGAATATCAGCACGTGGGGCTAAATTAAAAACACAACAGTCAAGGCAATAATCTCTGGATTACTAATTGAGCCAAGAGCAAATTTGGGTGGGTAAATATGATCAGAGACTTGAATGTGTGGCTTAACGATTGGTGTGGGAGAAATGGGTTTCAATTCATGAGCTACTGGTACAGGGACAGGGGAAAGAGGGAGCTATACATTGGGATAATCGTCAACTGAACTGTGCAGGAAACAATCTCCAGGTGAGTTGTATAACAAGGGTTGTAGAGAGGGTTCTAATCTAAATAGTGGGGAAGGGATGCATTGTTTCATGCAGGGGGAAATTTGGAAAGTTAAAGAGAAAGGACAAGGCAACAGTCCAGAGTAGCAATGACAAAAGCAAATTATTGCAGATGCAGAGTTAGTGCAGAGTAACAATACATGTTATGGTAATGAGACTGTGTCAGGAAGAGACAGATCTTACACACAAAAGAGTGCCCCAGCAAATATGATCAGAGAAGGGAAAATGGCTTCAAACTAGGAGGAGGGGGCTGTAGTATTACAAAGATAAAAGTTGAGATAATAGAAATGTATATTGATGTGGGTAAAGACATGCTTAGTGGTCCAGAAAGGTCCAGAGACTTAACAGTATTAGCACATCAGAGAGTAAGGTCCATGCATTGAGCATGCACGATAAGACCGATAAACTAAAGACACAAATCAAGATAAATGGTTTAATCTAATAATGATTATAGAGAAGTTGGGGGCAATTTTCAGCTGGTCACTGCTGTCAGAGAGAACGGCAATGCGGATGGAAAATCCGGAGAGAATCGGGACACGTGATTATCTCCGGAGAGATCACGGGCAGGATTCTCCGGTTTCTCGGCAGTGTTTTTCGCAGCACGGCACTCATTGGCAGTGAGATTCTCTGCTCCCACCGCTTGTCAATGGGATTTCCCATTGAAGCCACTCCACGGTCCGAGAAACCCACGGGTGGTGGTGTGCTGCCAAAGGGAAAAGAGAATCCCAACAAAGAAATCCGGCCCACGTTTCCCGATTTTTCTCTCCAACAACATCACGAGGTTCACACCCACAAAGAGCTGGAACCTAATTTCATTGCATTTTAATCAATTTAAATGTTATTAACGGGCCTCCCCGCTATATGATACCCTGTCACTAAATATTGGATTGGGTTGGATTGGATTGGATTTGTTTATTGTCACGTGTACCGAGGTACAGTGAAAAGTATTTTTCTGCGAGCAGCTCAACAGATCATTAAATACATGGGAAGAAAAGGGAATAAAAGAAAATACATAATAGGGCAACACAACATATACAATGTAACTACATAAGCACTGGCATCAGATGAAGCATACAGGGTGTAGTGTTAATGAGATCAGTCCATAACAGGGTCATTTAGGAGTCTGGTGACAGTGGGGAAGAAACTATTTTTGAGTCTGTTCGTGCTTGTTCTCAGACCTCTGTATCTCCTGCCCGATGGAAGAAGTTGGAAGAGTGAGTAAGCCGGGTTGGAGGGATCTTTGAATATGCTGCCCGCTTTCCCCAGGCAGCGGGAGGTGTAGATGGAATCAATGGATGGGAGGCAGGTTCGTGTGATGAACTGGGCAGTGTTCACGACTCTCTGAAGTTTCTTGCGGCCCTGGGCCGAGCAGTTGCCATACCAGGCTGTGATGCAGCCTGATAGGATGCTTTCTATGGTGCATCTGTAAAAGTTGGTAAGGGTTAATGTGGACATGCCGAATTTCCTTAGTTTCTTGAGGGAGTATAGGCGCTGTTGTGCTTTCTTGGTGGTAGCGTCGACGTGGGTGGACCAGGACAGATTTTTGGAGATGTGCACCCCTAGGAATTTGAAACTGCTAACCATCTCCACCTCGGCCCCGTTGATGCTGACAGGGGTGTGTACAGTCCTTTGCTTCCTGAAGTCAATGACCAGCTCTTTAGTTTTGCTGGCATTGAGGGAGAGATTGTTGTCACTACACCACTCCACTAGGTTCTCTATCTCCCGCCTGTATTCTGACTTGTCGTTATTCGAGATCCGGCCTACTATGGTCGTATCGTCAGCAAACTTGTAGATGGAGTTGGGACCAAGTTTTGCCACGCAGTCGTGTGTGTATAGGGAGTAGAGTAGGGGGCTAAGTACGCAGCCTTGCGGGGCCCCGGTGTTGAGGACTATTGTGGAGGAGGTATTGTTGTTCATTCTTACTGATTGTGGTCTGTTGGTCAGAAAATCGAGGATCTAGTTGCAGAGTGGGGAGCCAAGTCCTCGGTTTTGGAGCTTTGATATGAGCTTGGCTGGGATTATGGTGTTGAAGGCGGAATAGGAGTCTGATGTAGGAGTCCATATTTTCGAGATGCTCTAGGGATGAGTGTAGAGCCAGGGAAATGGCGTCTGATGTGGACCGGTTGCAGCGGTATGCGAATTGCAGTGGATCAAGGCGTCCTGGGAGTATGGAGGTGATGCGCTTCATGATCAACTTCTCAAAGCACTTCATTATGACTGAAGTCAGGGCCACTGGATGGTAGTCACTGAGGCACGTTGCCTGGTTCTTCTTTGGTACCGGTATGATGGTGGTCTTCTTGAAGCAGTTGGGGACCTCGGAGTGGAGTAGGGACAGGTTAAAGATGTCGACGAATACCTCTGCCAGCTGGTCCGCACAGGCTCTGAGTGCACGATCAGGGATCCCGTCCGGGCCCGTCTCCTTCCGAGGGTTCACTTTCAGGAAGGCCAATCTGACTTTGTAAGCTGTGATGGTGGGTATGGGTGAATTATGGGCTGCTGAGGCACTCGCCAGCGGATTGTTGGTTACCTGCTCGAACCGAACATAGAATGCATTGAGTTCATCGGGGAGGGATGCGCTGCTGCAAGAGATACTGTTCGACTTCGCTTTGTAGCCCGTTATGTTGTTTAGTCCTTGCCACAACTGCCGAGAGTCTGTCTGTAACTCTAGCTTGGTTTGATATTCTCTCTTGGCATCTCGGATGGCTTTGCGGAGGTCGTACCTGGATTTCTTGTATAGGTCAGAATCGTCTGTCTTGAACGCCTCAGATCTATCCTTCAGTAGGGAGTCAATCTCGCGATTGAGACATGGTTTCCGGTTGGGGAACGTATGTACTGCTTTCTTTGGAACGCAGTCGTCCACACATTTGCTGATGAAGTCTGTGACGGTGGTGGCATACTCATTTACGTTGGTCGTTGAGTTCTTAAATATAGACCAGTCCACTGTCTCTAAGCAGTCACATAAGAGCTCTTCTGTCTCCTCGGACCAGCACTGCACAACCTTCTTAGCTGGATTCTCCTGCTTGAGTTTCTGCTTGTAGGCTGGGAGAAGGAGCACCGTCTTATGGTCTGATTTCCCAAAGTGCGGTCGGGGGATGGAACGGTAGGCACCCTTGATTTTTGAGTAGCAGTGGTCAAGAGTGTTGTCGCCCCTGGTTGGACAGGAGATGTGCTGGTGGAATTTTGGCAGTACACTCTTGAGGTTGGCCTTGTTGAAGTCTCCGGCCACGATGAACAAGGCCTCCGGCTGTTCTGTTTCGTCGTTGTTTATAACTGTGTAAGTTCGTCCAGCGCCTTCCTCACTTCTGCCTGGGGTGGGATGTAGACCGCTGTGATAATGGCTGAGGTGAACTCACGTGGAAGATAATATGGGCGGCACTTGGCCAACGTGATTTCATGATGGTAAGGTTTACAACCGGTTTTGTAAAATGAGAAACAGTTGACGGCATCCCTCCGGGGGTACAATATTAAGTATAGCCCCGAAGGGAGAGGGACATGTCATAGTACTGGCCCCTAGTATAGGTTGGCAATACCAGTCTAGCACTGAAGTGCCAAGGGACCCCCATGGTGGGGAGGGTGGTGGGTGGAGAGCAGGCTTTGAGGCGGGAACTTACAGGCACAGGGGAGCGGGTACCAAGGAGAGAATATGGCGATACTTCCGGGGTGGTGGGAAGTGTAGCCCCTAATGACTTTCCTGGGGGAGGAAGTGCCCGATAATTTTCTGGGAGGCAGCTTCCAGTGATTGTACAGTGTGGGTGCGGAGGGGGGCTCTGATAACTCTGTGGTGGGGGCTGGTTACTGTTCAGTTTCAGTTCTGATTGATGTGCTCTTTAAAGATAGCGGCCTGATATGTGTGGAGCCGGTTCTGGCTCTATTAGACCCCACCCACCAGAGTAAACCCAACCAACTCGTTTTTTAAGACGTTCAAAATCTAGAGATAAAACTGGGCTGTGCAACTGGAGAGCTACACACAAGGTTTCAGCCTGAGCCTGACACTTTGCCAAATTCTGGTAAGATTGTGGCCATGGTTACAAGGTGACCAAGATTAGGAAATAAACATTCCAGTGTACACAATGTTTTGAAAAGACAGGTAGAATGAAATGTGGTTGGGGAGTGGTAGTGATAACCTTGATAATAACAAATAACATAAAGTTATTAGAGGGTAAAGTCCTTGATTCATAAAACTATGAAACAAAATTGGTGGTGGTTAGGAATAGCAAGGGTCAGAAACTGATGGTGAAAGTAGTTTATAGGCCACCTAAGGGTAGTTATACCGTTGGACAGAGAATTAAACAAGAAATTATTGGAGCTTGTAACAAAAGCACTGCAATATTTGTGCAGGATAGTGATCTTATATGGACTGGACCAATAAATTCAGTAAAGGTGGCCTAGAAAATGAGTTTGTAGATTGCTTTTGTGGAAATTTTCTGGTGCAACGTGTTGTGGAATACAGCTACTTTTGATTTTCTATTGTGCAATGAGGCAGAGTTAATTAGCAAAAAAATTATCGCAATACAATTGAACTCTATATTAACTTGGCATACTCCATTCACAAAAAAAAACCTTAAACTTCATCAAGGCCAATTACATAGGTAATAGGGGAGAATTGGTTTCAGTTGGTTGGGTAAGTAGATTAAAAGGTATGGTAAATAAACAATGGGAAACATTTAAAAAAACAATTCAAAATGTTCAATAAAAATGAACTCCATTGTCAAGCAAGACGTCAGTGAGAAAGATCCATCTATGGCTTACTGAGGAGATTAAGGTCAGTGTTAGATTATAAAAAGAGGTAAAGTTGCAAACAATAATAGTAATAATACGAAGATTAATAGGAAAACAGCAAAGGACCACCATAAGGTTGCTAAAAATGGGAGGATGTACTATATGAGAATACACTATCCAGGAATATAAAAACAGATTATGAGAGCTTTTACATGTGTAAGAAAAGGAAAGGAAAATTGCTTATTGTCACAAGTAGGCTTCAAATGAAGTTACTGTGAAAAGCCCCTAGTCGCCACATTCCAGCGCCTGTTCGGGGAGGCTGGTACGGGAATTGAACCGTGCTGCTGGCCTGCCTTGGTTTTCAAAGCCAACGATTTAGCCCTGTGCTAAACCAGGAAGAAAGTAACTAAAGTAAATGTTGGACCCTTAGAACCACAGAAAAGAGAAATTATCATGGGAAATGAGGAAATGGCAATGAATTTTCAGATATATTTTGTCTGTATTCATAGTAGAACACACAAGTTACATAGCAGAATTGAGGGTAATCAGGGTGAGGAAATTAAGGTAATTAATATCAGCAGAGCTAAAGTGCTAGGAAAACTCAAGGGATTAAAATCTGACAAATCCCCAGGATCTATTGGCCTACATCCTAGGGTTCTGAAAAAGATAGCAGCAGAGATAAGGGAACCTCTGGCTATGATTTTTTTTAATTTCCTAGATTCTGGAACAGTCTCACCAGATTAGATTAGAAAATTGAACTCCGCTATTCTAGAAGGGACAAAAAAACAAGAAATTACAGACTAGTAAACCTGACATCAGTCATCAAGAAAGTGCTGGAACCTAATAAGGAAGCCTTAGCAATGCACTTAGAAAAGCAATAGTATGGTTAGAACAAGTCAGCGTGGTTTTACAAAAGGGAAAACATGTTTGGCAAATTCATTAGAGATTTTTGAGGATGTAACTAAGAGGGTAGATAAAGGAGAACCAGCAAATGTAGTATACTTGTGTTTGCAAAAAGAAATGGTAAGGTGCAACACAAAGGTCAATACAGAAGATAAGGGCTCATTGATTTGGTTTGGGGGGGGTGTTATATATTAGCATGGAAACCAAATTTGTTGATGTTCAGGAAGCAGAGAGTAGCAATTTATGGGCCAATTACAAGTTGTCAGGCTGTGACTAGTGAAGTGTTGCAAGAATAAGTGTTGGGCCCTCAGCTATTTCTATTCTATATTAATGACTTAGGTGAAGAGACAAAAAGTAATAAATCTAAATTAACTGATGATACAAAGCTAGGTGGGAGAACACAGAGAGGGTGCAAATAAACAGGTCAAATGAATGGACAACAATGTAACAGATGGAATATAACGTGAGCAAGAATAGAAAAGTAGAATGTTTGTTTAAAGGCATGTAACTTGTAATTGTTGATGTTCTGAAAGACCTGGATGTATTAATACAAGGAACACAAAAAGTTAGCATGCAGGTACAGCAGCAATTAGGAAAGCAAATGTAATTGTTGGATTTCATTGAAAGGGGATTTGTGTACAAAACTAAAGAAGCCTTTCTACAATTTTATGGGGCTTTGTTGAGATCACAGCAAGAATACTGTATGCAGTTTTTGATCTCCATATTTAAGGAAGGATAATCTTGCATTGGAGGCAGTGATTTGATTTGATTTATTGATTTATTATCACATGTACCGAAATATAGTGAAAAGTATTTTTCTGCGGCCAAGGGCATGTACACAGTACATACATATTAGACAAAAAGAATAATCAACAGAGAACATTAACAAATGGTATACCAACAAACAATGATTGGTTACAATGCGGAACAAGGGACCAAACAAAGCAAATACATGAGCAAGAGCAGCATAGGGTGTCGTGAATAGTGTTCTTATAGGGAACAGATCAGTCCGAGGGAGAGTCGTTGAGGAGTCTTGTAGCTGTGTAGAAGAAGCTGTTCCTATGTCTGGATGTGCGGGTCGTCAGACTTCTGTGTCTTGTGTCCCACGGAAGGGTCTTGAAGAAGGCAAAGCCTGGGTGGGAGGGGTCTCTGACAATGCTGTCTACCTTCCTGAGGCAGCGGGAGGTGTACAGAATCACTGTGAGGGTGGCAAGCTTGTGTGATGCGTTGGGCTGAGTTCACCACACTCTGCAGCTTCTTGTGATCTTGGGCCGAGCAGTTGCCATACCAAGCTGCGATGCAGCCGGATAGGATGCTCTCTATCACACATCTGTAGAAGTTTATGAGAGTCGATGCAGACATGACAAATTTCCTTAGCTACCGTAAGAAGTAGAGACGTTGTTGGGCTTTCTTGACTGTTGCATCAATGTGAGTGGCAATGTGAGTGGACCAGGACAGACTGTTGGTGATGGTGATCCCCAGGAACTTAAAGCTATCGACCATCTCCACTTCGGAGCCATTGATGCAGATGGGGGGGAGGTGTCGTGCTACTTTTCCGAAAGTCGATGGTCAGTTCCTTGGTCTTTCCGACATTTAGAGAGAGGTTGTTTTTGGTACACCATGCAACCAAGTGATTTATCTCCCTTCTGTAGTCTGATTCATCGTTGTTTGAGATATGACCCACCACAGTCGTATCATCCACAAACTTATAGATTGAGTTGGAGTTAAATCTTGCCACACAGTTGTGTGTGTATAGGGAGTACAGTAGAGGACTGAGCACACATCCTAGCGGGGCTCCGGTGTTGAGGACTATTGTGGAGGAGGTGCTGTTGCCTATCCTGACACATTGAGGTCTGTTGGTGAGAGAAGTTTTACTAGTTTGGTCCCAACTGGGATGAACAGGTTGTCCTATGATGATGTAAATTTTGTCTCTCGTCTTTGGAGTTCAGCAGAATGAGAAGTAACCTCATTGAAATATTCAAGATTGTGAAAGCAAGTGTAGACGTGAAAAGTTATTTTTCCATTTGCTGGGGAATCTAAAGCACGTGGGCACAGTCTCAGGATAAGAGGCCGATCATTTCTGATTTGAAAAAGCGGGTTAAAGGGATGTGGGAAACAGGTGGAGAGGTAGGTTTGAGAAGGAAGAGACCAGCCATGATGTGATTGAATGGCGGAGCAGGCTCGAAGGGTGAATTGCCTACTTCTGTTCCTAATTCCTATGTTCCTATTTAGAAATAAGATGAGGCGACATTTCATCACTAAAAACATTGTGAATCTTTGAAATTCCCTCCTCCAAAGGGTTGTGGATGTGTCATTACTGAATATATTTAAGGCTGAGATAAAAATAATTTTGGTCTTTCCAGGAATCGAGGGATATAGGGAGCAGGGAGGAAAGTGTCGTTGAAGCCCAAGATCAGCCATTATCGTATTGAAGAGTGGAGCAGACTCAAGGGGCAGAGCGGCCTTCTCCTGCTCCTATTTCTTATGTAATATGTTGAGGCACCAAATACTTTCTGCAACTAAGTGTCCAATCCAAGGTGTGCTGAAATTTGTGTGGTATGTCAGTGGAATATCAGAGTCTTGCGTTGGAAATGGGGATGGAAACAAAAGTATAATTGGGACTGCCTCCAACCTCAGGACCTTTTGAATGTTGCAGGAAAACAGCAGCCAAGGGTCCCTAAGCCCAGAAGTCCAAAAGGTACTGCAAGAGCACATGCATACATTCTAATAAGTACCTTCCTCTGTTAATAACCCAACAAATCCATTAATTTTAGTTAGTGCAACGAAGAATACGACTGGGGGATATATAAATTAGATCCAGGTAAATGTTACTGAACAGAGTGTAGCATATAGGAAGGCGTCAGTGGGTTTGCAATGCAGATTTATTTGGTGGCTGCCTGATGTAAGGTAATACAAATACCAAAAGATTTGAAAATGTAGTTTTTCAATAAAACATATATGGGCGCGATTCTCCACTCCCATGCCGGTTGGGAGAATCGCCTGGGCCGCCAAAATTTCCCGGGACGCCGGTCCGACACCCTCCCGCGATTCTCCCAAGCGGCGGGAACGGCCCGGTTGAGTTTCGCGGGCCGCAGGCCGGAGAATCACCAGAGACACCAAAAATGGCGATTCTCCGGCACCCCCGCTATTCTAAGGCCCGGATGGGCCAAGCGGCCAGGCCAAAACGGCGGGTTCCCCCTGGCGCCATCCACACCTGGTCGCTGCAGTCGTGGGCAGTGCGTGAACGCTGGGGGGGGTGGCCTGCGGAGGTGGGGGGAAGGTGAGGGGGATCCTACACCGGGGGGGTACCTCAGATGTGGGGTGGCCCGCGATTGGTGCCCACCGATCGTCGGGCCGTCCTCTCTGAAAGAGGACCTCTTTCCTTCCGCGACCGCGCAAGATCCGTCCGCCATCTTCTTGCGGGGCGGACTTAGAGAGGACGGCAACCACGCATGCGCGGGTTGGCGCCGGCCAACCCACGCATGCGCGGATGACGCCCGTTATGCGGCGCCGGCCGTGTCATCTATGCGGCGCCGCTTTTACGCGGGCGACAAGGCCTGCCACGTGTAGATGACGCGGCCTCGATCCTGGCCCATTGTCAGGGCCTGAATCGGTCGGGACCGGGGCCGTTTCGCGCCGTCGTGAACCTCGACGGCGTTCACGACAGCGCGGCCTCTTCGGCGCGGGAGTGGAGAATCCTGCCCATGGTGTTTTACATGTTGAACTGATATAAGTATTTAATTGTAAAACAATGGGAAAGGGTAAATTAAAGCAATCTGTTTCCAGCTTAGTGAAGGGTCTAGAATGAGGGACCAATATTACAGTTAAAAGCTTTAGGACAGTAAGAGAAAGTGCTTTACACTGAAGGTTATGACGGTGTTGTATTCATTCCCAGGGTTTATAATTGGGGCAATAAACAATGGGAGAGATCTTCCAGCTCTTCACGGCAGCATGATCTTCTGGTCCTGCTGACAGTGCACCCCCGCCGCTGGTTTCTCAGAGGTGTGGGGTGGAATCAATGGGAAATCTGATTGACAGCAGTGGGACCAGAAGATCAGATCCCATCACCGGCCAATGGCGGGCCTCCTCACGCCATCGAGAATCACACCCTACTCAACATTCAAGATTATATTGGATATAGGGATGAAAGAAAGGGAACAAAGAGTTATTGGAACAGGCAACAAATATGATTCGGACAATTTGCCCACATGTAGGGTAAAGTACATATTGGGCTGAATGGCTTGTTTCTATGTTGTAATTTCTATGTAAACATATTTTCATGATTGCAGTAAAGACTGTCTCCCTTAATTACAGAATATTTGTTTGAAATAAATGTTATCTCCAGCAATGGTGCATAAAAAATGTAAAATTGATAAAATATTAAACTTTATGAAAAAGAAGAGCAGAAAGGTTCTAAGGTTAATTTTAATGAGCATTTTGATTTCTAGCACATTACTTTGAAGAATGCAGTTTTTCTTCTGTACGCCAGCTTGTCATGAAACAGATTTCCACAAGAAAATTGAAGCCATAAAAACTTGCATATTGCACAATTTAATTCAAGCTGGATCTTCTTATTACTTTAGCTTAATAATTCTTTAACTCAAAAGAAAAATCAGCAAGGTTTTCCATGAATATTATTCAATTATAGATCATCAAAAAGACATGGGGATAGATTTTAACTCTCACTGCGGAGTGGTTAACTGGTGTATCGCCCACTCACTATACTTGCTGCATTTTTTAAAACTATATATAAATTTACATACCCCAATACACAGAACCCTACCTACACCCAAAGCAATAGGATTCTTTCTTTACCTTGTTTAAAAATGTGATTTATTTATGCCTAAAGAGAGGTCGTTTATTTCTCTAAGCAAGTCTTTATTTGAACCATTGACATAAAAGCATTCAACCACAATTGGTGTCACTGGATATAAATAATTCAAGTAAATTGTTACAGATTCCTTATGTTTGTCTCCTTATGCATTCACATGCCTAGCTCAGTTATGGACATATCAAATGATAAATAACATTTTTGTCTGTTTTTTAATCTGTCACGTATGACAGGACTATGCTAGATTATGCTTATTAGGGTTTACTATACAAGTGTTTTCAGTAGTCCACCTTAGACTTAAAATGTGATTTTTTTGGCCAAATATGATTTCAACCAGAATTACTTTTCCTTCCTCAGCTACTATCATAAATTAACAACTTAACTATCTTATGGAAGCCCAAGCATTGTGGCACCTTGTATATCATTATTTGGATAAAAAAGAGCACATTTAACACCATTTTTATTACCCTCAGGCATGTCAACCTATCTTTTCATAATTTGTGGTGCTAGCTCATGGTGTCTCTCTTGATGTTTCATGTCATTTATTTTTTCTTGTGTCGTTAAAATGCATGTGCTTTTGTTCTGTGTTCCTTTTTTTCCTTTCTGATGACCACTAATACTGTCGAAAAGGTTCTTTCAATAAGGGCACCTGTTGTCAGCTGACTTGAGTGTGTGAGTGATTTTGTTTTGAGCAATGTCAATCCATTCTTGCTTAAAATTGTGGACATTAGCCATCGTGGAATGTGGTGCCCATTATTGAAAGTTGTTCTGTATTTTCACCAATACAGAGGATGACAGTTAAGAAATGAGCCTGATTGCACGGTTCATTTGTTCTCCTTTGTAGAGCCAAGCCGGGGCACACTACAAAGGCACTAAACATGCCAAGAAGCTCAAAGCACTGGAGGCCATGAAAAATAAGCAGAAAACTGTTACCAAGGACAGCGTAAAGACCACCTTCACTTCCATCACAACCACCACCATCACTGCCAGCTCTGACAAAGCAGGTTAAGAGATATCTTTGTTCCTTTTCATTTCTGTGCCTCTTGTCTTTTATTGCTTAGGCTTGGCAAAAAAAGATATATATATCTATTTTTGTTATTAGATAGTTGCAAAAGTTCAATGTTTGATCAATCTATTATCTGTTTAAAATCCTTCTATTGTTTTCACTTCCCAGTATTTCTCTGTTTTTTGGTGGAATGTGGTGATTTCCTGTTAATGCTTATGTTCAGTAATTTTACTGACCTACTTGTACCTAAAACTATTGTATAAATGGCTAAATTAGTGGATGGTGTTTCTTGTGGGACCAACTTTTTATGATCTGTATGCAATGGGCATCTAGTCTCCCAATGTGGTAAGTGTCTCTTCTTTTTAAATAGCAGTTTCATCTAACCAATTGGCATCAGATACACACTTCCAGTCAACACTTGGAAAAGCAAGCGCTATATCATGTTGGCATAGGGCATAATTACCTCCAAGATGTAAATTCTAAACTTCAATTTTATTTAATAAAATATCAAAGTTTAAAGCACAATACGGATAAGCCAGATATAAAATATTCTATTAAATTATAATGGCCAAGAAATGATAGTTTGCAATATTAGTAAAAGAACACAAAGCAAATGGGCTAATGCTCCTGTCAAAATGGTTGCCATAGAAATGCCTTACATATGTCTTACGCTTTCATATGCTATAGCCGTGACAAGTAATTTATAGCCTTATATTTAGTTATACTGGCTATGCTATAATGTAGTTTTTAAAGGTATAACATTGTTTTATGAGCCAAGTGTTCCTCTGTACAAAAATAGCAGCAATTTGAAGAATCAATACAACTGTGTTTCGAATTCAGTCGTTTTTTTAGGCTGATATCTGGTCCATTAAGATTCTTTGTATTAAGGGAATCCTACATTGGGTGAGATAATGATGTTAACCTCAACACCTTCACCACCCAACCCTCTGCAGAATATCTCCTAAGTACAAACAGATTTTTCATGGTAATAACGGTGAAATCCAAGCCCAAAGCATTGCCACTGAAAGACTAAGTGAAAATCAGCATATGAAGGGAAAGGCATTAATCATTATCCAATTAGAAAATAGCAGTGGATGGTTGCAAAATCAAAAGACACAGATGAAATAGACAATGTTAGCTATATGAATCCACCACGTTATTTATTACCAAGGTGGAGCAGTTTCAAAGCTTTGACTTTATGAAGAATTCTGAAATTATTAAAAGGTGATTCTAAAAATTGCATGAGTGGAAATGTCCAGTGCTATCAGTAATTTGACAAAATGCTACTCCATAGGAATTTCTAACTTGCAGTTGTATTTTTCAATATATAATCAAGTTCTTTTCCTTTGAAGTAAAGATTCAATTTCTAGGAAATAAAATTGTCTGACAAATTGAGTGAATGTAAGGACATATTGCACTTCTGTCTTTTTTGTTCCCTATTCAGTCCCTTTCATTCTCTATGCATGCTGACGTTGTCATTCTTGCTTATGCTGATATCTGAGATGCAAGTTTCTTGTTGTCATGTTCCATCATGGTGCAATTATTTGAAACCCACAAGCACAACAACATTATAATAATGAATCTATGATCAGACAGATCACACATGACCTTGTTTTAAATGATTTGTTTCTGATTGAATTTTGCAACCTTAATGTCACAAGCGGAAACTATTATTGCATAATACACACTTTCACTTACTGAAAATGTTGTGCCATCAAACTGAAGTATTACAGATCCAGTCCTATAATAATATATCTTCAAGCCTTATATTCCAAATCAAGTGCCTGTACTGTTCTTTTTGATTTTCCTGCCCGACAATAAGTAAGTTTAAGGACTAATATTATTTCTGACAATAACTGTTTAAACATTATTGCTGAAGCTGTGATTCTGTTTAGGCTTCTGCTACTCTATATTTATAGTTTAAGATCCTCTGGATGTTTATCAGCATCCCAAGTCCCTCTCTTATGTCGTAAATAATATAATGTCACATTTCACCATCATAAATATTTGGACGTGTCTTTTCCCTTGGATGTTTTCTTCTTTCCAGTGTGTCAGTACAGGTGTGAATATTGTACATGTATCAAGCTTCATTCAATGTAAAACATAAAATTCCATTAAAATATGTAGGGGAATTGCTCATTTCTAAATGAACTGTGTTAATAACTACCGGTACTGAGGTCAACTTTCAATTTAATCACAGTATCATCATTACAAACTCTGACAAAGTAGGTTAAAAGGTCTATTTGTATTGTCCTTTTCGATATCTATGTATATATATGTACTTCAGATCAAAAGATTAATGCGGAAAGTATAATATCTATATATAAATAGGAATGCTCGATTTCTTGAAAAAAAAAATCTTGAATTCTGACACTCTGCACCTGGTTGTTTCCATTTTTCTTGCTCCAAGTACAAAAATCAATTGATTCAATCGAGGCGAACATTTATAGGTTAACTCAGCATGCAGAATGTCTTGAGATTTTTTTTGCTTCCTGCCCCATCGCTCCTTGAAAAGGATATCTTCCGTTAGTTTGGCTCCTTATTCCAGCCTTCACCTTAGATTTATTTTATGTAACTTTGTGGATTGAGTTGACGGGTACGATCTACCCGAATGGTGACAGAATCCTGTAACACGCTATTGAGCGGACATTCGGGTAAATTGGGGCCTCAGTGGGCAATACGCGGCCAAGGCCACACTTGGTCCTGTTTTCTCTACTGAGGAGCTCCACTCGCCTGAACTCCTCAGTGCAGGACACCAATTAAAAATGGCATTCCAATCTCTCGACCCCTCGGCATGACCCCCAAACCCCCCAAGCACCAAATCCCCTCTAAGGGGATCCACAGGCCCCCTAGTGCACCCCTGCACCCACACAGGACACTCCTGAGCCGAATTCCCATCGCAGGAAAATGTCAGCCTGGCACCCTGGCAGTGCCATATGGGCACCTTGGCAGTGCCATGCTGGCACCCAGATGTCACTCCAAGGGTGCCAGGCTGACACAGATAGGGTGTCAGGCTGGCACTGCCAGGGTGCCAGGCTGGCACTGCCAAGGTGCCCGTGTGGTACCAGCAGTGCCAAGCTGCCACCCTGCCGAGAGGGAAAGCACCAGGGGGTCTCCAGGCCACTGGGAGATTCCACGAGTACCGTTCCCTCTGGTCCCCGTTTGTGGAGACCAGCACTGAGCGATGCTCGCCCGAGATCTCCAAAGCGATGGGGTTAGATCCCATGCCTTGGATAGATTGTGGGAATTCATATTCGATGAGCTCACTCTGAACAAAGAACAAAGAAAAGTACAGTAAGAAGTCTTACAACACCAGGTTAAAGTCCAACAGGTTTGTTTCGATATCACTAGCTTTCGGAGCGCTGTTCCTTCCTCAGGTGAGGAAGGAGCAGTGCTCCGAAAGCTAGTGATATCGAAACAAAGCTGTTGGACTTTAACCTGGTGTTGTAAGACTTCTTACTGTGCTCACCCAAGTCCAACGCCGGCATCTCCACATCAAAGAAAAGTACAGCACAGGAACAGGCCCTTCGGCCCTCCAAGCCTGCGCCGACCATGCTGCCTGTCTAAACTAAAATCTTCTACATTTCCGGGGTCCGTATCCCTCTATTCCCATCCTATTCATGTATTTGTCAAGATGTCCCTTAAACGTCACTATTGTCCCTGCTTCCACCACCTCCTCCGGCAGCGCGTTTCAGGCACTCACTACACTCTGTGTAAAAACTTACCTCATACATCTCCTCTAAACATTGCCCCTCGTACCTTAAACCCATGCGCCTTAGTAATTGACCCCTCTACCCTGGGGAAAAAGTCTCTGACTATCCACTCTGTCTATGCCCCTCATAATCTTGTAAACCTCTATCAGGTCGCCCCTCAACCTCCTTCGTTCCAGTGAGAATAAACCAAGTTTATTCAACCTCTCCTCATAGCTAATGCCCTCCATACCAGGCAACATCCTGGTAAATCTCTTCTGCACCCTCTCTAAAGTCTCCACATCCTTCTGGTAGTGTGGTGACCAGAATTGAATACTATACTCCAAGAGTAGCCTAACTAAGGTTCTATACAGTTGCAACATGATTTGTCAATTTTTATATTCAATGCCCCGGCCAATGAAGGCAAGCATGCCGTATGCCTTCCTGACTACCTTCTCCACCTGTGTTGCCCCTTTCAGTGACCTGTGGACCTGTACACCAAGATTTCTCTGACTGTCAATGCTCTTGAGGGGTCTACCATTCACTGTATATTCCCTACCTGTATTAGACTTTCCAAAATGCATTACCTCACATTTGTCAGTATTGAACTCCATCTGCCATCTCGCCGCCCAAGTCTCCAAACAATCTACATCCTGCTGTATCCTCTGACAGTCCCCATCGCTATCCGCAATTCCACCAACCTTTGTGTGGTCCGCAAACTTACTAATCAGACCAGTTACATTTTCCTCCAAATCATTTATATATACTACGAACAACAAAGGTCCCAGCACTGATCCCTGCGGAACACCACTAGTCACAGCCCTCCAATTAGAAAAGCACTGACTTCAGGAAACGTAGCACAACCCCACCCCCACCCCCCGTCCCCCACCATCTACATCAATGGCTCCGAAGTGGAGATGGTGGATAACTTTAAGTTCCTGGGGATCACCATTGCCGATAGTCTGTCTGATCTACTCAAGTTGATGCAACAGTCAAGAAAGCCCAACAATGTCTCTACTCCCTGCAGAAGCTGAAGAAATTTGGCATGTCTACATTGACTCACAAACTTCAACAGATGTGCAATAGAGAGCATCATATCCGGCCGCGTCACAGCTTGGTATGGCAAGTGCTTGGCCCAAGATCGCAAGAAACTGTAGAGTGTGGTGAACTCAGCCCAACACATCACACAAGCTTGCCATCCTCCCATTGATTCTGTCTACATCTCTCGCTACCTCAGGAAGGCAGACAGCATTGTCAGAGAGCCCTCCCACCCAGGCTTTGCCCTATTCCAGATCCTTCCCTTAGGCAGAAGGTACAGAAGTCTGAAGACCCGCACATCCAGACAGAGGAACAGCTTCTTCCCCACAGCTACTAGACTCCCAACGACTCTCCCTCGGACTGATCTGTTCCCTGTAAGAACACTATTCATGATGCCCTATGCTGCTCTTACTCATGTATTTGCTTTGTTTGGCCCTTGTTCCGCACTGTAACCAATCACTATTTGTCGATGTACTTGGTCGATTATTCTTTTTGTCTACTGTGTATGTTCCCTAGGCAGTTGAAAAACACTTTTCACTGTGCTTCGGTACATGTGACAATAAATCAATCAATCAATCACTGTGTTCGTAGTAAAGTTTGTTTTAATCTACCATATCCCTATTTTGTGTGAAATCACTTCAGAAGCAAGATAACCTTTCCTTACAGTCTTACAAAATTAAAATAAAGTATTGGGGTTTCTGTCCAGTATCCTAGCCACTGTTGGGGTCTTGTCCAGGATCATAAGAATAGGCATTTCCTACAACATCACAATCTTCATGGAGCCGGGCCAGCTTTTCAAAGTGTCATGGTTCATGGTCCTTCAGAGGTGTTGTAAGCCATAAGGTGAGGTTTTCCACGCAACCTGCTACGTGTTTCCCGATGGCGGATGTGGCCCTCCATTGTCAATGGGGTTTCCGTTGAAAGAACCCCTCACCGCCGTGAAACCTGGCTGGAAGATCTTGCCAGCGTGAACGGCCAAAAAGTTCTTACCACAGTCTGCATGAAGGAACATTTTCAAAAGTAATTTCACAAGACCCTCCTCACTTTCCCTATGCTAATATATTTTCCCCACCAACCCCTAAGACTCTTCATGTCCACCATGCCAAGGTATGCTGTCTTCTTCACTTCCATATCCCCATCTGGTCACTCATGCCCCCAATACCAAGGAACGCTCCCACTCACCTCATATGTAGTGGGATTCTCCCACAACTGGCCGGATAGCACAACGCCGGCGACAAGAGCGGCGCGGACCACTCTTCTGTCGGAACGACCGGGAGGTGCGCAATCCTCCGCACTTCCGGGGGCTAGGCCAGCGGCGGAGGGGTTGCCGCCGCGCCAACCGGCGGCGAAGGGCTGGCGTGTGCAGACCGGCCGGCGTGTTTCCTGCGCATGCACAGGGGGGGTTCTTCTCCACATCGGCAATGGCGGAGCCCTACAGAGGCCAGCGTGGAAGGAAAGAGTGCCCCCACGGTACAGGCCCGCCCACAGATCAGTGGGCCCCGATCGCGGGCCAGGCCACCGTGGGTGCACCCCACCCCCCCGGGCCGGATCCCCCCGCTCCCCCCCCGAGGACTCACCTAGATGCCTACAAGCCAGGTCCCGCCATGTGGGACCATGTCCATTTCATACCAGCGGGACTGGCCAGGAAACAACGGCCGCTCAGCCCATTGGGGCCCAGAGAATCGCCCGGGGGGGCCGCTGCCAATGGCCCCCGACCGGCGCGGCATAAATCTCACCCCTGCCCTAAAACCGATGGCGGAGAATACGGCAGCCAGCGCCTGAGTGGTGGGGCGGGATTGGCGCTGCCCCCCGGGGATTCTCTGACCCGGCGGGGGTGTCGGAGAATCCCGGCCATGGTCTCTAATAGCTCCAAGTCTAGTTATGGCACATGTATGCTCATTAACCCACAAGACTCTGTACAGAACCAATAAACACCATTTTGACAGCAGGATGTGTAAAAAAAAAAAAGCTTTAAAAAACACTACTTAATTGATAGCTTTCCAATTTCTGAAAAATAAATTATTTTGCAACAGACCAATAAAAGTGGCAATCACCCAGATCCTATAAAATATCAATCCAGGAACTGCAAGTACTTGGAAATTGTTATTGTGTGTAAGTAAACACTGTGAAGTTGACAGAATATATCACAGAGCAGGAGTTGCCAATCAAGTAATGTTTTACATAGGGCTCAGCTGTTTGAATAGTCTAATGGATTTCTGGATTCTCAGCCAAGAATGCGTAATGAAGTTTAACACTTTTACTTTAAAGAAAGAAGAAAGTTACCAATGGATGGTGTTTCTTTTCGGCTATTTTTCTTCACATTCTGTTGTCACTATTTGGCTTAATTATTTCTATGTAGCTTCTAGTGGATGACTGGGAGTGCCATAGCTTGTCATGGGTTCATGAGGGGCCATAGTGGATGGGAGGGGGGCAAGAGATGAAATGTATGTGGCATAGGTATTATGTGAGGGTGTGTAAGGAGTGAGGGCTGGAGGGTCTTATGTTTTTCATTCTATCTGGGAACAAGTCCCACTGCACCAAGGGAGCATTGTAAACAGCTCAACCTGACACCTGGAAGTCCCTCTGCCTCCAAACATTTCTCCCAGGTCAACTGACTGGACTACAGATCACTCCGCCACCTCGGAATTAAAATAACACCATGGCAGGATTCATTGTGGCCCATTAAATCCTGTGTCGGGCCAAAATCAGGATTTGCAATGGATGTCAAAGCCACCCCACCAGTCAAAATGAGTTTCCCAACATCCCTAAGGAGCTTACCATTGTGAACTGGCAGGAACATGCAAATATCTCGTTAGAGCTGTTTTGCATGTAATTGCCGGGCAGGATGCCTGATTCACCTGCCTCCTGGGATGAATTAGTGCAAGTCCTGAGAAACGTGAACCTGGTGGCTTGCAGTCCAAGAGGTGACAAGATGAGCAACACCTGCTCCTTCTTAAAAGCAATTGAGAACAAAGAAATAGCTTCTAAAAGAATTATGATTAGAAAACCAGCTGCTCCTCTGAGTTAATGGATCACTGCAGAGTTATATAACTAAAGAATCTCAATTTCCCCTTTGAGACTGCCTTGAACTGTTTGTCAAAACACTTTTAAATGGCAATGGTGTTTGAAATTGAATGTAATCAATGCAGTTCAAAGCTTTTAGCTTTCTAGCATACAAACATGCTTCAATACATTAAAGAACAATGACATTGACTGTGAGAAGACCACTGTGACTGTCTGGAGTGTGCACGTTCTCCCTGAGTCAGCGTGGGTTTCCTCCGCCTGCTCCAGTTTCTTCCTGGCGTTGAAAGATGTGCAGGTTAGGTGGATTGGCCATGATCAATGCACGGGGTTACAAGGATAGGGTGGGGGAGTGGGCCTAGGTATAGTTCTCTTTCAGAGGGTCAGTGCAGACTCTATGGGGCTGAATGGCCTCCTTCTGCACTGCGGGGAACCTGTGGATTCTGTGGGAATGAGGGGAGGTCCTGGGGAGGTGAATGGGGGTACTGAGGGGAAGGGCCTTGCCAATAATCTGGAATTGGCGCTGCAATGTAATTCTGAAATCAGGGGGCCTGATAAAAATGACTCCCCGGTCTCTGAGGAATGGGACCTGTCAGAAAGATTAGGTCCCAGCCCTCTCAGTTCCAATGAGAACCCCGGTGTGCCATTGAATGGCACTGAAAACCCAATTGAGGGTAAACATTTTTCTAAGTACCATTGAATGGCACACCAGGGCCACTCCAACGCCAGTGGGATTCACTCCGGTCTTTCCGCTGGCCGGAGCACTTCGTGACCGATCGCGAGAATCGCAAGGTCTCTGAATGCAACCTCTTTTCCAGGGCTCCCTCGCCTCACTTCTTTGTTCTCCTTGGCAACGCTGAATTGAGCTATTTTTTCTCTGTAAAATTCTATCATTTAAATATCCATTGGTTTGTATTGTATTTCCCATCAAAAGGATCATTTTAATCTCTTATACAATTCCCTTCAAAGCCTTTCCACAGCTTCACTCTTTCCCAGTTGATATGGTGTCAATCCATATTTCTATGGTGATGATTTCAGTTTGACACACATTCCTATGGCTCTAATATCACAGAATTTCAGCAGGGTTTCATTCTTTAAGCTTCCAAACATTTATCTGGTGCTGCATTGGTTAACATCTTGAAGCAATTATTTCTTCCTTGCCACAGAAAAGGGATTCTGAACTGACAGTTTTACATTCAAACCAAGACTTCCTATTGTGATGCATTCTCGTCCTTCACTTCTTCCAGGAAAGGGAGACAATGGGCGAGATTCTCCGACCCCCCGCCGGGTTGGAGAATCGGCGGAGGCTGGCGTGAATCCCGCCTCGCCAGTTGCCGAATTCTCCGGCACCGGATATTCGGCGGGGGCGGGAATCGCGCCGCGCCGGTTGGCGGTCCCCCCCCCCCCCCCCACGATTCTCCGGTCCGGATGGGCCGTAGCCCCGCTGCTAAAATGCCTGTCCCGCCAGCGTAGAGTAAACCACCTACCTTACCGGCGGGACAAGGCGGCGCGGGCGGGCTCCGGGGTCCTGGGGGGGGGGGGGCGATCTGGTCCCGGGGGGTGCCCCCACGGTGGCCTGGCCCGCGATAGGGGCCCACCGATCCGCGGGCGGGCCTGTGCCGTGGGGGCACTCTTTTCCTTCCGCCTTCGCCACGGTCTCCACCACGGCGGAGGCGGAGGAGTCCGGCATGGGCCTAGCCCCTTAAGGTTGGGGCTCACCCCCCCAAGATGCGGTGCATTCCGCACCTTTGGGGCGGCGCGATGCCCGACTGATTTGCGCCGTTTTGGGCGCCAGTTGGTGGACATTGCGCCGATACCGGAGAAATTCGCCCAATATCCGTATTGGGATGTTAAGACGGATTTTGAAATGCTTCTGTCTATTACTACACTTTCTTTGGACACATAGATGTTCATATTTTAGGTGGAATAATCTTCATGATCTTTTCAATAATTATGGTTTGAATTATTTCTTAAGTTGTATGGCTTTGATTAGATATTGTCCACCTTTGAGTTAAAACATGTTGGGCGGGATTCTCCGCTGCCCGACGCTGATATCGTAATCGGCAATCGGGCGGTGAATCCCTTTTTACGACCGAATCGGGGGTGGCACGTCTTTTTCGATGCTCCGCTGCCTCCAAAACGGCGTCATTGTGGAGTATGCTGCACGCCATTGGGACGGCTTCAGGGCGTCACCTGAAGGCTCTCCCCCAATTCTGCGCCCCCGATGGGCCAAGTTCATGATGCCGCGGTTCACTTGTGCTCTAGTTTTCATCAACCTCGCGTGGCGGCTGTAGACTGTGTCCAGCGCCGTAACTGACGGTGGGGGGGCGGGGGGGTGCGGGGGGAGTCGTGCCACTGGCTGGGAGGGCTTCAGCGAGGGCTGGGGGACTGGTGGAGGTGGCCCGGGGGTATTTGTCAGGTCGGGTCCAGGCGCAGCCGGTGCCATGTTTTACAGCGAGACTCCTGCAGGTTGTCGCCGTGCGCATGCGCAGCCACGGAGCCGGCCACTGTCGGGCCCGTTTTGGTGTGGGAGCCGGGAGTTTTACCCGGCACCATTGCTGGCCCCGCACCGGTCCCGGAATCAGTGAGGGGTTGGCGCCGATTTTGCCGTCATAAAACGTCACTGTTCCCACGCTGGCGTCGGCACTTAGCCACAAAATCGGAGAATCCAGCCCCTCGTCTCTCTGTGATCTTGTAATCTGCCTTCACACTGAGCTGGTGTAAATTCTCCATCCTCCAGTTGAAAGTTTGTCCATGAGATTTTCCGCTTCCCAAGACTCAACAAGTTTATATATTTTAAGTCCTTATTCCATGTGTGGTTTGTTACATATTATTTTACTCCATTATCTCTCATGCAGCCTAGTTGCCCCATTGATCATTTAGCTTTTCTTATGTGAGGCATTTTAGATGTTTGATATCTTTGCCTATAGAATGTATGTCTTTTAGAATTCGGTTGTTTTTGATAGGTTGAACTCATATTTCCCGTTATGTTTAAGAATTCCAGATCTTGCTGTTTTCGTTGCCTTGTAAGACACAGGTTGGGATTCTCCGGTCTCCTGCATGGTGGGACTGTTGTGAACGAGAGTGGAAGTTTGGCCATTCCAGCCAAAACTCCATTCACTCTCAGCGGCACCGTAAAATCTTAGCCGCGAGCGAGGGTGGAAGATGTCAGCCGTAAATGATGTCCTCCATTCAGGATGTTGCTGCTTGGCTGATGAAGGAAGTTAGCGAAACGTGAGGGTGCAGGGGCGAAATTTTCCTACCCGCCCCGCCACATTTCTGCCCCGACCGGCCGGCGGGAGTCTCCGTAACACCGGCCGGTCAATGGGGTTTCCCATTGTGGGGCAGCCCCACGCCGTCGGGAAACCCCCCGGTGCCGTCAAAACGGAGACTCCCGCCGGCGGAGAATGACGCCCCCAATCTTCAAAATGGATTACGCTGATGGGTATTCTCCTCATCCTTCTAAATATTGGGGGCAATTTTAATACTCATACAGCAGAAACTAAGTTAAAATAACCTGGGCTGAATTCTCCACTCCCCGATGCAGAAATCGCGTTCGATGACGGGATGGAGAATCCGTTTTGACGGCAATATCGGGAGTGGCATCAGTTTTGGGATTCTCTGCCCCCTGAAAAGCGGCTTCGCCGATTATCCACAGCCTCAGGCCATTGCCTGAGGTCCGCCCCGCGATGCTCTGTCCCCGACCAGCCGAGTTCCCAATGGCGTGAGTTACGTGTGCTCACACCGTACGGGAACCTTGCATGGCGGCTGCGGGCTCAGTCCGGCGGCGCCACAGTCAGGGGAGGGCCAATCCGCGGGGAGGGGGGGCTTCATTCGGGGCTGGGGGCACTGTAGACGGGCGGTCTGGGGAGCACGAGTGGCTGAAGGGGGGCAGTACGTTTGCAGTCCGGTTTACGGGCTGAAGCATGGCGCAGCCGCTGCAGGCGGCCGCCGTGTGCATGCGCGGCCAAGGAACCAGAAATGGTCAGGGCCGTATTGGCAACTAGTGTTGCAAGCTCTACGCTGCCTCCCTGCTAGCCCCCAGCAAAACGGGATATCGGTGGCCGTTTTGCACCTGTCTTCTTGGCGTAAAAGGCCACTGCTTTCACGCCGGTATGGGGACTTAATCTCCAAAACAGAGAATCGAGCCCTATATGTCAGTTATCCACTCTGGAACTACAAGGAACTTTTCAGTTGTGAGTTTAGCATAGACAATTGAGCAGGGAGCAAGGTCCTCAACCCAAAGCTCGTAGGATCCCTTAGTATGCATGATGAGTTCTAAAGATGCTATTGGGACCCAAATTCAATTTTAACTAGACAGACTGTGTGCAATGAGATGATGCTAGGCCGAACCAGTGGCAAGATAATTGATACCAGAAGTCAGCTGGTGGGGCAGAAATCAGTCTGGCGCTGGCCTAGCCCCTCAAGGTTAGGGCTCGGCCGCTCAAGATGCGGAGACTTCCGCACCTTTGGGGCGGCGCGATGCCGGACTGATTTGCGCCATTTTTGGCGCCGGTCGGCGGACATCGCGCCGATTACGGAGAATTTCGCCCCAGGTTTCTAATAGTGGGCGGGATTCTCCAACCCCCTGACGGGGGCTGGCGTGAATCCCGCCCCTGCCGGTTGCCGAATTCTCCGGCACCGGATATTCGGTGAGGGCGGGAATCGCGCCACGCCAGTCGGTCCCCCCCCCCCCCCCCCCCCGGCGATTCTCCGGCCCGCGATGAAACACCTCTCTTACCGGCGGGACTAGATGCGCGGGCGGGCTCCGGGGTCCTGGGGAGGGGGGTGCCCCCACGGTGGCCTGGCCCGCGATCGGGGCCCGCCAATCCGCGGGCGGGCCTGTGTCGAGGGGGCACTCTTTTCCCTCCACCTCGACCGCAGCCTTCACCATGGCCAACGCGTAAGAGACTCCCCCCCCGCACATGCGTGGGGATGGCGTCAGCAGCCACCGACGCTTCCGCGCATGTGCGGACTTCCGCCGGCCGGCGAAGTCCTATCAGCTCCGGCTGGCATGGCGCCAATGACCTTTCCCGCCGGCCGGCGGCGCGCCAACCACTCCGGCGCAGGCCTGGCCCCTCACGGTGAGGGCTTGGCCCCTAAAGGTGTGGAGAAATCCGCACCTTTGGGGCGGTCCGACGCCGGAGTGGTTCCCGCCACTCCATTACGCCGGAACCCCCCGCCCCGCCGGGTAGGGTAGAATCCCGGGCAGTGTTCTTCAGGGGTCAATGTTGGCACCCTTGCTCTTCCTGATATTCATGAGCTAGACTGTAGTGTTCAGGACATGATTTCAAAATTTGAATATGATATAAAGATTAGAAACGTTGTCAACTGTGATGAGGATAGTCTTGTACTTCAGAAATGCATAAACATGCTGCTGGATTGGGCAGACAAGTGATAGATGAGGTTCAATGCAGAGAAGTGTGATATGATTCATTTTGACAGGAGGAAAGTATAAAATAAAGGGAGAAACTCTTAAGAAGGTGCAGGATCACAAGGACCTTGCTGTATGTGTGCATAAGTCATTGAAGATGGCAGGGATGGCCAGAGAGCAGTTAGTAAAGCACATCATCGGCGAAATTCTCCGTAATCGGCGCGATGTCCGCCGACCGGCACCAAAAACGGCGCAAATCAGTCCGGCATCGCGCCGCCCCAAAGGTGCGGAAGTCTCCGCATCTTGAGCGGCCGAGCCCTAACCTTGAGGGGCTAGGCCCGCGCCGGACTGATTGCCGCCCGCCAGCTGGCGCGGAAATGACATTGCCGGGCGGCGCATGCGCGGGAGCGTCAGCGGCCGCTCACGGCATCCCCGCACATGCGCAGTGGAGGGAGTCTCTTCTGCCTCCGCCATGGTGTAGACCGTGGCGAAGGCGGAAGGAAAAGAGCGCCCCCATGGCACAGGCCCGCCCGCGGATCGGTGGGCCCCGATCGCGGGCCAGGCCACCGTGGGGGCACCCCCCGAGGCCAGATCGCCCCGCGCTCCCCCCAGGACCCCGGAGCCCGCCCGTGCCACCTTGACCTGCCGGTAAGAAAGGTGGTTTAATCCACGCCAGCGGGACAGGCATTCTAGCAGCGGGACTTCGGCCCATCCGGGCCGGAGAATCGCCGAGGGCGGGGCCCGCCAAGCGGCGCGATTCCCGCCCCCGACGAATATCCGGTGCCGGAGAATTCAGCAACCGGCGGGGGCGGGATTCACACCAGCCCCTGGCGATTCTCCGACCTAGCGGGGGGTCGGAGAATCTCGCGCCACATCTTAGGCTTTATTAATAGGGGCATTGAGTACAATATCTCAGTTCTAGGTGCCATACCTGAGGAAAAATCATAGAATCATAGAATTTTCAGTTCAGAAGGAAGCCATTCAGCCCATCGAGTCTGCACCGGCTCTTGGAAAGAGCACCCTACTTAAGTCCATGCCTCCACCCTATCCCATTAACCTAGAAAACCCAGCTAAACTTTTGGACACTAAGGGGCAATTTAGCATGGCAAATCCACCTAACCTGCACATCTTTGGACTGTGGGAGGAAACCGGAGCACCCAGAGGAAACCTACGCAGACAAGGGGAGAAAGTGCAAACTCCACAGAGACAGTCACCTGGGGCGTCATTCTCCGACCCCCCAGCGGGTCGGAGAATGGCCGTTGGCCGTCGTGAATCCCGCCCCCGCCGGTTGCCGAAGTCTCTGAAGGGAGAAAAGTCGGCGGGGCGTTAATGTCGCCGCTGCCGTCGGAGAATGTCACGGGTCTGCGCAAGGCAGCCGATTTTCGGCCTGCTGATATTCTCCCTTCCGGATGGGCCGAAGTCCCGTCGACGTGATGACCGTTCACGTCGACGTGAATCAAACCTCCTTTTCATCGGCGTGACCCGGTGCTCCAGGGTCACGCCGACCAGCGTGGAGGTGAGTGACGGCCTGGGGGGTTGGCTCTGGGCAGGCGATGGCGTGGCCGCAGTCTGAATGCGTGAGGAGAGGTGTGTCTCGGGTTGTGTGTGTGCGGCAGGGGGGGGGGTGGTTAGAGTGGGCTGGGAGTGCCGGGAGGGGGTCCGTGCCGGGGAGGGGGATGGGGGGGTCCGTGCCGGGGTGGAGGTTGGGGGGGGGGTCTGTGCCGGGGAGGGGGATGGGGGGTCCGTGCCGGGGTGGAGGTTGGGGGAGGGTCTGTGCCAGGGTGGAGGTTGGGGGGGTCCGTGCCGGGGAGGGGGATGGGGGGGTCCGTGCCGGGATGGAGGTTGTGGGGGGGTCCGTGCCGGGGAGGGGGATGGGGGGTCCGTGCCGGGGTGGAGGTTGGGGTCCGTGCCGGGGAGGAGGTTGGGGGGGGTCCGTGCCGGGGAGGGCGATGGGGGGTCCGTGCCGGGGTGGAGGTTGGGGGGTGTCCGTGCCGGGGTGGAGGTTGGGGAGCGGTACGTGCCGGGGAGGGGGATGGGGGGTCCGTGCCGGGGAGGGGGATGGGGGGTCCGTGCCGGGGTGGAGGTTGGGGTCCGTGCCGGGGTGGAGGTTGGGGGGGTCCGTGCCGGGGAGGGGGATGGGGGGGTCCGTGCCGGGGAGGGGGATGGGGGGTCCGTGCCGGGGTGGAGGTTGGGGGGGGGGTCCGTGCCGGCGTGGAGGTTGGGGGGGGTCCGTGCCGGGGTGGAGGTTGGGGGGGGGGTCCGTGCCGGGGTGGAGGTTGGGGGGGGGTCCGTGCCGGGGTGGAGGTTGGGGGGGGGGGTCCGTGCCGGGGGGGGGGTCACTGCTGGGGAGGGGGATGGGAGGGCAAGTGAGGTCCATGCCACCTGGCTGGGGGGAGGAGGGGATATGGGCAATGATGAAATGTCGTTGTTCCCCTCCCCCCCACCAGGCCGTCATGTTTTCCGATCATCCAGCGATGTTGGCTGCCGTGGCGGCAGCCGTTAATGTCTATGTTGCCCTGGATGAGAAGGAGGAGGAGGAGGAGGAGGAGCATGCCAGAGAGGCGGCGCAGGCTGCCGCAGAGGGACAGGCGGCAGCCGCCCAGGCTGGAGGGACACCTGACCGACAGGACGAGGAGGGGGAGGAGGACGTCGCGGCCCCACGGCAACGGAGGCACCCGAGGGCGCCCCGTGTGTACCGGCCCCGGCAGTCATACCAGGACCTCACGGACCGGGAATGCAGGAGGAGACTCCGGATGAGGCGGGAAACCGTGGCACACATTTGCCACCTGCTGGCACACCTGTCACCGCGTGGCACTGGCGGGGGACACCCTCTCCCCGTGTCCGTCAAGGTTACGGTGGCCCTGAACTTTTATGCAACGGGGTCATTCCAGGCACCGAGTGGGGACCTGTCCGGCATATCGCAGACATCGGTGCATCGGTGCATCCGGGCAGTGACAGATGCCCTATATGCCATGGCACACCGCTACATCCGCTTCCCCGTGGACCGGGCCAGCCAAGATGCCCGGGCCGTGGGCTTCTTTGCCGTGGCTGGGTTCCCCATGGTCCAGGTCGCGATCGATGGGATGCACGTCGCCGTGCGGCCACCTGCAGATAACAGGGCCGTGTTCACCAATAGGAAGGGGACCTATTCGATGAACATACAGGTGGTCTGCGACCACCGCATGATGATCCTGCACGTCTGCGCCCGTTACCCAGGCAGTGTACACGACTCATACGTGTTGTCGCGGTCATCCATCCCCGGCATGTACGAGGGACGCCATCCCCGGCTGAGGGGCTGGGTGCTGGGCGACAGGGGCTACCCATTGCGATCGTGGCTGATGACGCCTATACGGAGGCCACGCAATGAGGCGGAGAACCGCTACAATGATGCCCATGTAGCGACAAGGGGAGTGATAGAGAGGTGCTTTGGCGTGCTGAAGATACGTTTCAGGTGCCTGGACCTCTCTGGGGGCGCCCTCCAGTATCGGTCAGATAGGGTCGGCCGCATCATTGTGGTGTGCTGCGTCCTGCACAACATAGCCCAGCAGAGGGGCGATGTGCCGTAGGCAGAGGAGGGCGGAGTGGAGGAGCAACAGGAAGAGGCGCAGTCCTCCCCAGATGAGGGGGATGGGGGTAATGGTCAGGGCAGACGGGGTAGACACAGGCGGGTGGCTGTCCACTGTTACCGGCTGGCCCAGCGGGCACGGGACAGACTGATAGCCGCCCGCTTCACTGACTAGATGGGCGTGGGAATCGGGTAGTATGGCCACAGACCGCACACCATGGCAACAGCCGACCACCCACACCCCCCACCCATCCACCCACCCAGCACCCTCACCCCCCTCCCCAACCCCACCCACCCCACCCGCATGCACACCACCCCCCCATTGCCGATCCACCTGCGGCACAACGGACCGGGCTCACACAGTTGCAGGTGGACACGTGTCTATTGCAGGCCATGGAGGATGATGACAACCCGCCCTGCGGTGAGCTCCTGGCTCTACATCATTGGACTATGTCTGACCCATGGCCACAGTACCACCATCCACCCGGACCATCCCTGCATGCGGCTGTGACACTGCAGCGCACGGTCCCGTCCTGTGCCCGGGGGATGTTGAAGGCGGCCCAGGGGGAAGGGGGCAGACTCACCTGGGGCTGAGGTAAGACCACCCCTCACACACACACTTGCGCTCAACGTACATGACACCTCCGCACGCTTTGGACAGAGCACAAAGGCAGCTTCTGTAGGTGTAACATTGACTTTAATAAGGAAAGGAGTTCATGCACGTGCCCTAGCCCCTAAAACTCATCTGTGCCCTGCACCCGTGCCAACTTACTCAGTGTCTAATTGTTTGGCCTTACGGGCCCTTTGACTACGTCTACGTGGTTCCCCAGACGGTACAGCAGAACTGGAGGTGGACTCCTGTGATTCCTGGCCTCTGACACTGGATCCCTTTGGCGGCCGTTTCCTGGGGCGTCCTGGCCTAGATGGGCCAGGCTGCGGCCCGGGCGACTGGGATGGCGAGCTGCCTGCCGGTCCTGCCCGTTGCCCACCCGATGCACCTGGGGCCGAAGGGGGGGAGTCCGAGGTGTCGCGGTGTATCGGGACCTCCCCTACAGGAGGAGCCGGGACGGACCACACCACCTCCTCCTCCCTCGGGGTGCCCGATGGCCCCCAGGCCTCTACATGGGTGGGGGATGTGAACGGACTGGCCATCCGACGCCCCCCCGACATCTGGCGCTGCCAGTCCTGGAGGCCCGTGCTGGTATCGACAGGGGTCTGCAGGTTTGCAGCCATGGAGCCCAGGGGGTTGGCAAACCCTGTCTGTGACAGTGCGACGCCGGCTCGCACATTGCCACTGGCGCCGATGCCCTCAGCGATGGCCTGCAGAGACTGGGCCATCGCCTGCTGAGACTGGGCCATGGCCTGCAGAGACTGGGCTATGGCGTTGAGCGCCTCTGCCATCTGGCGCTGGCACTGGCTCATGGCCTCCTGGGCCACAGACGCCGCCTGCACGGAAAGCCCCAGGCCTCGCAAACCGTTCCCCATCTCTGACACCGTCGCACCCATTGCCTCCACCGCGGACGCCACCCGTGCGGTGTCGGCCTGGGTGGCACGCATGACCGGCACCACTCCCAGCTCCTGGACGCGGGTGGACTCCTCCACCTGCGACTGCAGCCGCCGCAAGCCGCCCGTCACCCTCTTCGCTCGTCTCCGGGTCGGTGGTTGCATCGGATCTATGTGTAGGTGTGGTAACTCCAGGAACCCGGGATCGCTTGGGCTGGGCTGCCCTCCGACCGCCCGGCCCCTCTGCTGCTCCTTCCTCCACCTGCTGTACCGGGACGGCTGTGTTGTGCGCACCAGTGAGTGTACCAGACGCCTCATCACTAAAGTGCCCAACCGAGGTGAGTGTTCCTGCGATGGTGTAGGGTGTTGGTGACAGCAGTGGCGTTGTGTCGTGCTCTTCGTCCCACTCTGAGTCCATGGCACTTTGGGGTGGTGGTTCGTCTCCACCCATCCACTCGGAGTCACTGTCCGGTATTTCGTCTTCCTGGGTAGTGCTGTCCCGGGTAGGGGTGTCCTGGACAGTGCTGTCCCGGGTAGTGGTGTCCCGGGTAGTGGTGTCCTGGGTAGTGGTGTCCTGGGTAGTGGTGTCCTGGGTAGTGCTGTCCCGGGTAGGGGTGTCCTGGGTAGTGGTGACCTGGGTAGTGCTGTCCCGGGTAGGGGTGTCCTGGGTAGTGGTGTCCTGGGTAGTGGTGTCCTGGCTCGGATGCGACGGGGGCCTGTGGCTGCCCCCCTCGTCGCTGGGTGGTCGCACCCGCACGTGACGGGGGCGACTTCTCCCTGTTGCTCCAGGTCTTTCCGTCTCCCGTGGTCTCCAAGGGACATCCTGCGGGCGTCGCATGCCAGAGGGTCCGGGTCTCTCCGTCTCCCATGGTGTGCGAGGGGCATCCTGCGGGCATCGCATGCTGGAGGGTCCGGGTCTCTCCGTCTCCCGTGGCCTCCGAGGGGCATCCTGCGGGCATCGCATGCCGGAGGGTCCGGGTCTCTCCGTCTCCCGTGGCCTCCGAGGGGCATCCTGCGGGCGGTCTGCATCTGCGGGGATGGGTGCCTCGACGTTTGCTCCTGCGATACACAATGAAGCATGCATGGTTAGGCACACAGGCAGTGATCAGGTGATATGGGGGAGGGGGGATATGGGGGAGGGCGGGCGTCGGTGGCTCACTTGCTAGTACGCCCCCGACCTCTGCATCAGCAACTTCCCGGTCGTCAGGTCCGCCAGCCAGTTCCAAGGCCCTTTCCCCGTGTTCGGTCAGTGGCCTCTCATCAGCGGGGCCTCCTCCAGTCCTCACATGCTCCCTATTGTTGTGTGCGCGCTTCTCCTGTGGGGGGTGGTGGCAGGGGTAAAAGGCAACAGTGTTAGACAAGTATATGAATGCACGCCATTGGTTGCGCGTGAATTGCAGAGGTTAAGGTTAGGGCTGGATTCACTTGGGGATATGGGGGAGGGGGGATATGGGGGAGGGGGATATGAGGGTAAGGGGGAGGGGGGATTTGGGGATATGGGGGAGGGGGGATATGGGGGATATGGGGGAGGGGGATATGGGGGATATGGGGGAGGGGGGATATGGGGGAGGGGGGATATGGGGAGGGGGGATATGGGGGATGGGGGATATGGGGAGGGGGTATGGGGGAGAGGGGATATGGGGGAGGGGGGATATGGGGAGGGGGGATATGGGGGATATGGGGAGGGGTATATGGGGAGGGGGTTATGGGGGATATGGGGGAGGGGGATATGGGGGAGGGGGATATGGGGTATATGGGGGAGGGGGGATATGAGGGATATGGGGAGGGGGAGGGGGGATATGGGGGATATGGGGAGGGGGGATATGGGGGATATGGGGGAGGGGGGATATCGGGGAGGGGGGATATGGGGAGGGGGGATATGGGGATATGGGGGAGGGGGGATATGGGGAGGGGGATATGGGTGAGGGGGGATATGGATATCGGGCAGGGGGGGGGAGGCTCACCCTGGCTGCTCTGACGAGGTCGTTCACCATCTTGTTGCACTGGGTGCCTGTCCGTGGTGTCAGAGCCACAGCGGTGACGGCCTCTGCCACTTCCCTCCACAGACGCCGACTGTGGTGTGGGGCAACTCTACGGCCGTGCCCGGGATACAGGGCCTCCCTCCTCTGCTCCACTGCGTCCAGGAGCACCTCCACATCCCGTGACTGGAACCTCGGGGCTGAGCGGCGGCCGGCCATCCGGTCGGGTGTTCCGGTCGGGTGTTCCAGTCGGGTGGGGGGGAGCAGTGCGTCCTTATGAGCCGTCACGCCGTGCGGCGTGCATGACGCTGCACGGCGTGAACCACGTGAGCAAGCGCAGATCCCGTCACGTCGCTGCTAGCCCATTTCGGGCCGGAGACTTCGCGACGTTTTTGGCGGCGTGATGCAGGTCGGATTTGCGCCGTTTTTTGCACCGATCGGCGGACTTTGCGCCGATAACGGAGAATTTTGCCCCAGAATTGTGCGCAATATTCCAAGTGCAGCCTTCCCAAAGTTCTATACAACTGTCGCATGACTTGCCTGTTTTTATACTCGATGCCCCGTCCAATGAAGGCAAGCATTCCGTATGCTTTTTGACTACCTTGTCCACTTGTGTAGCCACCTTCAAAGATCTGTGGATTTGCATGCCCAGATCTCTCTGACTTTCTATATTCCTAAGATTTTTACCATTTACGGTATATTTCCCCTCTATGTTACACCTACCAATATGCATTACCTCACATTTGTTTGGATTAAACTCCATTTGCCATTTCTCTGCCCAAGTCTCCAACCTATCTATGTCCTGCTGTATCTTCTGACAATCCTCAACACTATCTGCCACTCTACCAACTTTGGTATCATCCTCAAACTTACTAATCAGACCGGCTACATATTCCTCCAAATTGTTTATGTATAACACAAACAACAGAGGCCCAAGCACCGATCCCTGTGGAACACTACTAGTCACAATCTTCCATTCAGAAAAACACCCTTCCATTGCTACCCTTTGCCTTCTGTGACCAAGCCAGTTCTGTATCCATCTTACCACCTCACTTCTGATCCCGTGTGACTTCACCTTTTGTACCAGTCTGCCATGAGGCACCTTGTCAAAGGCTTTACTGGAGTCCATGTCAACAACATCCACCGCCCTCCCCTCATCAATCATCCTTGTCACCTCCTCAAAAAATTCGATCAAGTTAGTGAGGCACGACCTCCCCTTCACAAAACCATGCTGTCTATCGCTTATGAGTCCATTTGTTTCCAAATGGGTGTAAATCCTGTGCCCGAGAATTCTCTGCGATAATTTACCTACAACCGACGTGAGGCTCACCGGCCTATAGTTTCCAGGATTACCTCTGCTACATTTCTTAAACAGCGGTACAACATTAGCTATTCTCCAGTCCTCTGGGATCTCACCTGTAGCCAGTGAGGTTAAGATACCCACCTCTCCCAAAGAAGTGTAACTGTTTACAATACATATTCATTTGAATTACCATTACATAATTGCATATCTATGAGTCTTTAAAGTGTGAAGTCATTCTGCTTGCATGATTCAAACTTATGATGGTAATCTTGTCTGGAGGGATCTTTCGTTTTTCACAGTTACTATTATTCTTAGACATTACTGCTGGTTGTATTTGGGATCTTGTCTGAGATACAATAGGGCTGCATGGTAATTGAAGAGATGCAATGGATTTGTCCTGGGTTATGCCTCATCATTGCTCCTTTGTGTGTAATGAATGACGTAGTAGATCTTGGTTCTGAATAAATCCTTGTTAAATCCTTGTTCCCTTTGGCTGGTTACCATGTACGTTCTGTGAGATCTTGAATGCAATATGGGCAGCACAGTAGCACAGTGGTTAGCACTGTTGCTTCACAGTACCAGGGGACTTGGGTTCTATTCCCGGCTTGGGTCACTGTCGGTGTGGAATCTGCACGTTCTCCCTCTGTCTGCGTGGGTTTCCTCCGGGTGTTCCGGTTTCCTCCCACAAGTCCCGAAAGACACGCTTGTTAGGTGAATTGGACATTCGGAATTCTGAAATGAAAATCACTTATTGTCACAAGTAAGCTTCAATTAAGTTACTGTGAAAATCCCCTAGTCGCCACATTCCGGCGCCTGTTCGGGGAGGCTGGTACGGGAATCGAACCGTGCTGCTGGCCTGCCTTGGTCTGCTTTAAAAGCAAGTGATTTAGCCGAGTGTGCTAAACCAGCCCCTAAGATAGGAATTCTCCCTCAGTGTACCTGAACAGGTGCTGTAGTGTGATGACTAGGGGATTTTCATAGTAACTTCATTGAAGTGTTCACGTAAGCCTACTTGCGACACTAATAGAAATTATCATTATTATTAAATGTATAAACTTGCCAATTCTGCACCTACATTTTCTATTATGAAGATGGGTTATCTTCCCTTAGAGGTTTCAGAGTTTCTCCCTAGTTCCTGAGAGTATAGAATTGGTAAGTATGAATTGGTATGCATTGGTCTGCCAAACATGAGCTTTGTCAATAATGGAATACATGCTCTTAAAGGTGTCACTCTCAGGTGTAACAGTGCAATGTGTAGAACTTGCCCAGTCTGTTTCCATTTGAGAATTAGGGATTTAACCACATGAATCATTTGTTCAGATAGGCCATTAGCTCTAGGGTAATAAGGAGAAGAAGTAGTGTGATCAATATTCTACTTCTCAAACCTATCCTGAAGTGGCTTACCAACTGTTCGCTGACCATTATCTGAAATGATCTCTCTCAGCATGCCGAAAAACTAAAAAAAAAAACCACTTAGAATATGTGCAAGAGTTTTGCTCAATGTATTGTACAATTGTCAAATAATGGGGGCATTTGGAAAAGTAGTTGACGGTGATGATGAAGTTAGTGCCATGGACATGAAAGCAATTAGAAGTGATTTTAGGCCAAGGATGGGTAGGAACTTCATGTGGAATCAGTAGTTTCCACGAAGTAGAGTATCTGTGACGCCCAGGAAAATTGGTTGCACTTGTACTCCAGCACCATGGATCCTACACATGGAACTAGTGAACTGCTGTATGTTGAAAGCTTACAGTAGCAGGTTTCACCATGACCTCTGCGTCTGTGGGCATTTGTATCTTAGAATGCACAGAGGCAGTATGTTGGCACTTGCCCGTGTGTCTAGCTTTGCCACAATGAACAGTTACTAACTTTAGTAGGATATATTATTTTAATCTAGGCAAAAATATAACGAAAGTGTGATGGCAACTATATGTTGCGCAAGATTGACGGTAGTCACCATTTTCTGATTTGTCAATCACCTCATGTAGATGTTTCTGAAGGGATACTGGATTCTTATTGCCTGAAGGAGTCGCTTTTGTACAGTCTGTTTGGATCAGTGCACAGCACTTTGTAGCTCCATCAGTCTTTGCTCGAGTGCAGGATTTCCAAATATTTTCCAGCCACGGAACCCTTCTGACTTCCAAGAGTACTGACAGGAACCCTGAGAAACATTCTTAGTATGCTGAAGAGTTATATCACAAAACATTGATTGGTTCTGCACAATAGGTACAAACAAACGAAAACAAATTGATGAAAGTATTTTCTATTTCTTATACATATACATTTATTATGATTAAAAAGTCCTCCTAGTCAACAAATACCTTTTGGCATTTTTAATGGGAGGAGTGATGCTGTTTCTTTTGCTCACAAATTTGTCTGATATTAGGAGTGTTTCTGAAGAGCTGGATTCTCATATCAGACACTTGCACACACACATTCTCTCCCTCACATGCACATACACTCCCTTCTCTCTCACACACAGGCCGCCATTCTTTAGGCCTGTTCAGTGCAGGCACAAATCCTGTAATGGCCACTAAGTCTCGCGAGAGACCAAAATTAGAATTTCCGTCGGCAGGAACTCAGAATGTGATGTTCCGAGACCCTCCCCGCTGAAGTAATCAGAGGTTGGATTCTCCGATGGCAAAATCGTGTTCGGCGAGGGGTCGGAGAATCCCCGATGACGCCAAAATCTGTGGTGGCGCCGCATTCGCAATGCTCCACCACCTGAAAAACAGGGTACTTTCGGAGTACGCCGCACGCCTTATCCACGGCCTCAGGCCATTGCCTGAGGCCCGCCCCACCATGCTCCATCCATGACCGGCCGAGTTCCTGATGGCGTGGGACACGTCTGGTCTCACCCGTCGTGAACTCAGCGTGGCGGCGGCAGACACAGTCCGGCGCTGCCACGGTCGGGGGAGGGCCGATCCGCGGGGTGGGGTGGGGGGGGGGGGGGGTTCATTCGGGGCTGGGGGCACTGTGGAGGCGGGCGGTCCGGGGCATGCGAGCGGCCGAAGAGGGGTACTATTTTTGCGGTCCGGATCCATAGGCTGAGTCCACCATGAAGCACGGCGCGGCCACTGCAGGCCGCCGCCATGCGCATGCGCAGCCAAGGACCCTGGCAATGCTGCAGGCATTATTGGCAGCGGGAGCTGGGAGCTCTACACTGCCTCCCTGCTAGCCCCCTCCGGAGCAGGGAATCGGTGGCTGTTTCACAACAGTTTTCCTGGCGTAAAACACCACCGTTTTCACGCCAGCGTGGGGACTTAGTCTCCCAAACGGGGAATCCAGCCCCAGGTTTGCGTCCAGCAAAGGCTGGAACTGATTGTCATAAGTTTACATTCATTTAAAAATTCTTGAACAGCATAATCCTTTAACAGCCCCAGGGACATTGGATGTCCCGTCACGTCACCCCCCCCCCCCCCCCCCCCCCCATGTTACACTGCGGGAATCTCGACTGGTTTCCAAAAACGGAAACCAGTTGTGATGATGATGCCAGGGGCTCAGATGTTAGTATAGCCCCTGAGTGGTGAGGAACATGGCTGGCAGTGTGTTGGCAGCGTTAGATTGGCAGAGCCAGGTTGGCAGTGCCATGGGTTGGGGTCAGTGGCGGGGACAGGGGAGGGGCCAAGGTGGAGCTTCAGGGGCACCCCATTGAGCTATGTGAGGATGCTGGCGATGTTGGGTGGTGGGGTGGAATTGCTGATGATGATGGATGGTAGAGGGGGAAGAAAGCCAGCAATGTTGGGGGGGGATTGCTGCCTATGATGAATGGGGATGTGGTTCCAATGTCCGTTGGGGACACCACCCTCTCTCTACACACAAAGAGACACACACTCCCACCTCATATACACACACACACTCCCACCTCTCTCTCACATATGCTCACATCTCTCTTGCACACACACACACACCTCTCTCGCATATATACTCTGACCTCTCTCCATTTCTCCGTAGACAACTTCCCTCCTGCACTCTGAGGCCGCAGCCTACATCGGTCCGTCATCCGGTTGCCCTCGTTCTCAGCCTTTCAATACTGACGTTGCTGCTATTTCCAGCTCTTCCAATCAGAGGCCAACGTCTCCGTGCAATAGCTGCTGATAGGCTGACTAGTGCATTTAGCAGCAGCCAACACAGTGTGAAAGCCACCTTCGATCGGACCAGTTGGGAGGACAGCTTGTTCTCGAATTTAGAATGGCTGAACCTACCGCGAAACCCCTGGATGTCTCCGACAGAACCCCAGGATTCATCAGATCCCAGTTTGGAAGATGCTACTGTAGTGCACTGCTGCTGCCCCTTATTGCCACAAACCGTGCAGAAATTATGGAATGCGGGCATTTCCTTGGCGCTTGTAGGGATCCACAGCTGCCACAGATGCTGTCAGGGTTAGGTGTTGTAGTAAATGTGTCAACATTCAGGGGTCTACATAGGACTTGGAAACATTTTCAACCCATGATGACCACTTCATAATTATGTCCATCCGTGAGTAGCTCTTCTATGCAATACGCTTGGGGCTTGTCTGGCAGATATTTCTGGAAAGCTAACATGGAAGTGGATGTGATCACAACTCAACAATTCTGCCTGCTACCTCTGCATCTGAGAAACCACAATAAGTCACCTTTTCACTGCATCAGCTGATTAAGTCGTTTATGGATTCTTCAGGCTGTTGGCAATGTAATATGAGCTGTAGGCGATGAATATGGATGTTTCACCTGTTCTGAACCAGTCCACATGTAGTGCATATTTTTTGGGAATCCATTAGCTTTTCTTCTGTTAATTTTGATGTCATCATTCCCCATTGCCAACTAGGGAAATTTTTGTGGCCTGCTTGTCTGTTTGAGACACACCTGGATCAAGAAACCACTACTCTATCTGCTGTTTAACAATTGGAATTCAGTCATATGGGAAGCTGCAACCCAATTCAAACTGGGGTATTTTGTGGACATTCTGTCAATATCCCTTTGACCTTCCTTCTGCTGCAGTCCCCAGGCTGAGTGTCATTGCAGCTTTTGTGTGTTTTTCCAAAGCTCCGCCCACAACTTGAATTGTGACAGGAACACACATCACAGTAATGGCGTTGTTGCTTTCTATTCAATTTATTTTGTAGCAACTCCCAATTCCGCGAACACCATTGGGCTTGTGGCTGCCAGCAGGAATCAGGGGGAGGCCCACCAGTGGGAAGTCAGATCAGGACAGGGTGGCAGCAGAAACTGGCTTGGGTCATATTCAACAGCATAAGCTTTGTTGTATATGTCAGTGGAAGGTGATGGTAGTGGTTACTGCAGCATTGGAGCTAAATCCCAAGGAAGAGTCAAGTCAGGGCTGCTAACAGGAGTCAGGTAAAATGGTTATCTCACCGAATCCCTCTAAATCTGCACCTTCTCTCAGTGCAATGTTTAAACATTGTCACTTCCCTTCATTTGTAAAACTAAGCAACAAACTCAATCTCCATATCTATCATATAGTGAACAAAACAAGCTTATCATTCTTATTCTTTCAGAAGAAATCAACATCCTTTTGTCTCCAAATAGTTTTTCTTTGTTAACATTCAGAAACATGGTTTGCTATCGGAGCAAGACTTGAAGTAGTGATAAAAATGGACATGAACTCTCAACGTTGCTTTCTACCAGTTTAGTTTATCTGTTTACTCACATCTATATTTTTGTTCAATTTATCTACAGAACAAAAGACACTCCCATGACCTGGCGCTCAAACCTATTAACAACAATGGCTATTCACAAAGAAAATAGGATGCAAGCCAATATGACACTCTTAGTGATTGCTTCTATTTAAAGGACTTGATTAATTCAGAACTGTTATTGTAGTAAAACAAGAAAAAGATACCCTTTTTTGGATTATATTAGAACCTTTTTCGGCTATCTGGCAATAGCTGATAGCTTAGGAAATGAGAAAGTCATCTTGGTCCTTTGGTTCATCAATGGGAATTTTCTGTGAAGAGACGCAAGTTATGATGAACTATAGAAATATTTGCATTTTCTATTACTGTGAATCTCAGTCATACTTTCAAACTTCTAAGATTAAACAGTTTTCTTCATTGTGAGACTCAGACTCAGTGTAGATTTGCTCTCCACTTTTCCTCGATTTAAAGCCAGTATTGCCCACAAGTCAGTTCAAATGACAAGATTTAGATTAACTAAAAATAAATTACTTGTCTGGCTCATTGCTGTGACTTTTAATTTATAGTTTGAATCTTCAAGTGTATTAATGCACGGTATAAAACCCATCACGTTTCTACTTCCCTTTAGTTCCGAAGAAGACTCATAATCAACTCAAAGTGTTAATTCTGTTTTTCCTTCCATTAGATGCTGCCAAACCTTCTGGAGCTTTTCTAGCACCTTGTTTTATTTTCAGTTTCCAGCATCCATAGCATTTTGCTTTTATTTTAGTGTTTTTCATGGGGTACTTTTATTAGGTACAGGGTCGAAACAAACAATGGAGGTGATTTCATACAAACATTCGAATTAGGAGCAGGGGTATGCCACTTGGCCCCTCGAGCCTGCTTCACCATTCAACAAGATCATGGCTGATCTGATTGTAATCTCAACTTCACATTCCTGCCCACCCCTGATAACCTATCACCTCCTTGCTTATCAAGAATCAATCTACTTTTGCCTTAAAGCAAAGACTCAACCTCAAACACCTTTTGAGGAAGAAAATTCCAAAATCTCACAATCCTCTGAGAGAACAAGATGTCCTCAGCTCTTTCTTAAGTGGATGATCCTTTATTTGTGAACAGTGCTCCCTATTTCTAGATTCTCCCACAGGAGAAACCATCCTCTCCCCTCTCCACATTCATCCTGTCAAGTCCCCTTGGGATCTTTTATGTTTCAATGAAGTCACAAGTTACTCGTCAAAACTAGCGAATACAAGTCGAGCCTGTGTAAACTTTCCTTATAAGCCAACCCGCCCATTCTAACTTTATATCTAGTGAACCTTTTCTGAACTGCGTCCAATGCATTTACATTTCAATAGAGGAGAATACCTTGCACAGAGTAAAATAGACTATTCATTCACTAACAGCTCATGTTGCAGTACTGACATTTTCCAATTTCTATTACCCAGTACTAACATGCAGTGATGCTCGGCAAAATAAATAAAAACATACACTATTCAAAGCACATGTCATAACTAATGCAATTATGCAAAGCGACCTTATAGGAGAATTTTCCTTATTGGATATTCATGCACAACCTGGCCTTCGGTGAAATAGATTAGAGTCATGTAAATGTAGAATTAATAAGTATGTTTAAACTGTTTTGCAAATTAATAACTTTGCGATAGAAATTAAAACTTATGAGTCATTATGATCATCTGGAGGCTGCTCTCCATCGACATCAGTTTCATTTTTTTTGCTGATTAGGCTAGCCCCAGGCACAGTGTTTAAATAGAAAGCAGTTGTGGTTAGAGGACACTGTTACATGTGACTGACAAAGCTGGCACAGAATGCAGCGAAACTCGCAAGCAGTGAACGACGCATTGCAGAAGCTTAGTGAGACTGAGGCAGTGAAATGACTTTTCAAGGTTTCAGTGCCAATGTCGTCCACGCATATTACTAATCTTTGTAAGTATCGCTAAAATGATTGCATTTATAATAGAATAATGAGCGATTTTGCCAATTCCCTGTGGGGCCATTTTCATAAGAATGTTATTGAAGTTATATTCTGTGATCTTTTCTTTGTTATATGCAGAGTTTTCCTTTTTTTTATGCCTTCCTAGTCATATTTTATGACAGGAATGCACTGCTTATTATTGCCTCAAATTTGCTCAGTGTAAAAATTCTGGTTTCAGATTTTTGCTGTGTGTCAGGTGACATGAAATCTTTTATGATACATTAATGACATTGGATTAGATTGGTAACAGTTTCAAATGACAAAGAATTTTCTCTATTTTATGCAGTCAAATTTCTTCAGAATATTACCAAACAGTGAGTTTAAAAATGTTGATATGAATCATTATGTAAGAGATGAAACTTGTGCGTAAAAATTCAGATTTATGAGCATTTTCAAAGAAAATGAATTACAATTACTGGGGTTTGTTTCCTCACACTCTGAAACCTTAAAATAACTTATTAAATCTCACAGCTCTTTTGTGACAATTTGGGAGATTAAGCATTTCAATGCAATTTTAAATGCAAATAGCTCCATTCTGTCTGGGTAATTAAGAACATTGATTGGCTTGTTCTCTGGGGTGTACTATAATATAATACAGACTAAAGTACAAAAGCCTTCCCCTTTAACATGTCAGTGTAACTTTATGATAATGTTCATCAGTGGAAGCAGCCTGATGGACGGCATTCATTGTATGGCTTAGTTTGCAACTGATTGTGTTAATTACATGAAGTAATGAAAAGAGATTGAATTTTCCACAAGGATTAAACCAAAAATTGGTGTCACAATAGCTATGCTCTGTGGATTATCTGGGAACAGTACATAATGTCTGCCATTTACTTAAAGGTAAATAACTTAAAAAGGTATTTTTCTCCAATTCTGTTCAGAAGAATAGATTTTCTTACAATTGTTCTTTGTTCATTAAGGAGCTAAAATTATTCTTATGCATTTTATACAATTCAAACCTTTCACAGATTTAGGTCTGAATATTACCTCTGGGTGAATTTTAAACAAGTGAGTTTTGGTTTCAATTTAAAATTCACGGGCAAAATTCTCCCCCAACGGCGGGATGCCCGCCGACTGGCGCCAAAGCCGGCGCAAATCAGACGGGCATCGCGCCGGCAAAAAGGTGCGGAAGTCTCCGCATCTTTGGCGGCCTAGCCCCAACATTGAGGGGCTAGGCCGACGCCGGAGGGATTTCCACCCCGCCAGCTGGCGGAAATGGCGTTTGTTGCCCCGCCAGCTGGCGCGGAAATGCGGCGCATGCGTGGGAGCGTCAGCGGCCGCTGTCAGTTTCCCAGCGCATGCGCGGGAGCGTCAGCGGCCGCTGTCAGTTTCCCGCGCATGCGCAGTGGGGAGAGTCACTTCCGCCTCCGCCATGGTGGAGACCGTGGCGGAGGCGGAAGGGAAAGAGTGCCCCCACAGCACAGGCCCACCCGCGGATCGGTGGGCCCCGATCGCGGGCCAGGCCCCCGGGGTCAGATCGCCCCGCTCCCCCCCCCAGGACCCCGGAGCCCGCCCACGCCGCCTGGTCCCGCCGGTAAATACCAGGTTTGATTTACGCCGGCGGGACAGGCAATTCCTGGGCGGGACTTCGGCCCATCCGGGCCGGAGAATCCAGCGGGGGGTCCCGCCAACCGGCGCGGCCGGATTCCCGCCCCCGCCCAATCTCCGGGAGCGGAGACTTCGACGGGGGCGGGGGCGGGATTCACGGCGGCCAACGGCCATTCTCCGACCCGGCGGGGGGTCGGAGAATGACGCCCCACCTTCTCCAGCCAAATTCAGACCTGGAATGTTTTAAATGCCCACCTTATTATAATCTCAGATGTGGCTTCCCCATGGAGTTGATCTAAATTGGACACCCACCCACTTCCAGAGAGCAAATACTGGCAGGTCAGACAGAGACCTATTTAAACCCTGAATACATCTCTTTAACGGAGCCTGCATTCTCTGGTGACTTGTTTCATTTCCAAAGTGCTAGAAGAAGAAACTTTTTGGAAATAGGCCACAGGCAAGCCCCCAGATCAATGTACCCTCTATTCTGTGTGCAGTGCACAATTAAAGGTGCAAATCTGCTGAATTGCTTTTTATTACTGCGCGGTAAGTTAGGGGCCGTGTGGGTGAGAAGGGAAGTCCTATTCCCCAGCAGTGCCATGGAATTTGTCAAACAGTCTGTGAATCACGTATGAAGAGCGATCCAGAGATGTCATCCCCAGGACCTGGACATCAATCAGGAGGCAATTCAATGACCTGGAGTCATAAGGATGAGGACAGCTCCTCCGTCTAAAATGCATGGCAGCAGTTATTTACCTTTCCTCACTGATCTCAAAGTCAAACTAAACAATTTCTCATTCTTGTTACAAATACACTTCTTTTCCCCTGTCTCGTTACACCAGCCACTTCACCAATCTCCTCTTTTTGCATCGCCACCGCCTTCTCTCTGGATTCCTCCTCACATCGCATTCTGCATACTTACTTTCCATTCAACATGTCTACAATCATGCTTGCATCTAGATTATTCTCCCTCTCTGTATAAGAAGCACAAACCCCACACATTTGCACTCTCAAAGTAGAGTCCTTCTGAGGAGGCATTGTGATGTGATTGATCAATCCAAAGTACCGAGACAGAGATTGGCACCATGGTTTGATTATAGTTTGGGGTAGAGGCACCCAGCAAAGATGCACACTGTTAGCAATGTAGCCACCTGGTTTGGCCACTTCCCGACTTAAAATGGAGAACCGCAAAGATTAAAGGGAAATTCAGCCAACACAGGCAAAAACGAGCAAGTGCAGAAATCCTGTGTATTGAAACTTGCAAAAACCAGACAGCACTGAAACCAGCAGCCATCTGCATAGTAATGAGCGATTCCAAGGCACAATTGCAACACTTAGGTGAATAAAGCCAAGCCAGACTCCTCGACGCCGGCAGGAGCCAAGACAAAGGAAGGCCGACGGACATTTAGGGACCGCCCAGCAATCAGGGAACAACTCCAGTATTGGAGAAATCGATCCAAGTGATCGGAACGCAGTCCAATAATTTGGAACCAGGTACGGGGTCCGCCCCGAAGGGCGGGAAGCCCCTGGGGACTATAAAATAAAGACCCCAAGTTCAAATCGGTCTTCTTGGCAGGGTCACTCAGCAACGTGAATCAACCCTTGACAGTGACCTGCCCAGCTGCTGCACCAACCAAGTAAGTCTCCAGTCAACGCTCGCTACGAGATAGGCGCTCGTGGCTACAAGTCCATACCAGCTTTTGAATCCTGCAGACTCAAGACCTGAACGAAAGGCCATTCGTTCCCCTGACCAGGTGGGCCAATTCTGAAGCTAAGTGTAGGCCTTTTAGTGATAGAAATAGTCTAGAAAGTATAGTTATATGCATAAGTAGTGACTTACTGTATATAATAAATGTGTTTTGATTTGAATCTTATGAATTGGTGTGTTGAGTTATTGATCAGTACTTGAACTTGAACCTCGTGGCGGTATCATAAAGATACCTGCCGACTCTAGAGCAAAGGTTAAACAAACAGAGCAAATTACGAATTAAGAACCAACCAAAAGTTAGCAACATATTACTGGTGACATCCTGATGGGATCCGAATTAGAAGTGGCTTAACCACTCCGGGAGAACCCCAAAATTTTAATTAGAATCCAATTGAGAACAGAAAAACCACAAGTGTTCAAGCAGTTCTGATCAATCTTCATAATTCGGAAGTGTGTTAATGCATGCGTAACTAACAGGGCTATAAGGTAAAACTGTCGGGAGTTTGTATTCCGGAAAATAGCGAAAGCCGTACCCGTAATTACAGCACCGCCTTAGTACCCCTCGTTCCAAATTTTCAGAGAGTATTTAGAGAGGAAAAATGGCAATGCAGGCAATGCAATACCTCATGAACACTGAAGAATTTGTGGTCGCAGCGACCAGCAGTAGAGTAGGTCAGTGTCCCGTTTGGGAAGAAGAGATCAGAAAATATCTCAAAGGGAAAGGATGGCCCCTTTGGAGTGAATTCTGTGATAATGAGGAAACAGGACCCGGGAGTATAGGACATACTTAGTGGGAGAATCTGTCAGAGATTCATAAGAAAAGCTTGGGAAAAGCTCGCAATCTGATAGCAATCGTGTCCTGTTTGGCACAATTGCGAGGCACAGAGGAGGTCGTTCAGACGCTCCGTAAAGAGATAGAAGGAGCAAGGTCGATGTAAGTGAGGTTGAGAAAGAGAACATAGAGTTGAGAAGGAAGTTAGCAGCAAAGGACGGAGAGGTGGATGATGCTAAGTGGGCACACCAGTCTTGTCTGGCGCATTTAAGCAGCTTCCAGACACAGTACGAAAAGGCCTATCAGGATACGCAACATGCAGTCCTGGTAAGAGAAAAAACAGAGAAACAGGTAGAGGCACTGGAAAGGCACTGTAGCGACCTGAAAGCAGCATTACGAGCACTCCATGCTACCACCACGGAGCACAGACAGAGCTCACTAGGTCATGCGAAGTGCAGGAAGCAGATTGCAGAACTGCAGTCTTTGCTTTCAGTTCAGAATGGATTCCACAGCACCTTTGGATCCCAGTTAGATACAGAAGACGGCCCGGATTGGGAAGAATTAAATGAGACCGCGCATAGATATGTTCAGGGAACATGTGCGCAAGGAAAGCCCCAGAAGAGAAAAGGGCCCCAACCCCCCACATCGCAGATAGTTCAGGCACCAATGAATCCAGTAACCACCCACCGCACAGTCACATCGGACGGAGATACAGAATTTCTTTATACCACCCCCTTAACCGTGACCCAATTACGGGACGCGTGCGAGAAAATCACACCATTCCTCCCCACCTCAGACCCCCACCACTTCTTTGCCAGAGTAAAGCAGCAGGCGACCATGTATGGCCTGGATGAGCATGAGCACGTGAAGCTCACAGTTTTGAGTTTAGACCCTTCGGTCGTAGCAGCCCTTCCCGACCAACAGAATGTAGGAGGAGGCACCCTTGCAGAAATGCACGCAGCAATCCTAGATGCGATCGGCTACAACAGAGGAGAACCCATAGAAGGCCTGAATAAAGGCAGGCAGAAAAAGACGGAACACCCCACAGCGTTTGCTGGATGCCTGTGGATCCATTTCACAGCCGTTTTCGGCAATTTAGAACGCGCCCATTTGTCCCAAGTAGGTATGGCCAAATGGACCCGCACCCTTATCTCCCATGCCGCAGAGGCAGGACAAAAAGCCTGTACCAACTATGACCCCTCAGAGGAAGCCCACAATGAAAAATGGGTTTTAAAGAGATTGTCCCGCTCCTGGGAGCAATCTGTCCAAAACAAACCCGCAGTTAGGAAACCCGAGGAACAGCAGGCTGAAGCAGACATCCAAGAGGTGAAAACGCACCAGAACCCCGTATGGGTGAACGAAGGCAGGAACAGCCCCCCCAGAGAAGCCACAGGAGTGTTACAACTGTGGACAGTTAGGACACTTTGCACGAGAATGCAATGCCCCACGAAAGCCACAGAGAGCCCAGCAGGCAGGCACTCTGAATAAGAATAGGACAGAGCCCATACATAGTGTGAGCACCTGTTCAGACCAAGCAGACCGGAACGGAACGGATTGACGGTGTTCGGGCTCCCCCAGTTGGGTCTGCGATACCCTTTGGGATAGGTCCGGCCGACCAGTAGTTGCAGCAAAGATACGGGGACAGCCCATCGAATTTCTCTGGGACACAGGAGGGTCCCGCACCACAATTAATTCCTCCACCATGTTTCAGAAAGACACGTGGCCCACTACAGCCACAATCACCCTCAGCGGCTTCACAGGCCACTCACAGCAGGGACACATCACAGCCCCTGTACCCATTCAGATTGGCAATATAACGACAAAGCACCACATAGTTTTAGTCGATCTACCCCACACAGCAGAACACATTTTGGGAATTGACTTTATGAACGCCCACCACCTTTCCTTTGATCCGATAAACCGTTTGGAGAATGGCAAAATCCGCAAGAGCCCCCGCAACGTTCACAATAGGTGAATACGCAAACAAGATTAGCGCAGTCGGCGATTTCTGGTTTGACCCGACCACGATTAGCACAGACAAGCAGGTTAGGGCAGTTCTGCAGAAGCACAGGACAGCATTCGCGACCCAGAAACACGACTGTGGCTGGATGACTGGTTCCGTTCAAATCACAGGACCTGACCCTAGACCCCAAAAGCAATACGGATTTCCCCAAGAGGCAGAGGGAGAAATCTCAAAAGTGATCGACAGCTTATTAGAGCAGGGTGTACTCAGATCAGTAGCCTCCACTAATAATGCCCCGATTTGGCCAGTGAGAAAGCCTGATGGATCATGGTGACTGACCATCGATTACCAGGGAACTCAACAAAGTCACCCCTGCAGCAGACCCCACGGTAGCTACATGTCTCGAGACCATGCTCAAACAGGGACTCAACTCACAATACTTTATGGTTATGGACGTCTGTAACGGATTCTGGTCCATTCCATTGGCAAAAGAGTGCCAATACAAATTTGTCTTCACTTTTAAAAGTCAGCAGTACACGTGGACATGCCTTCCACAAGGATTCCACAACTCCCCCTCCATTTTCCACCGACAGCTGGCAAATGGATTATCGAAATTTTCTCGCCCCGAATGTCAGGTCCAGTATGTGGACGACCTATTACAGACCAGACATCAAGGCAGAGCACATCGAGCTTCTGGCCGAACTCCTGGAACGCATACAACAGATTGACTGCAAAGTAAACCCAAAAAGGCCCAGATTTTGGAAAACAAAGTGATATATTTGGGTACGATTATCACGCATGGTAAACGCAAGATCGAGCACAAAAGAATTGGCTCGATTGCCAAATTGCCCCTTCCCCAGAATGTTTCAGCCCTCCAGTCGTTTTTAGGACTGTTTGGCTACTGCCGAAACCATATGGACGGTTTCGCCAGCAAGGCAGCACCCCTCTCGGAACTCCGAAAGAAAGGAGCCCCTTGGGAATGGCTTCCGCAGCATACGAATGCTGTGGATGCTTTGGAAAGAGCCCTCATTGCAGCCCCCGCACTACAAGTTCCAGACCCGCTTTCCCCCTATACTATAGAGATAGCTAGCACTGACCGCACCCTTTTGGCCGTGCTCCTCCAGGAATGGCATGAACAGCTAAGACCCATGGCTTACGCATCCAGACTTTTAGATCCTGTGGAGCAGGGATTTTCGGCCTGTGAAAGGCACCTGCTCGCAGTTTTCTGGGCAGTTCAGTATTTTTCCTACCTAACCGGACTAAACCCCATCACAATCCTCACGGAACACACCCCCACCCAACTATTACTTGACGGACGACTTAAGGACGGTACAGTTAGCCAAATTAGAGCAGCTAGCTGGACCCTTCTTTTGCAGGGACAGGACATCACCGTTAAACGGACCAAGACCCACACTTTCTTAGCCGATAACCTTCAGTACCCAGGCACCCCCCACGAATGTGAAATGATCTCACCGCACCACAACACAGGCCCCTTCATTGCAAAAACATCCTCCAGAAAGATAGGTAGTTCACCCCAGAGCCCCCAGCCCACAGACACGTGCAAACCCTTAAGGATATATATTGATGGTTCTTCCACAGTATTAGAAGGGAAGCGCATTACAGGATGCGGCATATATGTCGAGGAATCACAGGGAGGCGCCCTAGAAGAGATCTCCTTAAAGCTACCAGGCCACTTAGGCATGCAGCCGGCAGAACTAGCAGCCGTTGCGTATATTATAGATCACCCAGATTCCTTCCACAGCCCAGCAGACAGATACTCGGACAGCCTCTATGTCTGCAATTGCCTTACAGAATTCCTACCCCTGATAAAAGCAAGAAGATTTGTTTCCGCAGACGGAAAACCCCTCCCTTCAGTCCCATTGCTCCGCTACATTTGAGAGAAAGCACAGGACAGGACATTCGGAATTGTTAAAGTTCGAAGTCACCACCGTTCCTCCCCACCTGGAAATGTAAAAGCCGACGCACTGGCTAGGGCAGGTTCCAGGCATGGACATTTTTGGACACCCCCCGAAAGCGCCCCAGTGAATGCAGTTCAGGTCTCGCAGACTAATATCGAGGATTTAGTGCAGGCCCAGAAGCAGGATAGTAATCTCAGGGAGATTTTAAAAGGACAATTTACAGCACCCTATGATAGATTTAAAAATGCACTGACCACACATGATGGCGTGGTGTTAAAAGACAGCCTTTATGTGGTTCCTGAACAGGACAGGAATCAACTTATCTGTTTATTCCATGACAATCATGGACATCAGGGAATTGATCCCACTACAGCCCACCTCAGGCAGCTCTGTTGGTGGCCAAGTTTAAAAGAGGACATAACGCACTACGTTGAGAATTGCCTTATCTGTGCACAGGTCAATCCGGACAGATATGCAAAGAAGGCTCAGCTTAGTCACATCCGCCCCGTTAACGGCCCCTGGACTAACCTCCAGATTGATTTTCTAGGACCGTTGCCCCCTTGCAGGAATGGTTACAAGTACGTATTAGTCGTAATATGTACAAATATGTATTAGACACTTTTGCGAAATGGGTAGAGGCATTCCCATCCAGAACGAACACGGCAAAGACCACCGCAAAGATCTTAACCCACCACATCTTTACGAGATGGGGACTCCCCCGCAACATTGAATCTGACCAAGGTTCCCATTTTACGGGACGTGTCATGAAGAACGTCCTCACGATATTCGGCATTACCCAAAAATTCCACATCGCATACCACCCCCAGTCAACTGGTATCGTGCAGCGCATGAATCGGACCCTAAAAGCAACCCTCAGAAAAATGGTCCAACAAAACAACACCACTTGGGATTCAGTCCTCCCTTTTGCGCTGATGTTTTTGAGAAATACTATTTCAACATCCACAGGTTACACCCCACACACTCTCATGACCGGACGCCCCATGAAAGGCACAGAATTTTTATTAGGATTGGACTTGACCAGCCCCGAAGTGACGGCCCTCACACACGAGAAGGCAGCCAAACAGTTAGTGGAAAATGTAAAAACGGCTCAGCTAGCAGCCGCAGTAAGGTTAGGCACAAGGAAGAAACAGACAAGACAAGACAGTGCATGCGACTGAGTTTGAGGTAGGACAGCAGGTAATGCACTCAATTTACAACCCCAGCACATTCCTGTTACCTAAATATTCGGGTCCGTACTCCGTTGTGGACAAAGTAAGCCCCTCCATCTATAAAATGAAGTACCCCAATGGAAAGACTGTGTGGTTCCATATTAACCAGCTTAAGGCATATGGCCCACAGCCCAATCACGCACACCAAGTCATGCTCGACGCAGCAGACCACACCCCACCCACACCCAACGTATCCCTACCCTCCCGCAACACATCCACTCCACCCACGGACTTGCCCTCGACTCTACCCCCGACCTCTGGACTCCGCCCCGGAACGCCCACAGATAGCAGCAGCAGCGACAGCGACTGTGACTCAGACAATAGCCACAGCATGCCTCACTACTGTCCCCATGCAACAGGCCCCACACCCAGCGGATCTGACCACGATTCGAGTGATCCCTTCCTCATCACATTCTTCAACAAACCCCAACAAAGACCACCGCCCTACGATGATGATTCCGCCCCCACAGAACTAGACACTTTTGGCACCGCGATAACTCATACAGGCTCGTCCGGAACGACGAGATGGACCCCAAATCGCATCATGCAGCCCTATCAGCCCTTATACATTCGAGAGTATGGCATCCGGGAGAAGATGGCGACTTTGAGTCTGACTCCCAAAGCGAGAACCCCTTTGCGACCCTGTTCGCAACTGATAACTGAGGTGTCCAGATGATGTTTTAAAAGGAACCACTTGGGAGAAACGGTGTCCTTTCTGATGGAACCTGCAGCATGTTTAATGTTGTTTGTTAGTGTTATTGTTAAATGTTGTTTGTGCACTCGGAAGTTCCATGGCCCCACGCCATATTTGTCTGCAGAAACCTATGAAAACTTGCCAGCACGCTCATCGGCAGAAACCGCTGAGAGCTTGCCAGACCCCCGTTCATAACTGCTCTTCTGGTTCGAAGGTAGAACCAATACGGCAACCCCCCACGATGACTACATTTCTTGCCCATTCTTGCCGGTTGCTCAGGCAGTGGAGAAACGGCATTGGTCTCCGCCCTGCCTGAGGGCCCCCCTCTGGTCAACTACGCTCATGTAGAGCACAAACGGCATTGATCACCGTCCTACCCGGGGATTCTATCGCATTCTTACCCGTCGTGGCCCATACGCACCTCATTTCGGCACTTTTGGTTCAAAAAGTTTTGGTTTGTTTTCCGGCAACCCTTAGGTTGCCATCCCTATGCTATTTAAATCCTCAAACATTTGGATGGTAAATCGCACAGCCTGCGAGACAGCTTGCACTGTTTCAGTATTTTTAAGTGTGTCTTGTCTTGAATATTCGTTTTTTTTTTAATTTAAATGAGGGAATCACACATGGTGACAAATTATAAAGGGAAATTGGCACTAAAGGACCGACATACTAACAGACGAGATATTAACAAAGATAGTAACAGAAACTTTGCTTGATCCCACAGAACTCCAGAAGCCCCAAGGAAAGAAAAGAAGAGAAGAGAAAGAAGAAGAACAATGAGGACATCCTCTGTGTTGATCACCACCATTATAATGTGTATTCGGTTGCGCGCAAACGCGAACCCCCTGACCCCAACCCGCCCCGGCCGTTAATGATTCACTTCCCCATAGCACCCAGAGCCCAGTAACAGGCAACACTACACCATCATGGAGTGATAAGCTCGTAACGTGGTACTCCCTTTCCTACGTAGTCGAATCCCTATTAGTGTTGGCGATACTCTGCAGCATCGTGCAGACTATCCGCATGAGAAAATGGAGAAGGAGGGCCTACCGCGCTCGCACCCCGGTATACAGAATGAGATCCCCTATTTGCGGTTTTCACCAGGCCACCGAACCCCTTGATCTACAATAAAGACCATTTGTGTTGCATCTTTTGTAAATAAAGAAATGGAAATATTGTACACCCCTGTGCTTGACTGCCAAGCCAGAGGAAAAATGTGAATGCTGCTATTATTTTTGTATTGCTTAGGAAGTTAATATGACTGAATGCTTTAGTGAGTGTAGTTTATTGAGGACAGTTAGAGGTACCGTTTTTTTTTGTGTTGTAATGCATGTCCGTCTGACATAGCGCCACTTGGAAATTGTTAGTTAAAGTTTTTCTTGCATAGTTATGGTCAGTGTAGAGGCCATGGAAGAGTGCTCGCCGGGTCAGGGAATGAAGACAATGCAGTTATGTGATCCTTCACGCTTCACGTGAGGGATCACAAGGAGGGTGTGGAGCCACCTGGGTTGGCCACTTCCTGACTTAAAATGGAGAACCGCAAAGACTAAAGGGAAATTCAGCCAACACAGGCAAAGACTAAAAAGTGCACAAATCATGTGTATTGGAACTTGCAAAAACCAGACAGCACTGAAACCAGCAGCCATCTGCATAGCAATGAACAATTCCAAGGCACAATTGCAACACTTAAGGTGAATAAAGCCAAGCCAGACTCCTCGACGCCAGCAGGAGCCAAGACAAAGGAAGGCCAACGGACATTTAGGGACTGCCCAGCGATCAGGGAACAACTCCAGTATTGGAGAAATCGATCCAAGTGATCGGAACGCAGTCCAATCATTTGGAACCAGGTACGGGGTCCGCCCCAAAGGGCGGGAAGCCACTGGGGACGATAAAGTAAAGCCCCCAAGTTCAAATCGGTCTTCTTGGCAGGGTCACTCAGCAACGCGAATCAACCCTTGACAGTGACCTGCCCAGCTTCCGCACCAACCAAGTAAGTCTCCAGTCAATGCTCCCTCCGAGATAGGCACTCCTAGCTACAAGTCCATACTAGCTTTTGAATCCTGCTGACTCAGGACCTGAACAAAAGGCCATTTGTTCCCCTGACCTGGTGGGCCAATTCCGAAGCTAAGTATATGCCTTTTTGTGATAGAAATAGCCTAGAAAGTAGAGTTTATGCATAAGTAGTGACTTACTGTATATAATAAATGTGTTTTGATTTGAATCTTACTAATTGGTGTGTTGAGTTATTGATCAGTACTTGCACTTGAACCTCGTGGCGGTATCATAAAGATACCTGGCGACTCTAGAGCAAAGGTTAAACAAACAGAGCAAATTACGAATTAAGAACCAACCAAAAGTTAGCAACAGTAACTAGAGATAGTTGTAAGACAGTTGTGTTTGTATTTATGAAAGTTAGGAACAAGATACAGTTTTAAGTATAATTTATATTCTTTGTTTCTGGGTTGGAAAGGTGAAACCTGGATCTCGTTTCATTTTGGAGTGGATTAGCAGGGATGGAGCTGTTTGTATGCCTGCATTTTTTAATTTAAAAAAAAATGTTTTTTTTTCTCCATTTTCAAAATTAACACCCCATCCACAAACAGTAAACGGTAACAAATACAAAATCAATCCCCTTAACAATACCAATGATCCCATCCTCCCACCACCCCAAACAACGGCCCACCTGTCAATATGTGCATCCAATAAAACAAACCCTCCCATGGTGGCAACAAAAAAAAAAGGAGAAAAAGAAAAAGGAGTCTGGGACCGCCCATGGTCACCATTGACTTATAGAGTCCACTCCCCCTCCCCCTTTCACTCAACGCCCTCCAACCTCTGAAAGAGTACCGTACATGATACCCAAGAGTTGTACCCCCCCCCCCCCCCCCACCCCAGTCTCCAACTCCTCCCGTCCACTGCCTCTTGTAAAACTCCTCCTCCCAACCTCGGTTCCTTCCCCCCAACTTTCCACCCCGGCTAGACCACTCGGACCCTGTTCAGCCAGGCTCCGATGGCCGCAGCCTCTCCCCCCACCTCACTCCCGTTCACTGGCCGGCTTAAACTGGCCAGCGTGGAGGCCCCCGCCCGTGTCCCTTTCCCCCTTGCCCGGCCCTAGAAAAGCCCAGAAATCCCCTTTTAGCACACAAACCCCGCATATCCACTTACACCCCAAAGAGCCCTCATTTCGAGTGAGAAAGTCCCATTACTTCCCTTGTCCAAATATATACAACATTGGCTCCTTTAGCCCATGCACCCGCACGCAGTGAAACAAAAAAGAAGAAAATACAGTCATGAGGGGCTTTACATCTCTTGAAGGGAAGTTAAAACAAATACAAGTAGAAAATACTGTGCTGTTGCCTTAAGACACGGGTCGAGAGGGAGGAACCTACAGAGACCGAACAGCAGTTTCTAGTTCAGTTGTTGTTGATAATGCTCTAATGTGAAGGGAGCAGTTTAGAGGTCCCTCTCTAGCTGAACATCGTAGCAGATTATTCAGGAAAATGGTCCAAGTCTACTAAGTCAAGGTAACTGAGTGAGTTCTGGAACTCAAGGGGGATACCGAGATGTTAGCTGTTGACTGGGAAAGGGAACCACAGGGAGCAGGTCCTAATGGAAAAGGAGTAAGGTCCCAAGAAAACTTTTAAGTTATGTTAATGGAAAAGAACAGGATGGTGGAAAGGTCCTGTTACGTGAAGTTAAGAACGAGGAGCAGAGGTAGGTTCCAGGTTTAAAGAGAGAAATGTTACAGACATCTCAACAGTGGCTAAGCGACTAGACCAGAGCCGCAACTGTTTTTAGTTTTAATGCTGTGTGGAAAGATTGATTTGTTCCAGAAGTGATAATATAAGAAATAGGGCTTGGTTACTTTTCAAACAAGCTTTATTTCGATGGGCTGAAGAGTCTTTTCTGTACTGTATCTTTCTATTTTTCGGTATTTTTTCTTTTAAAACAAACGTAAATAAAACATTATTTAAACTTTTTAACTTCACTCTAACACGAGCAGATTACATATAGTTTCTTAACCTTAACACACTAGTTCTCATTTCTGTCTGCAATTTCCTAATATCTCCCTCGCATAACAGAAAGCTGCAGGAAACAGACTTAGAGCAAGTGGGCTTGTGAGAAGCCAGAAGATCAGAGGAGATAGCCACAGGTTGGTGACTCCTCACTACTATCCTGTGAAGCAGTGGTGTTCTGTTGATATGGCTGATTATCTGATAGAGTGCGTGGATGGTAACGCTTGAATGTACGTGGTGATCTAGGGGAGAGGAACATGAGAAGAAAAGATTGGAACCCTGGAGATCAATCCTTGTTGAAGATATCCAAGTTAACAAATCAGAGCTTCTGTGAGACCAGTTGGCTCACCGTGTGTGAAAAGCATCTGAGGGGGAATTGATGTGAAATCCAGACGCTGCTTTGGAGTGGCATCTGTCACTTGGTTTCAGAGTGTGGTGTGTCTGACCCCAGTTCACATAATGGTTTACATGGACAGTGTACTTACTGTGAACATTAGAATATAAAATAGATTTTGTAACTCGTGTTATCCTTACAAATTTGTGCACATCCACAAACGTACAGTTGTGGGTGAAGGAGTCATGCAATATAGTTATTTTCTTGTTTACTAAGTGTTTTATTCTTTTGTTAAAATTACATTGACAGTCTTTGTGACTCTGTTTAGGGGCCATCTTCCATGTTTGTTACGATCCCAGTTGATGTTATAACTGGACGGGAAGATCCCAGAATGGAGCCCTGGCTCCAAAGACCATAATTTTTACTTTAAAAAAATGTGGAGGAACAGAGTCACAGGACAGCTAATTAGTTTTAACAACAAGAAAAAAAATTATTTAACATGAAAAATTGGATTATGATACAATACTCCATTACTCCCCTCTTAGTTTAACAAATACATGCAGATTTAAAAATTAACATGGATTACAAAGTGCAATCTATAATGGTTTCATTAATACAAAAGTCCCTTTTAAGCACACAAGATGACTGTGGTCAAATACACATTGCGCTCTGAACCCAGGTTACTGTCTATAGTTTCCTCCTCAGAATGACCCCAAATGATTGTCACATGAGAGTTTCCAAACTCCATTCCCCAAAACACGCTTTAAATTCTTCTCCCATAATAATGTTTTCCTCTGGCCATTTGCATTATGAAATCCAGTCCAGGTTTTACAAATGACACATTGAAACAAAGCTTCTGCTCCACTTTTAACAGTCAATCCAGTCCAGGATTCCACACCAACCCATTTAGGATTTCTTGATCTTGAGGCTGTGCAAGCTGCTCACAATTGCGTTACCTCTTGACTCCCAGACTACATAAATGACATCAAATGTTTCATCTACTTCTGAAATCTGCTGTCTCACTTTAAATTTAGTTCCTGCAATTGTCTCTAACTCAGAATACTTCGTTTACTCTTCCTTGAATTCTCCTGAACAATACTTTGGTTTCTGTTCTCTTAACTCCAGACCTCTTGGACAGTCTTTCTGTCCCAATTCCCTGGTAATCGGGACTGTAACTTGTACTTCAGGAAGACTGCTTCTTTGCAGCTCCCATCCTGTCCAATCTTTCTTCTGGCAGAGTTGAGAGATGTTCACTCCCCGACATCCTGTCTCTAACTCCTCTCAAATTACCTAAACTAAAACTTTTAACCTTATAAGGACCTCCAGTTGCTAAGCCACAATCAAATGCTTATTCCTTTTATTTATTTTTCACACTGTCACACTCACTAAGCATAATATAAGCACAGATGAAACTTAACCAACCCCCATACTTATAAACACTTTTGTCCAGCCTGAATCTAACTATAGGCTTTACCTTCCCCTTCACAGAAACATTAAATTAAACATACTCAATACTATATCTTATTTCTAATGTTTACCAATACAAATATAAATCTCTTATAATCGCCTTTATTTTCCGAACAGTTTCTAATAAAATAGGATCTATCAAGCTGGGTTCCACCTTGGAATCTGACTTCTCCAGTAGTAGCATTGGCTGGGATCATAACAGTAACAGCTGGTACTGGGCTCAAGAGAATCAGAGGAGACAATTTGCTGAAGGGCAAAGTCCTTTCCAAGCTCTCCACTCCAAATTGGCGAGACTGGCTACCTTAAGGGATAGTGTTCCAGCCCCTCACGATAGGAGTCGATGTTTACATGATTAGCGAACGCAGTAGAATCTCAAAGGGCTGTCGGATAGACTCTGAGCTCAAATCTGTGCTCTACTTTTGATACAATAAGAAGTCTTACAACACCAGGTTAAAGTCCAACAGGTTTGTTTGGAATCACTAGCTTTCGGAGTGTAGCTCCTTCCTCAGGTGAGTGAGTCACCTGAGGAAGGAGCAGTGCCCCCGAAAACCAGTGATTCCAAACAAACCTGTTGGGCTTTAACCTGGTGTTGTAAGACTTCCTACCGTGCCCACCCTAGTCCAGTGCTGGCATCTCCACACCATGGCTACTTTTGATAGTCAGATACCTATCTTGGAGATGTCGATGTCCACATGGGCAAGTGGTAGGTGGAGCAGTGTGTCCTTCCACAGATCATTCCCACGGGGGCAGCTGTGGCTCAGCACAAGTGGGTAAGACGTTGACTCATCTTACCATGTCAGCAACTTTGCTCCCTCCTTACTCCCTCTACCATTACCCAACAAGGTGTCCAAAAGCCAGGTGTGCTTGCCCAGGGAAAGGCCTTCTCAGGCTTAAACTGCCTAGTCACGGTCATCTCAAGAGGCCCCACATTAGCAACAGCAGCTTCTACTAACTCTGCTGAGGCTTCGAGGGCAGCTTGTTGTTGGAGTCGTAGAGTGAGGAAATGTCCTGTTTAAAGAAAAAAATTATAAGCTGGGCACTTGAGTGTGAAGAGATTTTAGATTAATCCTTTAAGTAAATTCATCACCAGTTTTATATTTAAATATGTAGTTTACAGATAATGTTCATTGCAAATAGTTGGTCTGTATTGTCAATGTAGTATTCAACGTTTTGGTGTTTGATTATGTGTGTCTGTTGACTGCTCACTGTGTATGATTAGTTAACCTGGGTGTGGTCATTTAGGAAAAAGAAATAAAACTCATGTAAGCTGCTGTAACCATGAGAGAGCAGACATTTTAAAGCATTGAATAGAACTTCTGTTACACAAGTAGGTGTTGGCGTATCACCTCTGCACAACTCTTGGGACATAAAACACAACAGCCAGAAGCTGACTAAATGATTTAACTGTTCTTTGATGCAGAATGAACAGTGTGATGAAGTGGTTAATGCAGAGGGACTTCTTGTCACTTTCAAGTATGTCAATTGAGCAGGTCAGCAAAAGCATTGAGCGATCAACTGCTCCCTGAGCTCTTGGGCACCCAGCTGTGTTACTCTTCCTACCCCATGTCTTCCCTCATCTTCATTCAATTATTTCTCCTCAAGTGAAGTCTCTTGCTGTTGCTCTGCCTCCTTCAACTCCAATTCCAATTCGATACTTATGATGCGCAGATGTATGTTACAAACATTTGTTTGTGGGCCATATTGTAGGAAGCGCTCAGAGCAATCAATACACCGAAGCTTGAAGATGGCAATGGTGTGTTCAATAATGTTCCACAGTTATCATTGCACCTTGCTGCTCAGCAATGCTGAGGTAGCAGAAAGGTATCATCAGTAAGGTCTGGTGAAGTTACTTCTCAACTCCGAGACAGCCATTTGTGGAAGGAATGGAATCTGAGGAAATGGATGGATAAAAGCACTCTGGCAGTTACCAGTGAAACTGACACAGACTTGTATAACCTTTTGGTGTTGATCACTCCCCCATTAGATGTTGATGAAATGACAACCCTTCCCGTTGACAACATTCCCTGACTCGTTATCTGCTGCTCGGACAACTACATACAGCCAATGCACTGGGGAAGTCAGCCGCCCACTGCAACCAGGAATCAAAGTTGTTTTGACTCTGCCCTTTCACTCATCTCTTGTGCATTTGTAAAGAATGAAACTTGGAAAAAAGTCACACTCTCATCTTCCATTCTTATAAAATGACCACAAATATCTAAATTGATTTGCTTTTACTAGTGAAATCTAATTAAATGAAACCATGCTTATTATCCTGCTGTGCAGACAAATAGCATCATTATATATTCTATTATTGTTTCATACATTGGCATATGTTATCCTTTAAAAGCTCAGTAATAGAATACAACCTCTGTTACACTACCTACATTTCAAATGTTATAAGGCTTATATACATCTGAAGCAGGTGTCATTTGTTGTAAAGATTAATGCTGCTGGTGCTGATTGCTTTTATTTCGGCCAAGTGCAGGCTGAGCTCTTAAACCTACAGGCCAGTGTTAAGGACAGGGGAGAGAAGCAAAATGAACGTCTTTATTTTTATCATCATATGTCCATAAGCAGAGTGTTTTTCCTTTTGAAATAGGCCATGCCATGTTTCCCCAAAACCTCTTCAAATTTGTGAAATCAATTTAAGTGACTCGCAGCAAATCCTCTTTAGGGTTAAATCAGAAGTGTTGTTTATTCATGCATTCAAACCCGAGGGATGGACTTTGTAACTACACGCACACACACGCGCACACAATAAGGAAATAAAAAAGTTTTACGACTAGGAATATAACTTTATAAAGAACCAAAAATATGATTATTACTTCCCATGAATGTCAGAGTTAAGTCAGGGTTCATTCACGTAGGAGTGTAGGTTCAGGCAGGTTCAGCAAGCTGAAAGCAGGAGTTGCAGAATTATTTTAAACTTAGTGATGGTGCAGCAATATGTGGTTGGTATCCAGAGGCTTGGTCCACTCTAAAGTTGATGGCAGGAGTCTTCAGAAAACCAGGCTTCAAGGAGGTTTAGACTTGAAGCATGTTTTGTTGTCAGCTTGGAGCCTGTGCTTGGTGTTCGCAGGCTGGATTTCTAACAGCAAACTACCCTGGGAGTCCAGGAATGTAACATTAAAACTTTTCAAAGGCCAGAGGAAATTTGGTCACATGGTATTGCCCATTAATGAGTCAGTTTCAGGTAAACATCCAGTTTCTATGTCTCTAGTGAAAATCCATAATTTACCTGAGGTGGCTTTTAGCTCCTCCATAAGAGCAATGGGTTACGGAGGCTCTATTTTTGTTACAAATATAGGCTGGGGATACAGACCATCTGCTGCTCCTTTGTTTCCTTGATTGTAATGGTTGCACACAATGATAGGTGTGATATTCCACAAGGATGAATGCTGAGCTTTACCCTGTAATTACTGCTGGAGGTTTCCAGAACTGCGGCAACTTGTAAATCATGTGACCTGTAGCAGCCATGTTTTTGGTCCAGCAAAGTCCATTTTTTAAATAAGCCGAAAGTATGGTTTGATTTGAACTGTTTATGATCTCTTTCATGTCGTACGGATGTGACATTCCTTCTGCCCTCTGGGGAAAAAAATTAATTCTATTTAATTTTTTAACATGTGCTCTTGCACAACAAAATTAAGTAAAGCTGCATACATTCATTTTCTCATTCACATTTGAAATTCAAAAACACAGCCAGAGGTGCAATGTTAGTTTTCTGCTGTATTCTGAAATGTTAAAGTCAGTATTGGGTGCAGCAATGACATTGTTCTTTCCTATATGTGGATAATTTTAGGTTAAAGGGCTGCAAGAGCAAACTCTAGCAGAACAAACTGGCCTTTGCGAACTCACTTTTTTGCCAAGTTCACGATGAAGGTTTGCCCTTTTCAGACCCTGGAATACTGCTTTCAGTTGGTCTAAGTGGCCATTCCAGATGTCACTGTAAATGATCAAGTCATCCAACTCAACTGAAGAATTGCTGAGTCCAGCTCCTACCTGATTTGTCAACTTCTGAAATGCTACGGCATTTTTAAGGCCAAAGGGCATGACCTTACACTTGGGTCATCTGGGGTGACAAAAATATCTCTCATCCTGGGCTCATGGGTATTTGACAGTACCCTTTCAAAGGTCAATTTTGCTGAAGTTGGCCAAGTGGCCCACCTTGTCTATACAATCCTCAACACTTGGTATTGGATAGGAAGAGAGAAACAGTGTTATGTCAGTTGGAGCTCATCCCTTGCACTGGTCCCAAGGTAAGATGGATCAAAACGGCTTTGCATTGTCTATCGGAAAGTAAATGCAGTAATCAGGGCTGCCTCCTAATCTTTCCAAAGGTCAAAGGAGCTTAGGTCATATTGTGTTATCAATTTATGAGTCAGTTTCAGGTAAACAATCAGCTCCTTATGTCACTGGTCAAATCAAATGTTCACTGTAGGGGATAGATGATGCCTATTGTCTCCTCTGCGGGTATAACAAGTTTCCGTAGCTCTCTCTTTGTTGTAAACGAGGCAGGGAGACAGACCATCTGCTGTCCCTTGTTTTCTTGATTGAAATGGGCAAGTTGTGAGAGAATGATATCACACAAAAATAATCTTAATTCGATTTGTATAAAGCTACACACGTGCATTTGTCTTAAAGTTGTTGGAATCATTTTGAAGCAGAAATTCTTGTGCAAACACAGTGATTAGGTATTGTCACCAGTTTCCTCCTCATCTGTCCTTCAGCACAAACACAGCAAATTCTGCACTAATTCAGATAGTCTTTCAAAGGCACAGGGGATATGATGCAGTCAATGTTTTCTTCTCATAACAGAATCTTTAAACAGACAAACTGTTCATAAAACAACACAATATTTAATATGCTTTTGTACAAATCTTACAAGTGGTTTGGCTGCAGGTTTTGAAAATTAGGAAAATAAATCTTTGTGGTGTAGGAAGATCAAGAGAGCACAGTTAATAGATTTAAATAAGGAGCTACATCATCAGGATCTCTTCAAAGGCCATAGTATCATAAAGGATTAAAGCTACCCTCAGTAGACTTACAATTTTGGAGTCAACTTACTGACTAGTAAAAATGGGGCAAAAACACAGTGAAAATAATAATGTACCACTTACCCAGCCATAGAATCCCTTTGGAACAGGAGGAGGCCATTCAGTCTGCACTAATCATCCAAAGGAGCACGCAGCCGAGGCCCACTCCCCCACCCTGTCCCAGTAACCCTTGCATTGATCATGGCCAATGCATATAACCAGCACATCTTTGGACTGTGGGAGGAAACCGGAGCACCCGGAGGAAACCCACACAGACAGCATTCATTCTCCACACAGGCAGTTACCCAAGGTCAGAATTGAACCTAGGTCCCTAGCGCTGTGAGGCAGCAGTGTTAACCACTGTGCTACCGTGCCGCCCCTCTGTTCCTGTTGACACCTCATTTGTAGCAGTCACAATTTTTAAAGGGATCTACCACTTGATGGCCTACTTGCTTCAGGTGGCAAGCCTTTAAAAGTTGGCAAAAAGGCTGAAAATGTGTTCGCTGTTATTCTTAAGATTAAAGAGGTTACAGTGCCACCCCTGGCATAAGTAAAAATAACATGCATTAGCTTTCCTGCTCATGACACATTTCATTGTACTGAGCGTATTATCAATTCAAGGATTTTAAGATATAAGATAATCTTCAAATGATCCCAATTTTGCTCCACGCAATTAAATAGGTTTATGATCCAGTTTAATTAACATCTCTGGGGGAGGTTTTCCACGTCATCACATTGAATGAAGCATCTTGTCTAAATATGTGCATGGATTTACTATGCATCCTCTGAGCCATGGAAGGGATGAGACCTTGACCTATAATCCTATATTTGGAATTCAGATGCTTTCAAATACCTTTAACTTGGCTGAGAGGAATTCACAAAGGCACTGTTAAAGTGGCAGTGGTGGGAGCAGTAATGGAGTAGATAGGACGCTAGGAAGCACAGAGGACCAGAAAGGCTTTGGGGTATGGAAGAACGCCCGCAAGGACAATGGGGAAGCCACTATTGTTCTCGCTGTGGGACTCATGGAGTACCAGCTGTCCCGATAGGGGGCAATTTTCATTTCAAAGGCCACCCACCTGGGGCTTGTTATGTATTGATTTAAAAAAAAAATTTTTTAATGTAGAGTACCCAATTATTTTTATTCCAATTAAGGGGCAATTTAGTATGGCCAATCCACCTAACCTGCTCGTCTTTGGGTTGTGGGGGGTGAAACCCACGCAGACACGAGGAGAATGTGCAAACTCCACGCGGACAGTGACCCAGGGCCCGGATTCGAACCCGGGTCGCCAGCGCCGTAGGCAGCAGTGCTAATCACTGTGCCATGTGCCTCACTTTGTATTGATATAAAGGTTAGCCCAAAGCAGGGCCTAGACAGAAATTGTCCTCCCAACAAGGATTGTATTCGGAGCGGGATGCTGTTTACGCAGACCATTATATATAGTTAAAATAAATTCATGTTCAATTTTCGCACGCTCCTCAAGTTACTAAAGAGTGCATGTCCAAAGGTCCCTGAGGGCAGAAGGACAGGTAGATAAGGTGGTTAAGAAAGCATAAGGGATACTTGCCTTTATTAGCCAAGGCATTGTATATAAGAGCAGAGAGGTTATGATGGAGCTATGTAAAATGTTCGTTAGGCCACAACTAGAGGACAGTGTGCAGTTCTGGTCGCCATATTATAGGAAGGAGGTGATTGCACTAGAAAGGATGCAGAGGAGATTCACCAGGATGCCTGGCTGGAACTTCTTAGCTATGAAGAGAGGTTGGATAGGCTGGGTTTGGTTTCCTTGGAGCAAATAAGGCTGAGGGGGAACATCATTGACATGCTCAAAATTATGAGGGATATAGATAGGGTAGATAATAAGAAACTTTTCCCCTTAATAGAGGGCTCAATAACCAGGGGGCATAGATTTAAGGTATGGAGCAAGACATTTAGAGGGGATTTGAGGGAAACATTTTTCACCGAGGGGGTGGTAGGAACCTGGAACTCATTGCCTGAAAGGGTGGTAGAGGTGGGAGCCCTCGCAACATTTAAGGAGCATTTAGATGAGCATTTGAAATGCCATAATGTAGAAGGCTATGGACCAAGCGCTGGAACATGGGATTAGAATAATAGGTGTTTGATGGCTGGCACAGACATGATGGGCCAAAGGGCCTCTTTCCGTGCTATAAAACACTGTGACTATATGACAGCAGTTTCATGCTTCACAGAGCTACTGCAGACCCCACTGGGAGACACCCCAGCAAACCTGATACTTTTCTGGGGCACAGATTGTTGTGAGAAACTGCATGTTACATTGAGAACTAATATCTGCCTCCACAACAACAGCAGTCGGGAATCTTCTTCCCTCCACCTGAGCTTCACTACCTCCTCTGTCTGTGCTGATTTATAATTTGAGCTAGCAGCCAGTGGACTCTTCACCATGTGTCGGTCTGGGTGTGTTGTCATGGAAGTGCCCACTGCTCCCACCTTGAAAAGGATGGGCTCCAAACTCTTTGCAATGCCCTATGCCAAATTAGAGCCGGACTCCTCCATGCTCTTAGCCAGTAACTATGGCAGTCAGCTAGGTCTGCCTATGCACCTAACTTCTCAGTGATTGTCTGCAGTCTTCCTCAACAAGGTCTTTATCTGTAATAAAAGCAAGAAATTCTAGCAATACTCAGCATGTCTGACAGCATCTGTGGAAAGAGAAATGGAGCTAATGGAACTCACTGGAACTGACAAGAGGTGCTTATGTAAGTCTGTTGCAGCAGAAGTTGACTGCGACCTTCAGGGAGTTTGCAGATGAGCTGGCCAGCCCCCCTGGCCTGGCTGCGTCCCATCATGCCCGACGACTCACCATATGCTGATCCTGGCTGTACAACTTTCTAAGATATGTGCAGTGCCAATGTCGGAGATGATGCCTCAGTGTAAGATTAAGGGATGGTATTTCCTCCTCAGAGCTCTACTATTGCTCTTACCTATCCTACTGAGGCTGCTGGGGCTGAGCAGCTGGCAGATCCTGACCACCTGGAAGTAATACATAAGAGAAGTGTAGGAGTGAGGAAATCAGGCGGCCCAGGGTCACTTCAATTGTATTTTCTTTTTCGTGGCACATTTCAGGATGAGGGGGTGAGTGGAAAAGGTGCAAAGGGCAGCAAATTGCTATCACTGGTCTTGGCATCATCAAGGATCTATGACTTGGAGCGCAATAATTCTACACACCATCTCCACCAGGGCGCTGAGGCGATGAGGGCGTGCTGGTCCAACGCCAGGTCCTGTGCGTCTCTTTCCTGCTTCTGTTGCAAGATAGTAGGCTGAATCTCAGTGACTGTATTTGTGTGGTCTGATGAAATGACTGTTTGTAGGCTTACAAAGATCAGAGAGGTGTGTATGTGGCTGCCATGAGTGAAGGGTGTATATGGCTGAGGTGTATGTTAGAAGTGCCAGGGTGTGATGCTGGGTGAGTGGTGGGAGCATGGTACATTTCTCAGTGTGAGATGAGAGTGATGTGATGGGTCTGAGGTTCGATGTATTCACTCGCCTTGACCACCTGAGTGAGGTCATTTAACCTTTGTCAGCCCTGCTGCCAGGTTCTGGGAGCCAAGCACTGAGCACCAATCATCCTTGCCACCAGGGGCTGGTTTAGCACAGTGGGCTTGTAAAGCAGAACAAGGCCAGCAGCGCGGGTTCAATTCCCGTACCAGCCTCCACGAACAGGCGCCGGAATGTGGTGACTAGGGGCTTTTCACAGTAACTTCATTTGAAGCCTCCTTGTGACAATAAGTGATTTGCATTTCATTTCATTTCACATGCCCCTATTCCCTGCAGAGGCTCAATTTGATAGCTTCTTAACTCCCTGATGGAAACATGGCCTCTTTCCTGGCCTCCGCCTCTCTGACCAGCACACCCAGGCAGGCGTCTCTTAGGTGGGGATCACTTTCCCTATTCCATTGTGATATTCTTGTTGTCCCTCAGTATTTCAGTATGATTATTCCAGCAACTTGCAGTGCATTGCTTCAACTTCCTTTTTATATTTAAAATAAGAAGGCTGCCTGGAATCCCTTTACCCTACTCAGTTCCCTGGAATGCAGAGTGGATGCCCACACTGTAATGATGACTAGCTCAGCGTTGAAGCTGCTTATTACCACACTGCAATCAGGGGAATGAGGTGGATACACCAGTTGTTTGTGCTGCCCATCTTCTTTCCAACCAGCATGTTCCGGTTGCGAGTCGCAGCCACCATGCCCAGAAATTGGGACAAATGAATTCCTAGCCCCTATATCTGCAAAGTAATTCCAGTTACATAAAAACATGTACATGTTTATTAAAAATAATGAGCTTTGAGTTTTGTCAGTTATTGTGTATTTTGAAGAGCTAGCACAGAATTGATGGGTCAATTTTGTTGTACTCTTCTATGGTTGTATGATTTGCACAGGCTTAATCTTTCTGTTTGTGCCTGTACCATTTCTTTTGTTCAGAGCATTACATTCAATTTGTGTCACTGACATATTTCCTTTTGCAAGAAAATTTAATATTGGGGGAAGAGACTGCTAGAATAGGCTATTTTTTTGATGTTCCTGGCCTTGTAAATGTCTGTCGAAAGATATATGGAAAATCTGTCGATTGATATTGTGGCGGTTGCAATCATTCTCCATCAGTGGGAGGTAGCAGGACTCACTGTAAGGTACTGACACATTAGCAGATGTCTACTTAAAGCATGAACGCTTGGATGAGGATTGTCTAATAGGAGTAGCCACTGCAGAATTGATGCACTCTTGGCAAACCTTAAGAGCTATTTATATATTGTGAGGATAAAAGGCACTGTGGGAATTTAGTAAATTCATTTTCTTAAATCAAAAGTACAGAGGAGCAATTTAGCTCGCAGTTGCCCGTTTTGTTTCTGGAAGTTGACAATTATGGTACGGTACCTTCTGCACTGCTTTCACACCCAATATCTGCCTGATGTGGGCCTGAAAATGGGTGGCAGGCTAGCCAGTCTAAAACTGGAAGGAAGCTGCTGAAGTATGAAGATACTTTAGTGACAGATGCAGTGACATCAATTGTACAATTCTAATTAGGTAGAAATAAGGGGAGCGTGCAGTGTACCAAATGTCCTCTTCAGTGGGCAGCTGCTTCCTAGCCTTGATCCTGAACTCTTGTATTGGATGCATCTCCGTGTTTTGACCCCTCTAACCAACCTTCTGAACTATGTTTGATGCCCCGACCGGTGTACATAAGGGCAAGGTCAAGTGATTGTTTCTTCTTACAATGTGTTTCCCTACTCTTCATCTGATCTCTCAGCATCCTATTCAGCTTCTTCATTTGAAATCACTAAGAGGCACAAGGGTTAGCGATTACTGGCATGACTGTTCCCTCAGCACTGCTCTTAAAGTTTTGTACTCAAGCCTTTAGAGTGGGACTATGAACCTACAATCAGCCAACTCTGAGGCAAGAGTGCTGTCACTGAGCCGCAGCTGACACAACATGGCAATGGAGCTGAATCTGCTTTCATTTATTTTGTTTTGAAACAATTAAGTACTCGTGGCTCTCTTTTTGAATGTGAGAACGTTTTGCTTCAGAACCTCCATTCAAAAAGATCCCATCAGCAAATGACTTGACTTTTAAGTCTGGTTGTGAGTTCGCCTGAGCCGTGGACATAACAAATGTTGAATAATACATAGAACTGTCAGGGGAAAAAAATCTGTTCGCAGCTTATCAGCATCAAGAAATGGACGAATCCAGAATTGTAAAAGCGTAGAGAGGGAAAACCAGTGTAAAACAAATGAACAAAGACGTTATAATTGTGGAGAAGGTTGTTGAAAATTTCAGTGTACAATTTGCCACATATGCTGAAAGGTGGGACATAAAACCTGAATGGGAGGAATGAAAAAGTGCTCAAGAGCAGCTCACTGGATAGCAGATGGTATGGATAAGGTACCTTAGTAGATGGTGATTTGCTGAGAGCCAGGTGGGGAGGAGGTGTGGAAGGGCACAATCATGGAATTACATCCAGATGGACCACAGTTGGGAACCTAATTTAATCGCCTATCAGAATCATTAATGATTGTTTTGGGACCTGTGTCTGCTGAAGATGCAATACTGGACAGTAATGCTGTTGGCATCAAAGTTTGAAATTGATCATGAAGGCATAGTGGTATTGTCACTAGACTAGTAATCCAGAGACAAAGGGCAACACTCTGGGGACCTGGGTTTAAATCCCAGCCGGGCAGATGGTGGTGTCTGAATTCAATAAAAATCTGGAATTCAAAATCTAATGATGACCGTGAAACTATGGTCGATTGTTTGCTAATGTCCTTTAGGGAAGGAAATTTGGAGCCCAGCAATGAGACCTGCCCTTGAATCAAAAATTAGTATCTGGAGACCATTGACATCCTGGGCACCATTCTCCGGAAAGATTTCCAAGTGTTGTAATGAGCTGGGATGCCACGGGTTTCCCAGCGCTCTGCCTAGCGAAACCGGCAACGCAATCCAACGTTAATTGATCCACTTAAGGAGGCCTCACAGGCTTCTCGCGGCAAATAACAGATTGTCAGCCAATTTACTGGGATCGCGCTCGCCAGTGTAGCCACCTGGGTTGGCCACTTACTGACTTAAAATGGAGAACCACAAAGACTAAAGGGAAATTCAGCCAACACAGGCAAAAAGGAGGAAGTGCAGAAATCCTGTGTATTGGAACTTGCAAATAACCAGACAGCACTGAAACCAGCAGCCATCTGCATAGTAATGAGCGATTCCAAGGCACAATTGCAACACTTAAGGTAAATAAAGCCAAGCCAGACTCCTCGGCGCCAGCAGGAGCCAAGACAAAGGAAGGCCAACGGACATTTCGGGACCGCCCAGCAATCAGGGAACAACTCCAGTATTGGAGAAATCGATCCAAGTGATCGGGACGCAGCCCAATCATTTGGAAACAGATACGGGGTCCGCCCAGAAGGGCGGGAAGCCCCTGGGGACTATAAAGTAAAGCCCCCAAGTTCAAATCGGTCTTCTTGGCAGGGTCACTCAACAAAGCAAATCAACCCCTGAGAGTGAACTGCCCAGCTGCCGCACCAAACAAGTAAGTCTCCAGTCAACGTTCGCTACGAGATAGGCGCTCCTAGCTACAAGTCCATACCAGCTTTTGAATCCTGCAGACACAAGACCTGAACGAAAGGCCATTTGTTCCCCTGACCTGGTGGGCCAATTCCGAAGTTAGGTATAGGACATTTAGTGATAGAAATAGTATAGAAAGTAGAGTTATATGCATAAGTAGTGACTTACTGTACATAATAAATGTGTTTTGATTTGAATCTTACTAATTGGTGTGTTGAGTTATTGATCAGTACTTGAACTTGAACCTCATGGCGGTATCATAATGATACCTGGCGACTCTAGAGCAAAGGTTAAACAAACAGAGCAAATTACAAATTAAGAGCTATCCAAAAGTTAGCAACATATTACTGGCGACATCCTGACGGGACCCGACTTAGAAGTGGCTTAACCACTCCGGGAGAACCCAAAAATTTGAATTAGAAATCCAATTGGGAACAGAAAAACCACCAGTGTTCAAGCAGTTCTGATCAATCCTCATAATTCGGAAGTATGTTAATGCATGCGTAACTAACACGACTATGAGATAAAACTGATAGATTTTTTTTTGTTGCGAAAAACTGTCGTGAGTTTGTATTACGGAAAATAGCGAAAGCCGTACCCCTAATTACAGCACCGCCTTAGTACCCCTTATTCCAAATTTTAAGAGAGTATTGAGAGAAGAAAGATGGCAATGCAGGCAATGCAACGCCTCATGAACCCTGAAGAATTTGTGGTCGCAGCGACCAGCAGTAGAGTAGGTCAGTGTCCCGTTTGGGAAGAGGAAATCAGGAAATATCTCAAAGGGAAGGGATGGCCCCTTTGGAGTGAGTTCTGTGACAATGAGGAAACAGGACCCGGGAGTATAGGACATACTTGGTGGGAGAACCTGTCAGAGATTCATAAAACAAGCTTGGGAAAAGCTCGCAAGCCGATGGCGATCGTGTCCTGTCTGGCACAATTGCGAGGCACAGAGGAGGTCGTTCGGATGCTCCGTAAAGCGATAGAAGGAATACATTGAATGAGCAAGGTCGATGTAAGTGAGGTTGAGATAGAGAACATAGAGTTGAGACGGAAGTTAGAAGCAAAGGACGGAGAGGTGGATGATGCCAAATGGGCACACCAGTCTTGCCTGGCGCACCTAAGCAGCTTCCAGACACAGTACGAAAAGGCCTATCAGGACATGCAACGGCAGTCCTGGTAAGAGAGGAAACAGAGGAACAGGTAGAGGCATTTCAAAGGCAGTGCAGCGACCTGAAAGCAGCATTACGAGCACTCCATGCTGCCACCACGGAGCAGAGACAAAGCTCATTAGATCACGCAAAGTGCCGGAAGCAGTTTGCAGAACTGCAGTCTTTTCTTTCAGTTCAGAATGGATTCCACAGGACCTTTGGATCCCAGTTAGATACAGAAGACGGCCCGGATTGGGAAGAATTAAATGAGACCACGCATAGATATGTTCAGGGAACATGTGCGCAAGGAAAGCCCCAGAAGAGAAAAGCGCCCCAACCCCCTTCATCGCAGATAGATCAGGTTCTCATGAATCCAGTCACCACCCGCCGCACAGTCACATCGGAAGGAGACACGGAATTCCTGTACACGACCCCCTTTACCGTGACCCAATTAAGGGACGCGTGCGAGAAAATCACACCATTCCTCCCCAGCTCAGACCCCCACCACTTATTTGCTGGAGTAAAGCAGCAGGCGACCATGTACGGCCTGGATGAGCGTGAGCACGTGAAGCTCACAGTTTTGAGTTTAGACACTTCAGTCGTAGCAGCCCTTCCCGACCCACAGAATTTAGGAAGAGGCACCCTTGCAGAGATGCACGCAGCAATCCTAGATGCAATTGGCTACAACAGAGGTGACCCAGTAGAAGGCCTGAATAAGTGCAGGCAGGTAAAGACAGAACACCCCACAGCGTTTGCTGGATGCCTGTGGATCCATTTCACAGCCGTTTTCGGCAATTTAGAACGTGCCCATTTGTCCCAAGAAGATATGGCCAAATGGACCCGCATCCTTATCTCCCATGCCACAGAGGCAGGACAAAAAGCCTGTACGAATTATGACCCCTCAGAGGAAGCCCACAATGAGAAATGGGTTTTAAAGAGATTGTCCCGCACCTGGGAGCAATCTGTCCAAAACAAACCCGCAGTTAAGAAACCCGAGGAACAGCAGGAAGAAGCAGAAATCCAAACGGCCCCATGAAAGCCACAGAGAGCCCAGCAGGCAGGCACTCTGAATAAGAATAGGACAGAGCCCGTACATAGCGTGAGCACCAGTTCAGACCAGACAGACCTGAACGGAATGGACTGACGGTATTCGGTCTCCCCCAGTTGGGTCTGCGACACCCTTTGGGATAGATCTGGCCGACCAGTAGTTGCAGCAAAGTTACGGGGGCAGCCCATCGAATTTCTCTGGGACACAGGAAGGTCCCGCACCACAATTAATTCCTCCACCATGTTTCAGAAAGACACGTGGCCCACTACAGCCACAAACATCCTCAGCGGCTTCACAGGCCACTCACAGCAGGGACACATCACAGACCATGTACCCATTCAGATTGGCAATATAACGACAAAACACCCCATAGTTTTAGTCGATCTACCCCACACAGCAGAACACATTTTGGGAATTGACTTTATGAGCTCCCACCATCTTTCATTTGATCCGGTAAACCAATGTGTTTGGAGAATGGCAAAATCCGCAAGAGCCCCCACAACACTCACAATAGGTGAATACGCAAACAAGATTAGCGCAGTCGGCGAATTTTGGTTTGACCCGACCACGATTCGCACAGACAAGCTGGTTAGGGCAGTTCTGCAGAAGCACAGGACAGCATTTGCGACCCAAAAACATGACTGTGGCCGGATGACTGGTTCCGTTCAAATCACAGGACCTGACCCTAGACCCCAGAAGCAATACGGATTTCCCCAAGAGGCAGAGGGAGAAATCGCAAAAGTTATCGACAGCTTATTAGAGCAGGGCGTACTCAGATCAGTAGCCTCCACTAATAATGCCCCGATTTGGCCAGTGAGAAAGCCCGATGGATCATGGCGACTGACCATCGATTACCGGGAACTCAACAAAGTCACCCCCTCAGCAGCCCCCATGGTAGCCACAAGTCCCGAGACCATGCTCAAACAGGGACTCAACTCACAATACTTTACGGTTTTGGACATCAGTAATGGATTCTGGTCCATTCCATTGGCAAAAGAGTGCCAATACAAATTTGCCTTCACTTTTAAAAGTCAGCAGTACACGTGGACATGCCTTCCACAAGGATTCCACAACTCCCCCTCCATTTTCCACCACCAGCTGGCAAATGGATTATTGACATTTTCTCACCCCGAATGTCAGGTCCAGTATGTGGACGACCTATTACTGCAGACAGACACCAAGGCAGAGGACATCGAGCTTCTGTCCGAACCCCTGGAACTCCTACAACAGACTGGCTGCAAAGTAAACTCCAAAAAGACCCAGATTTTGGAAAACAAAGTAATATATTTGGGTATGATTATCACACACGGTAAACGCGTGTAATATGTTGCTAACCTTTGATTTGCTCTTAATTCGTAATTTGCTCTGTTTGTTTAACCTTTGCTCTAGAGTCGCCAGGTATCTTTATGATACCGCCACGAGGTTCAAGTTCAAGTACTGATCAATAACTCAACACACCAATTAGTAAGATTCAAATCAAAACACATTTATTATCCCCAATAACTCACTACTTATGCATATAACTCCACTTTCTAGACTATTTCTATCACTAAAAGTCCTGTACGTAGCTTCGGAAATGGCCCACCAGGTCAGGGGAACAAATGGCCTTTCGTTCAGGTCTTGAGTCTGCAGGATTCAAAAGCTGGTATGGACTTGTAGCTAGGAGCGCCTATCTCATAGCGAGCGTTGACTGGAGACTTACTTGGTTGATGCGGCAGCTGGGCAGGTCACTCTCAGGGATTGATTTGCGTTGTTGAGTGACCCTGTCAAGAAGACCGATTTGAACTTGGGGGCTTTACTTTATATTCCCCAGGGGCTTCCCGCCCTTCTGGGCGGACCCCGTACGTGGTTCCAAATTATTGGACTGCGTTCCGATCACTTGGATCGATTTCTCCAATACTGGAGTTGTTCCCTGATTGCTGGGCGGTCCCGAAATGTCCGTTGGCCTTCCTTTGTCTTGGCTGCTGCTGGCGCCGAGGAGTCTGGCTTGGCTTTATTCACCTTAAGTGTTGCAATTGTGCCTTGGAATCGCTCATTACTACGCAGATGGCTGCTGGTTTCAGTGCGGTTTGTTTTTTTGCAAGTTCCAATACACAGGATTTCTGCACTTGCTCGTTTTTGCCTGTGTTGGCTGAATTTCCCATTAGTCTTTGCGGTTCTCCATTTTAAGTCGGTAAGTGGCCAACCCAGGTGGCTACACTAGCATCCCAGCAACAAGGTCGAGCAGCACTTAAACTGCACTTGCTCAGCCAACCCCAGCCGGCTCACACCAATGGTGCCGAGGGGACTGGCCCCAAGATTCGGGGATGCTGACCTGGGGAGGCTCCTGGATGCGGTGGAGGCCAGGAGGGATATCCTGTTACCCCAGGGATCTTGGAGGGTGAGCCACAAGGCAGCCAGTGCTGCCTGGGATGAAGTGGCGGCAGCCATTAGTTGCAACAGTATAACAAAGAGGACTGGCCAGCAGTGCAGGAGGAAGGTCAACGACCTACACCAGGCAGGACGAGTGAATAGACAACAACACCCAACACCCCCCCCCAAGGGAGTATCCACCCCTCAACTCTCCAAGTGACCCCTCACCGTCACACACCCTCTCCACCACTGAACACCACAATCGGCGGGAGAAGGCGCAGACTGGCGGAGTGGTGCCAGACATAAGAATCCTCACCTCCTTCGAGGAGTTTGCCCTGGAGATTACCGGTGTGGCCGAGGAGAGGACACGATGGTCACAAATGCGGAGGCTGGCGGATGCCGCACAGGTGAGGAACCACTGGTTTCCACCCGGAGGACCTGTCAAACGTGAGTTATTATTACCTTACCTCCCACTGGCCATATGTTCATTCTCCTGCAGGTCATCCAGCTGATGATGCCAGCTCATCATGGATAGCCCCCTCTCCTGACTCCGAGGCGAACACCTTGGAGAAGTGCTCCAAGGATGCCCCCATGGTCGCGGCACAGCTGTCATCCCCATCCTCCACCAGCGCAGATACAAACACCTCAGTGGGACATGTTCGTGGTCAGGGCCCTTGGGCACAATCTGTTGAGCACCACCACACTACTGCTGATGTACATCAGGTGGAGGCAGAAATCCCCAGGAGAGACAGCAGTCAGAGGTCTGCTGGATCCCAGGACCCAGCTGGGACCCAGCCTGATGCTGAGCCTCTGGAAGTGGGTCACACAGAGCTGATGGAGATGATAGGGAAGCAGCCAAGACATTCAGAGGGAGATGACAGCATCACTTCGGCAGATTCATAGCTGCTTGGTGGAGTCCCAGAGGCTACGGGCACAGGAGATGGTGCTGGTAATGAGTAGCGCCAAGGCCAACACTTCTAAGGTGTTGACCACAGTGGAGAGCTTGGTGCATGACGTCGGCACCATGAGTGAAGGTGTCCAAGGTGTTGTGCAGTCGGCGACTGCCATAGCTGAGGGTCTTGGCAGAATGTGTGACTCGCTAGGAGATGTCACCCAGTACCAGGCTAATCATGATGAGGTTCTGCGGGACATGTCCTGCTCTCAGATGGACATGGCAGAGGCGCTGGAGCATGGTCCAATCACTGAGGAACATAGCTGAGGTCGTCAACACTATGGTGTAGACCATGGGGAACTGCCAGGGCTGGCAGAGCCAGATGATGCAGAAGCAGGCAGAGGGCTTGGACCAGCAACCCCTCAGTCCCAAGGTGAACCCCAGGGCTCTATGGGCACCGATCGGGAGGAGGGGGCGCTGGGTGCCAACCCGGACCCTTCCCATGGAGTGGCGACACTGGCCACCAACTCCCCATAATTCCACCCCCCTGATAAGGCCGCGTCTCACAGGCAGCACAAGGTACATGTGCTGCTGACAAGTGAGCCGGGACCCTCCGTCACCCCCCCAAGGGGACGCCTGCCACGGTCATCGAAGGCCATGGCATGAGGTAAGCAGCTGGCTGCCTCCACCTCAGATCTGCATCCTGGAGAGACACCTAGACACAGTGGTAGAGCTAGGAGGGCCAGGCACGTTGAGGATCGCTGAGGGCAATGGGGCATGGAGAGGGGGTGGGGGGTAGGTATGGGATGGGGATGAGCTGGGATTGTGGGCTGGGGGGGTTGGGGCGGTGGCACTATTGGGAATGGGGTATTTTACAGCACATTAAACAACATTTTGCCCAACCATTATGGCCTCTGTCATTTTCTTTCGCAATCTGGGATGACCCCAGACCTTTGCCCATCTCTCCAGGAAACCCCCTACCCCGTGACACTCACCCAGCCTCCGGCCGTGGACATGTCCCCGGAGCTGTGTCCCAACCCTGGGGTGTTTGGATGTTGGTTTCTACATGTGTGGGGCTGCCTCCCGCAGTGTTCAGGCACAGTGTCCAGGCATCAAGGTGCGATTGGAATACTAGGCAATGACTTACATATGCTACATGGTCTGCCCACCCATGGAAATCCACTTGGCATCTGTCAAGTGCTCCCTTACCCATGATTGCCAATTCCAGATTAGCGATTGCCTTCAGCCGTGCAGCTAGAGTCCTCGTCAGTCGGTGGCGGTTATGGGTAATTGGTATGGCAGACGGGCAGGGACAAGCAATGCTCCCAGAATGGGGTTGGGATCCAGGTGTTGGCATGGTGGTGGCATGAACGATTGCCCCCCCTTCCCCCGGTTGCCCCCCCCCAGTGCCTCACCCTCCCATGGTGGTCCTCTTCTGCGGAGGGTCCCCCACTCCCTGCCGAGCACTGGGGTGGCACACCCAGCACATCCGGGCTCTTTGCCTGTGAACAAAGGTGGCTACTCACCTCCTCAACACCCCACAGAAGCCCTTCTACCAGGTTCACGTTTTTCAAAAGGAGTACTAATCGGCGCCAGCGTGACCACTTGCTGGGGGTCGGTTGGATTCGGGGTCGCTCTCGTTGATTGTATTGAATTGGGGCTTAAGTGGTGATAATTGGTTTCTTGCTACGTTATGGCAAAATCCCGATTTCGCCTAAGAGAGCGGGCCAGTTGTATCGCAAACTGTTTGCCGTCTGGCACGGACTCATTTTTGGCCTCTCCCGCTATTCACAGGCTTCGTTACGCTTGAGCGCGAGTGTAATGAGTCCAGAAGATCATGCTACCATAGATTATCATAGAATTTACAGTGCAGAAGGAGGCCATTCGGCCCATCAAGTCTGCACTGGCTCTTGGAAAGAGCACCCTACCCAAGGTCAACACCTCCACCCTATCCCCATAACCCAGTAACCCCACCCAACACTAAGGGAAACTTTGGACACTAAGGGCAATTTATCATGGCAAATCCACCTAACCTGTACATCTTTGGACTGTGGGAGGAAACCGGAGCACCCGGAGGAAACCCACGCACACACGGGGAGGATGTGCAGACTCCGCACAGACAGTGACCCAAGCCGGAATCGAACCTGGGACCCTGGAGCTGTGAAGCAATTGTGCTATCCACAATGCTACCGTGCTGTTCTGCTACCTTCACTGTTATGAAGAAATAGTTCTGAAGTTTCTGAAGATGAGGAAAATAGCTTTGTTTCACTTATTCACAAGAACTGGACAAACATACCTACCTGAGAGATCCATAGAAACTCATTACTTGATTGACCAAAGGTTCAGCACTTTTGCTTTGTTGCAGAAGTACAGTGGAGGTGAACTACTGTCTGCCAGCGGCTAGTAAAACAGAACAAATCACAGGGGCGCATAATTAAAGTGGGTGGTCTATACCTGCACTGTACAACCTGAAAGTTCCTTATGATTGTGGAATGGTTCAGATCTCACAAACATATTGGACTGGGTTTTTACCATCAGCTGTGAAATGACAGCATTTGCTGCTGACCTCGATCCAACTTGCGCACAAAGATGGAACAAGCTCTATGTTGTGGCATACACTATTTTCTAAATAGGGAAATGCGTAGGAAATCAGAAGCACAAATGGACTTAGGAGTCCTTGTTCAAGATTCTCTTAAGGTTAACATGCTGGTTCAGTCGGCAGTTAGGAAGGCAAATGCAATTTTTGCATTCATATCGAGAGGACTAGAATACAAGAGCAGAGATGTACGACTGAGACTGTCTTAGCCTCTGGTAAGACCCCATTTGGAGTGTTGTGAACAGTTTTGGGCCTTGTATCTAAGTAAGGATGTGCTGGCCTTGGAAAGGGTCCAGAGGAGGTTCATAAGAATGATCTCTGGAATGAAAAGCTTGTCATATGAGGAACAGTTGAGGACTCTGGGTCTGTACTCATTGGAGTTTAGAAGGATGAGGGAGGATCTTATTGAAACTTATAGGATATTGTGAGGCCTGGATAGAGTGGACGTGGAGAGAATGTTTACAGTTGTGGGAAAAACTAGGACCAGAGGACACAACCTCAGACTAGAGGGACGATCCTTTAAAACAGAGATGAGGAGGAATTTCTTCAGCCAGAGGGTGGTGAATCTGTGGAACTCTTTGCTGCAGAAGGCTGTGGAGGCCAAATCACTAAGTGTCTATAAGGCAGAGATAGATAAGTTCTTGATTAATAAAGGGATCAGGGTTATGGGGAGAAGGGAGGAGAATGGCGATAAGAAAAATATTAGCCATGATTGAATGGCAGAGCAGACTCAATGGGCTGAGTGGCCTAATTCTGCTCCTATGTCTTCTTATCTTATGGTTTTCCATTTTCTCAATGGCTGTTTAAATCTGGCACCAAACCCACAGGATACCCAGGCACCCAGCAGCAGTGCTGTCGGCAAACATTCAACAACCAATCACAATGAAGCATTCTCACAGAAGACAAACCACAAAGTGGATAGCACTTTATCCTTCACTTTTAATTTAATAATTATATGGTGAAATAAATGATGCAATTGGATTTAGATAGAAGTTAAAATATCAATAGAAACAAACATTTTTTTAAAATCTGAAAATGTGGATCACAATGGAAAAATTTAAGTTTGAACAAGTATGAAATTATCTTTTCAGGCCCAGTTTGGGTGTTTAGCAGTAATTATTAATTTAGTATGCCATTAAAAAGCCAGTTACAGCTTATTCAACAAATTATAATGTGTTCAAAGGTTTTTACAATGCAACTAATGGTTTAAGGGTGGAAGTTCTCATAAATTTACAGATTTTCTATTGATTAGTCTGGGCGTGCCTTAACAGCAGACTCTCGAGAGAAGCATAGAATCACAGCAATATTCGGATTGCCTCATTATTCAGTACATGTGTAGACTCTTAAAGATGCTGTCAGTTTCAGTGGGTTAATGATGGCAATCACTGTCAGTTTGGCGGTCATCATTGCCGCAAAATCCAGCCAATTAATATGAAGAAAATAATATGAAAGACTTCCATTGGTATAGTGTCTTTCAATACTTCAAGATGCCCTAAAGCTCTCACAGCAGATGGAATATTTTTGAAGCGGAATGACTGTTGTAATGTTGATCAATGCAATGTGACCTACATATAGGCAAAGTGTTATAAAAATACAAGTTGTCGTTATGATCATAAAGAATCATTCGCATTATTTTTTTCACTGCTTCATATGCTCCTGATTATTGTGGTGCAAGCACTTTCATCTGTCAATAAATAATCTCTTCATGGTTGTGAGAGTACAGCAGAAGCACCACAAATTAGGCAGGAATGCAATATATTTGGAGCACAGCATTCCGTGGGAAATTCCAAGTTCTTTGGAATTAAGCTTCAGCCAAGGCCAAGCAAGACCAGCATCATAGAAAGACATAATTGGGGTTGGAGCTCTCAGAATGGGAGTTTCTGTGCCCCTGGAGGGAATACAGCTGAGCACTATGCTGGGGGAAAGCAAGCATGTTGATTCGTCAAACAACGGAACATGGGGCCTACCTTGGGTTCCTGACTTGGACTCTGAACAAACGTTTTGGCAGCTCCTAAGTAAAGGGACTTGGAGGTTCTTGTGTCGCCACACCAGTGAAGCTGTCAGGGCCCAGGAGGGCACCCTTCACCTTGCAGCAGGCAGACAGGCATTCAAGCTGAAAACTTATTTGGCACAAATGCATATCAGGATTCGATGACCATCCCTTGACCCCACCATTTGGTGATCAAAAACTGCCACATCCTGGCACTTCCATGAGGATTCTTTTGAGCTCATGATTTACATAATGTTGCAAAGTTGCACCCTTAGTTTTGCAGCCAAAAAATTGTGGTTTAAGTGTGTGATGCGACTTTTATATTGTAAAAATTACCAGACACTTACAACTTTTGAGATTATGCATCGGACATACAGAACAGAAACAGACTATTTGGCTCAGATATCCCATGCCCGTGTTTATGCTCCATTCGAATCTCCCTCCAAATGTTATTATCATTGTAACCATCTATTTCCTCCTCCCTCAAATGCTTGTCTACCTTCCCTTCAGATGCATCTCAACTCTCACTTCAACCACTCCCTGTGGTAGTAAGTTCTCTCTTCTTACCATTCTTTTGGTATTGAAGTTTCTTTTGAATTCCCAACTCGACTTTCTTATATTGATGACCTCTGAGGTTCAAATGCCCTTGACACAAAGAAGATTGCCTGAAAACCAATAGGAAATTACTGTTACCAAAACCTTGTGAGCTCACACAGTCTAAGTTTGTGAGTTAGCAGAATAGCACACAATGGGGAAGCAGTGTTCTGTGCCATACAATCTGTTCATATTAAGGTGACTCATGTTTGTTATCATTACAGCATATTAGCTTCCTTTATTATGTAGTTTGTAGCTATCTATTGTTGGACTACAGAAAGCCAGGTGGTGAGGCATAAAAACTTTTATAAACATTTATTTGTAGACTTACACATTACAAACATGCACTCCCTTACCCAACAACCACAAATTCAGATTCAATCTGTTCGTTTCTATAGGGTACAAGAGAATCCTTAGTTAAGACTCATGCCTTGCATATAATTAAAAACAACTCGTATACAATGAATCAATTCCTGTCTCTCTCTAAATAAAAAGGAGTTCATATGTATGATCAGGGTTTCAAAAGTAATATTTTAAAAATTCATTTTTACAGGATGTGGGCTAGCCCTTGCGAAGGTGGTGGTGAGCTGTTTTCTTGAATCGCTACAATCTATATGGCGCAGGTACACCCACTGTGCTATTAGGGAGGGAGGTCCAGTAAAGGAATGATGAAATATTTCCAAGTTAGGGTGCTGGGTGACTTGGCGGGGAAGCTCCAGGTGCTGGTGTTCCCATGTATCTGCCCTTGTTTATAGATGGAGTGGTTGTGGGTTTGGACGGTGCTGCCTAAGGATCCTCAGTGAGTTCCTGAAGTGCATTTTGTAGATGGTACGCACTGCTGCTCTTGCGCGACATGGTGGAGGGAGTGAAAGCAGGTTGCTTTGTCCTGGATGGCCTCGAGCTTCTTGAGTGTTGTTGGAGATGCACTCATCCAGGCAAGTGTGAAGTATTCCATCACACTCCTGACTTGTGTCCTGTAGGTGGTGGACAGGCTTTGGGGAGTCAGGAGGTGAGTTACTCGTCGCAGGATTCCTAGCCTCTGGTCTGCTCTTGCAGCCACAATATTTATATGGCTAAGCCAGTTCAGTTTGTGGTCAATGGCATCCCCCAGGATGTTGACAGTGGGGGATTTAGTGATGGTAGTGCCATTGAATGTCAAGTGCCAATGGATTGATTTTCTCTTATTAAATCAAAGATTTCCAGATTCTGTACAAATCATTGCATTGTGTGACGCCCCTTCCTCTAAGAACCCAAACAAATTCTTCACACATGCATTGCTTTTTGTAAAACAATCTGACAGTTGATGACTTGTACCTACCCATCACCCATTTAATTTTAGAGATTTATTTTTTCTCCAGCATTTGTTTCAAGCCAGCAAGGTCAATCCATAAATTTTACTCACTCCGACCTTCCGTAGAGTGTATATTATCCCGCAAGGAACAATTATCTACATAACATTCATTTGGTACCCGAGCTTCAGAATGCCTGGAATACAAAATATTTGACAAATAGAATCCTATATCCATTACCCCTAAAAATGTTTGTTACTGCAGCCATAGCATTTATTAAAAGCATCTTTATTAAAATTTTTAGCATTTTAACATTTAACAAAACAAAACAAATACATCATACCCCAAACACAATAAAACCTTGCCATCCGAACTGGCAGCACCCCCACTCCAACGCCCCCCCCCCCCTCACCCGGAGAAGACACCACGAAATACGCACTGTTCCCCAAATTCAACTTGTATCCTGAAAATGCTCCAAATTTCTTAAGCAGCCCATTATGTCCCCCACCAAAGAACTTGGGTCCGAAATATATAAAAGCAGATCATCCGAGTATGGAGACACCCTGTGCTCCACACCCTCCACGCCCTCTCCAACTATCCCCCTTCCATAAATCCCAGCACGTCAGCAGAATAACCTCGGGCTCTACTGCCAGCGCAGAACAGAAGGGGGACATGGGGCATCTTGCATCGTTCCCCTTCTGTTTGTGCTGCCAATAGAGCCAGGATGCAATGACCATGGCCCCTCCTCCCATCTCGCTCCTGTTCACTAGCCAACCTGCGTTTGCTAGCGAGGTGGCCCCTGCCAGAGCCCCATCCCCCAACAGAAACAAAATCAATACCCAATGCCCCTACACCCAAACTCTCCAAACTCCCCACCCCATAATCCCACAAACCCAATGCGAAAAAACACAATATCCCAGCCAATCCCTACCAATCCCCAAACCTCCCTTCCCCACTACCACACTAAAAATGAACAACAACCCCAGATTAAAAAAAGGAGAGGGGGAATACATCAAAAACAAAGAAAAGAAAAAGGTTTACGGTCAATATCATCAAAGTCCAAACTCATCTCTGTCCAGTCCTTCAGCCTTTACCAGTGCCTCTGCCTTTGAGTTAAAAGTCCTTCGAGTTGAGTCACCCTTGGCTTCGCCGGGTCGACCACTCCAAACCTCACGTCGCTACTATACAATGCCGCCATTACCCTACCAAAGGCCTTCTCGCCAGCTCCACCATAAGATCTTGGAATATTCGAATACCAATGCCTTCCGACTTAAGTGCTTGGAGAATGGTTGCTCAAACTCCCCCGACACCACTTCAGTCAGCTTTTCCACTGTAATGAGAGCAGCCCCTCAAAATGAACGAACAGCTACCATCTGTCCTCCTGATGGACTCACAGCCACACGCATCGATGGGCATTCGCTTGCCCCCTTCCTCGCCTAATTCCTCTTCTGGAATTTCAACATTCCACAACCTCCTCAGACCTTCCAACACCTAATCATTAAAAAAATCCCCCAAAAACTGGGCAAAAAGGGCCAAGAAAATGAAACTCTATCAGAGGCCACCCACATGTCGCCACCAGAAGTCGCCAAAGCATTTTTAATAACCTTTTTCAATTTCTTAAGTTTACATGTGTATAAGATAACATATTCCATTCCCACCCATCCGAAATACTATTGAACCAGCCGCACTAGAATACCCATTAAGGAAAATTAGCATGTGAAGCAATACCAAAAACGACTAGCTTCATGTTCTTTGAGAGCATAAAGATGGGAGCTTAAGGACACTGTCATCCATATTTAACATCAACAAAGAACAAAGAACAAAGCAAAGTACAGCACTTGAACGGGCCCTTTGGCCTTCCAAGCCTGCGCTCACCATGCTGCCCGACTAAACTAAACTCTTCTACACTTCCAGGGTCCATATCGCTCTACTCCCATCCTATTCATGTATTTGTCAAGAAGCCCCTTAAACCTCACTATCCCTGCTTCCACCACGTCCTCCGGCGGCCAGTTCCAGGCACCCACTACCCTCTGTGTAAAAAGCTTGCTTCGTACATCTCCTCCATACCTTGCCTATGTTCCCTAGTAATTGACCCCTCTGCCCTGGGAAAAAGCCTCTGACTATCCACTCTGTCTATGTCCCTCATAATTTTGTAGACATCTATCAGGTCGCCCCTCAACCTCCATCGCTCCAGTGAGAACAAACCGAGTTTATTCAACCTATCCTCATAGCTAATGCCCTCCATACCAGGCAACATCCTGGTAAATCTCTTCTGCACCCTCTCTAAAGCCTCCAAATCCTTCTGGTAGTGCGACCAGTATGGAACACTATACTCCAAGTGTGGCCTAAGTAAGGTTCTATACAGCTGCAACATGACTTACAAATTTTTATACTGAATGTCCCGGCCAATGAAGGCAAGCATGTCGTATGACTTCTTGACTACCTTCTCCACCTGTGTTGCCCCTTTCAGTGACCTGTGGACATGTACACCTAGATCTCCCTGACTTTCAATACTCTTGAGGGTTCTACCATTCACTGTATATTCCCAACCTGCATTAGACCTTCCAAAATGCATTACCTCACATTTGTCCGGATTAAACTCCATCTGCCATCTCTCCGCCCAAGTCTCCAAACGATCTAAATCCTGCTGTATCCTCTGACAGTCCTCATCGCTATCCGCAATTCCACCAACCTTTGTGTCGTCTGCAAACTTACTAATCAGACCAGTTACATTTTCCTCCAAATCATTTATATATACTACAAAGAGCAAAGGTCCCAGCACTGATTCCTGCAGAACACCACTGGTCACAGCCCTCCAATCAGAAAAGCACCCTTCCATTGCTATTCTCTGCCTTCTATGACTGAGCCAGTTCTGTATCCATCTTGCCAGCTAATCCCGTGTGACTTCACTTTTTGTACCAGTCTGCCATGAGGGACCTTGTCAAAGGCCTTACTGAAGTTCATATAGACAACATCCACTGCCCTACCTGCATCAATCATCTTCGTGACCTCCTCGAAAACCTCTATCAAGTTAGTGAGACACAAACTCCCCTTCACAAAACCGTGCTGCCTCTCGCTAATACGTCCATTTGCTTCCAAATGGGGTAGATCCTGCCTCGAAGAATTCGATCCAGTAATTTCCCTCCCACTGATGCAAGGCTCACCGGCCTGTAGTTCCCTGGATTATCCTTGCTACCCTTTTTAGACAAAGGAACAACATTGGCTATTCTCCAGTCCTCCGGGACATCACCTGAAGACAGTGAGGATCCAAAGATTTCTGTCAAGGCCTCAGCAATTTCCTCTCTAGCCTCCTTCAGTATTCCGGGGTAGATTCCATCAGGCCCTATTATCCACCTTAATATTTTTCAAGACACCCAACACCTCGTCTTTTAGGATCTCAATGTGACCCAGGCTATCTACGCACCCTTCTCCAGACTCAACATCCACCAATTCCTTCTCTTTGGTGAATACTGATGCAAAGTATTCATTTAATACCTTGCCCATTTCCTCTGGCTCCACACATAGATTCCCTCACCTGTCCTTCAGTGGGCCAACCCTTTCCCTGGCTACCCTCTTGCTTTTTATGTACGTGTAAAAAGCCTTGGGATTTTCTTTAACCCTATTTTCCAATGACGTTTAGTGACCCCTTTTAGCCCTCCTGACTCCTTGCTTAAGTTCCTTCCTACTTTCCTTATATTCCACACAGGCTTTGTCTGTTCCCAGCCTTCTAGCCCTGACAAATGCTTCCTTTTTCGTTTTGACGAGGCCTACAATAACTCATTGTACAAGGTTCCCGAAATTTGCCGTATTTATCCTTTTTCCGCACAGGAACATGCCGGTCCTGAATTCCTTTCAACTGACATTTGAAAGCCTCCCACATGTCAGATTTACCCTCAAACATCCGCCCCCAATCTAGGTTCTTCAGTTCCTGCCTAATATTGTTACAATTAGCCTTCCCCCAATTTAGCACATTCACCCTCGGTCCACTCTTACCCTTGTCCACAAGCATTTTAAAACTGACTGAAATGTGGTCACTGTTCCCAAAATGCTCCCCTACTGAAAATTCTACCACCTGGCCGGGCTCATTCCCCAATACCAGATCCAGTATAGTCCCTTCCCTAGTTGGACTATCTACATATTGTTTTAAGAAGCCCTCCTGCATGCTCCTTACAAACTCTGCCCCATCCAAGCCCCTAGCACTAAGTGAGTCCCAGTCAATATTGGGGAAGTTGAAGTCTCCCATCACAACAACCCTGTTGCTTTTACTCCTTTCAAAAATCTGTCTACCTATCTGCTCCTCTATCTCCCGCTGGCTGTTGGGTGGCTTGTAGTAAACCCCCAATATTGTGACTGCACCCTTCTTATTCCCGATCTCTACCCATATAGCCTTGCTGTCCTCTGAGGTGTCCTCCCGCAGTACAGCTGTGATATTCTCCCTAACCAGTAGCGCAACTCCTCCACCCCTTTTACATCCCCCTCTATCCCGCCTGAAACATCTAAATCCTGGAACGTTTAGCTGCCAATCCTGTCCTTCCCTCAACCAGGTCTCTATAATGGCAACAACACGATCGTTCCAAGTACTAATCCAAGCTCTAAGTTCATCTGCCTTACCTGTTATACTTCTTGCATTAAAACATATGCACTTCAGGCCACCAGGCCCACTGTTTTCTGCAACATCTCCCTGTCTGTTCTTCCTCAGAGCCATAGTGGCCCTACTCCCCATTCTCCCTCAATTTTTTCACCTTCTGACCTATTGCTCCGTTACCCACCCCCCTGCCATACTAGTTTAAACCCTCCAGTGTGACACTAGCAAACCTCGCAGACAGGATATTTATGCCTCTCCAGTTTAGATGCAACCAGTCCTTCTTATACAGGTCATACCTGCCCCGGAAGAGCTCCCAGTGGTCCAGATCATGGAAACCCTCCCTCCTACACCAACTGTTTAGCCATGTGTTTAACTACTCTATCTTCCTATTTCTAGCCTCACTGGCACGTGGCACAGGGAGTAATCCCGAGATTACAACCCTAGAGGTCCTGTCTTTTAACTTTCTGCCTAGCTCCCTGAACTCCTGCTGCAGGACCTCATGCCCCTTCCTGCCTATGTCGTTAGTACAAATATGTACAACGACCTCTGCCTGTTTGCCCTCCTCCTTCAGGATGCCCGCTACCTGTTCGATGACATCCTGGACCCTGGCACCAGGGAGGCAACATGCCATCCTGGAGTCTCTGTCACGTCCACAGAAGCGCCTATCTGTGACCCTGACTATAGAGTCCCCTATTACTATTACTCTTCCGTGCTGAACATCAGAGCCAGCCGTGGTGCCATAGCTCTGGCTGCTGCTGTTTTCCCCTGATAGGCTATTCCCCCCAACAGTATCCAAAGCGGTATACCTGTTCGAGAGGAGGACAACAACAAAGGATTCCTGCACTGACTGCCTGCCCTTTCTGGTGGTCACCCATCTCTCTGCCTGCACCTTGGGTGTGACCACATCTATATAACTGCTATCTATGACGCTTTCCACCACCTGCATGCTCCTAAGTGCATCCAACTGCTGCTCTAACCAAACCATGCGGTCTGTGAGGAGCTGCAGTTGGGTGCACCTTCTGCAGATGTAGCCATCCGGGTCGCTGGAAGCCTCCGGGATCTGCCACATCTCACAGTTGGAGTACTGCACCCCGCTGAGTGACATTTAAGCACTAATTAATTTAAAATAAACACTTGAATTATTGTTAGATTGAGTTACAATTATATGGCCCTGACGCTAGATGATTTTTACTGTAAAATTAAATGCTAAATACCAATCTCTGCCCTCAGGTTTAGTTACTCCACTATCTGGTTAATCAATTAGATTTTTTTGCAATATTATTATTTTTTCAAATTTAGCAGATTCCCAACCAGCCAATTAGGTCACAGCTTTACTGTGATGTCACTTAGTCCCCCCCTACACACAATTTGAAAAGGTAATAAAAGTCACTTACCTTCCCAGGATGCTCTTTGGCTCTCTCCCTGCAGATTAACAGTTACAGGCCAGAATAAAGAGAACAAAACGGTAGGGAAAAAGCACCTTCTCCCACCCTGCACCGAATTACCTCACTGCACCAAATTACCAAGTTCTAATTCCCACTCTGGATGTGTCTCACTCACTCAGGATGTGTCTCATTCACCTGTGCAAAGCGTACTGAGTGCGCTTTCTATCTGTCTTTTATACAGAACTCAGCTAACCAGGGTGACTCACACTACTTAAGCTTCAAACAGAAGAATACAATGTACACCCTTGTGCCACTAGGAAGGCTCCAGGTGACTGACAGATAACTGCCTCTCAGCAATCAGGGTGCGGGCAGCTTCAGCCAATCAGACACTAAGCTACACACTGCACTTTTAACTGAAAAATCCTAAACTAAAACATCCTTAATGTTTTATTTTCCCTTAAAGCATTCTGCACTTAAAGGTATCGCATTGTAGTACTGAACTTCAATGCATCTATCTGGCCTAGTTCCAGTGCTCATTCAACTGACCAATCAAGTTTTGCAAATGCTCTGTCTCTTCTTTACATATAACTTCAACTTTCTGTCTTTTACCTGCATGATTAGTCAGGCTGTGACTCCCTCTAAATATGATCGTTGATTTAACGTTTTTCCAGTCCTGGATGTTCCTTAATATCTAAACCAATGTATTTAGAAGCCCCACAATTCTGATTCCAATTTTAAATTTAAACCTAATCTTATTAACAATATTATTCTCAAATTCTGCAGTATCCCTCCACCAGAAATCATCAACATGCATCAAGAAGATGCCTGGAAGTTTTCCTTTATGATTCCAATAAAAACATTCGGGAGCCTACGTTCAATGCCACACAACCTATTTTTGGCAAATCAGGGGCGAAATTCTCCGGTATCGGCGCGATGTCTGCCGACTGGCACCCAAAACGGTGCAAATCAGTCGGGCATCGCGCCATCCCAAAGGTGCGGAATGCTCCGCATCTTGGGGGGCCGAGCCCCAACCTTAAGGGGCTAGGCCCGCGCTGGACTAATTTCCGCCCTGCCAGCTGGTGGAAAAGGCCTTTGGTGCCCCGCCAGCTGGCGCGGAAATGACATCTCCAGGTGGCGCATGCGCGGGAGCGTTAGCGGCCGCTGACGGCATTCCCGCGCATGCGCAATGGAGGGAGTCTCTTCCGCCTCCGCCATGGTGGAGATCGTGGCGAAGGCGGAAGGGAAAGAGTGCCCCCACAGCACAGGCCCACCCGTGGATCGGTGGGCCCCGATCGCGGGCCAGGCCACCGTGGAGGCACCCCCCAGGGCCAGATCGCCCCGCGCCCCCCCCCAGGACCCCGGAGCCAGCCCGCGCCGCCTTGTCCCACCGGTAAGGTAGGTGGTTTAATGTACGCCGGCGGAACAGGCATTTTAGCAGCGGGACTTCGGCCCATCTGGGCCGGAGAATCGCGGGGGGGGGGGGGCCCGCCAACCGGCACGGCGTGATTCCCGCCCCCGCCGAATATCCGGTGCCGGAGAATTCGGCAACCGGCGGGGGCGGGATTCACGCCAGCCCCCGGCGATTCTCCGACCCGGCGGGGGGTCGGAGAATCTCGCCCCAGATCTCTCTGAAAAATACTTTATCGTGGAAGCATCATTCAGATCATCAAGGTATTTGTTTGATTTCCGCAGCTTTCCTCCAGCAACTGCTGCTTCCAAAACACCTCTCTGAAAAATGTCGCCTTGCAGAAATGCAACTCATTCACCAATGGATCTCCACTCTGAAGACTATGTCGAAAAGCAGCTAAAATGATTCTTAAGATTATTTTTCTAGTTGTGAAACAGTCCAATCTACTCTCTGAATCATATGGTCGCTCTTCAAAACCATTAGTAATTAGTCCCGTCTTAGTCCCATCTATAAGAGTGTTTGCAGTACAAATCCACCTATGTGACCCAACTGGTTATGTTTATCTGAAATATTGGTCGAATTAATAGACTTCAAACTCAATCTGACTGTCTTACTCTCTCTATTTTGCCGCTCTTATTAGTTTAGCCTCAAGTTTATTGGCAGCCACCAAGAATTCATTATCATGAGAGCTTCTGCTGCTAGTTCTGTTCTGAGATGTTCTGTGTTCTTTATTTCATTGTCTAACCATTCAATCTGCAAACTCTATTTGCACTCTTTTATGTCTGTCGCGACCAGTAAGCAAAATCACCCTCTTGCACTTGCACGATCAGAGACTCTTTCCACAGTGTGCAAATGTTTTCTTCTAGATTCACTGTCATTATTTGCCCTGTGTTTTCTTACTGTCCACTCCTTCTCCCCATTCATGGACCTCACTTCTTCACCATCATCCTGAACATTCGACCAATATTTCAACTCGCCAGTAGCTTTTCCTGACCATCTGACAATTTTTGCGTCTTTCCATTCGCTGGACCCTTCAGGAATATTGAGTACTCACTCTGGACAATTGACTTGTAGATGGGATAGTTCTTGTCATGTGTGACTATTCACATTGCCACCATCTGGTCCTTGATCTACTGTGCTCTGTTCTTCAAGACCTTCATTGGAAAACACATATGCATAAGCATTTGAGGTACAAATTTTAAAGTACATTTACTTCTGTCAACTGCTCAGAGTCTGAGATTTAGTAAATAATTCTGAGTAATCATGAATTGCGAAGAGCTAACAGAGAAAGTAGACAATGGTAATTCAGTTGATGTAATTCTGCTGGATTTTCAAAAGGCCTTTGAAAAGATGCCACATTAGGGACTAATGAATAAGGTCAGGGAATGTAGAATCGGGGAAAATGGCAGAATGGATTCTGAGCTACCTTAAAGACAGAAAGGAGAGAATAGGAGTAAAGGATATTTGTTCAGAGTGGCAGAACGTGGGAAAAGGTGTTGCATAAGGATCAATGTTACGGCCACTGCTATTCACAATTGATGTTCATAGTTTAAACTTTCAGAACAAAAACACATGATGTGATCTACCGCCGTGTTCCACCCGAAAGGTAATGTGGCACAAGATCTGATGCGATATCGTGAGACGTCGCAATGTGAATCCTGCCCATTGTGGGTGAATTACTTTTTAGCAAATCTGCATTTTAGAGTGAGACAACTAGTCTCACTCTAATCTGCACTCCCACTGTGGCGATATGTCTGTGAATAAGATTGTATGCAGTTAGCAATGCGACCTCCAACCAGCTGGTGGCGTTAGACCTTGGTCACGTGATGTGGCAGACTCACCGGTTGGTAGTAAGGTGTACACAAGGACAGTCGCACATTGGGTAGTTCCAGAGCAACCTAGTCGGTATAGTAATCTGTCTGTTATCCTTCCATGTGTTAACTAATAAATTATCATTCTAAGTAAGTCATCAGCAGTTCTGTGAGGATCATTGCAAAGACAAGACAATAGATCACAGCCTCCATGATCTAACCAAGGGGTTGGAATCTAACCCTTTTGCCTTGGAGATTACCTCGGGCGAGCGCCATTCAGTGCTGGTAACCACAAGTGAGGGCTCAGATGGAACGGCACTTCTGGAGGGGCTTGCCCTCTGGGCAGGGTGGTACCCTGGCACTGCTGGTTCCACCCAGGCACCTTGGCACTGGTATCCTGACACTCCCAACCTGACACCCTGGCAGTGCCTCCTGGGTGCCAGCCTGGCACTGCCAAGGTGCCCAGGTGGCACTGCCAACTGGAAGGGACACTGACAGGCTGCCAGGCTAGCAGTGTCAAAGTGCCAAGCTGCCATTTTACCCACCATGGGGATTGGGCCCGGGATGCCTGCATGGTTGCAGTGGCGACCTGAGGACCTCTTTATAGGTGAGTTAGGGCTTTGATGGGGTCTGGGGTTGAGTAGGGGGGGCCAAGTGCTCGTGATGTCATTTTTAAATGGCGTTCCGATCTCCTTCTATACTAAGTATTCCCAGTGCGCAGAGCCCCTCAGTGCAGAAAATGGGACTAAGTGTGGCCTCGGTGGGTAGTTCCCCACTGTGGCCCCGAATCTATCCGAATGGGAACAAAGTCCTATTCAATCGTGTGGGGTTTGTTGGCACTCAGAGTGCTGGGAAACACCTGGCTAACGCGCTCATTATGGGACTCTTTTCCCATTCAGGTAGATCACGCCCACAATTTCTGAATTTGTGGTTGACACCAAATTTTGGCAGGTGGGTGGGGTGGGAGGGACAGATGGTCAATACTGAATAGGACTGCAAAAAATTACGAAAGGATATTAATTAACTTGTAGAATAGGCAAGTCTTTGGTGAATCAATTTCAACACTGGTAAGTATGAGGTAGTACATTTGGGGCGATGGTCATTTTTTACTTGAAAGTCTAGATGGGACAGAAGAACAAAGGGATTTTGAAATACAAATACATCAATCATTAAAGTTGTGCCATGGGTTAGCAAGATCATATTAAAAAAACACTGGACTTAATTTCTAGCAGAATAGAATTGAAAAGTAGGAAAATTATGCTAAACCTGTATCAAAACCTTGGTTAGACCATACTTAGAGAACTGTGTGCGGTTCTGGTGTCCAGATTATAAATAGGATATTAAGGCACTGGGGAGGATGCAGTGAGGATTTACAAGGATGATACCAGAAGTGCGTGTATATAACAGGAAAGGATTGCTGGCCTTCTTTTCTTTTGAAAAATGAAGGCTGAAGGGTGACTGAATAAAGTGACAGAGCGGATACAGAGAGAACATTTCCACTTGTGGGGAGGAACATTACTAGAGGCCATCAGCATAAGATAGTCACCCAGAAATATACGGAATTCAGAAGAAACTTCTTTCCCAAGAGTGGTAAGAATGTGAAACAGCCTACGACAGGGAGTGGTTGAAGGGAATAGTATACAGATATTTAAATGAGAAGTTGGACAATCGTTTGAGGAAATGTATAGTTACAATGGTAGATTTAAATGAAAAAATATGGAAAGAAGTGTGAGTGAGGCATAAACACCAACATGGATGGGTTGATCCAACTGGCCTACTTCTGAGCCATACATTCTAAATAATGAACCTTAACAGCTCGATTGACATGTTTGATAAGTACTGACTTACCATTACAATCTATTACTTTACCAAAAGCTTTCCAATCGCTTTGGCCCTCACTTTTATAGAATACCCATTTTTCTGGTTCTATCTCGGATGGTCTTACACAATGCTTCCATGTTCTCAAATTTTCTCCAAGACATCAGCTTTCAGGAAAGCCTGTCTCCCTGTCTGTAAGCATTCAACAACGATGAGAGAAATGGAACTCATTGTCCTGCCTTCTAGAGCAAAAAGGCTATCATGTGGACAAAAAGATAATTTGGGATTTCATTCACAGACATAAACTGCACATGACAGAGTAGTTGTCAACTTGCAGACTGGTTGATCACTTATAATTTTATGCAGCATTTCACTGATTGCTGCACAATTCCTTCCACAAAGTTAACTGCAGAAACAAACTTTCAGCTGCGGTGTTCATGGCCATTATGTTCATATTTTCTAACATGCCTCTGAACTCATTGTCAGCAAATTCCCCATCATTAAAAATTAGAAACTTCGATGGTGATCCCAGTCCAGTCTGCATCCATTTCTCCTTCATTTTGACAACGACAACTGTTGCTAAATTCAAATACTTGCCTTGGATTTTGCGAACTACAGTTCCCAATGGGCCTCAGGAAATGGCTGCACATGCGTCGTTGGTGTCTTTCATGTCTTCATGCAGAGAACTGGCCCTGTGCACATTCTCAGTTCATTTCTTTTGTGTGTTGAGACACGGAACTGACCCTGTGCACAGGCGCAGAAGAAAAAGAAGAAAAGTGAAATGGCACAAAACTGGAGATCCGATGACCTGAAAAGGAACGCCATTGCGGACAGGGTGTCCCTGGGTGTAGGACAGGACATGCGAACAGGGCGAAGGTCCAAAACAAAGTTCCCAAACCAGGGAGTGGGGGGAAAAACAGGTCCCAGAGTAAGGTCCCATGTAAGGGATAAGGACAGAGATCAGAAACCGATCCTGCTAAACAAAGTTGAGGGAAAGGAGCAGAACAATAGACATCAAATTAAACAGAGAAAGCTTCTGGAGGCAGACTTGAAGCTTAGTGGGCTTGAGAGAAGCACTGAAGATCCGAGAGGGAAACCAAAGTTTGGTGATTCTGTGCTGAAGGCCGAAAGGGGAAAGATATGCTTTTGGAGCAATTCATCCCAGGTCTCGCAACCATTCCGCCCCCCCTTCACGCCCTGCTTAAACAAAATCAGGAGTGGGCATGGAGAATGCCGCAGGAAGAAACATTTGCGAACATGAAATGGCAGATAACTTCTCCCGGCCTGCTGGAGCCTGCAAAACCACACATAGTCACATGTAATGCCTCCCATATGGCATCAGCACCATTCTCTCACATCGGATGGATGAAAGTAGGGAGTGGCTGATTGCATTTGCCTCAAGAATATTGGCTGCAGCGCAATTATGCACAAATCGAGAAGGAAGGGTTAGCCATGGGCTTTGCTACAAAGAAGATCCATCAGTACGTGTATGAGCATCATTTCACGGTGTTCAAGCCACTGTTGGGACTCTTCAAAGAAAATGTGGACATTCTGCCCATCGCGTCAGCCAGAATCCAGCAGTGGGCCCTCCTACTGGTGGCATACGGGTGCACAATGAAGCATCGGCCGGGAACACAGAGAATTGAGTTGACTCCTGCTGCCGATGAGACTACCAACGCCACCCAGAGCTAAAAAAGTAATAGTTGCACTTCATGGACATGTTGCCAGTTACGACGGCTAAAATACATGAGTGGACACAAATGGACCCCCTATTGTCAAAAGTTCACCTTATAATATTGTGTGGGGGCTTCGCAAGTTACCCAGTGAATTGAAGGCTTTCACCACCAAAATAGCAGAATTCAGTATCGAAGACGACATCCTCCTCTGGGGGACTTGCGTCACAGTCCCGTACAAAGTTCAGGATCTCATACTGAGGGACTTTCATAACGGACACCCAGGAGTGTCCACAATGAAAATGCTCACCCACATCCATGTCTGGTGGTCGGGCCTGGATGCGGAAGTAGAGCGATTGGTCCAGCAATGTAGTGTGTACCAAGAACTGCAGAAGCTTCCGCCCACTCCACCTCTTCATCCCTGGGTGTGGCCGGGATGTCTTTGGGTATGGCTTCATGCCGACTTGCCAACCCCTGTCAAGGCTCCGTGTGTCTGATCATAATCGACTCACATTCAAAATGGTTAGCAGTCCACAGGGTGTCATCCATAACTTTGACCACAACTATAGAGAAACTGTGGCTCTCGTTTAGCACAGAAGGCATCCCAGAAGTGCTAGTCACCAACAATGGCATGCCATTTAGGAGTGAGGAGTTCGGGGGTTTCATGAAAACTAACGGGTGCAACACATCTGCACAGCCACGTATCACCCAGCTTCAAATGAGCTAGCCGAAAGAGCAGTGCAAACGTTCAAGAGAGGATTGTAAAAGCGGACCTCGGGCTCCCTTGACACACACCTCAACAGATTCTTATTTTGCTATCGAACCACTTCATGTACTGCGACCGGTGCGGCACCGGCAGAACATCTGATGGGCCATAGACTTCGGACCCATCTCAGCCTCACTTTTCCAGATATTGGTGGGAAAATAGGCCATGGTCAAGAGCAACAAGGGCATTGCTGGGTCAAGCGTAAACAGGCCAGGCAGTTCATGCCAGGTGACGCAGTCTACGTTAGGGACTTCGGTGATGGTGCCAAAAGGGTTCCAGGCATGGTAGTTCTACAAAAAGGCCCATTGTCATACTAGGTTCGGGTACAAGGTATGAAGGAATAATGGATATATGAATTATTTTCTAATGTTTCTATTGAGATCTTTCCAAACATTTTATCTGATATAATATAGTTATTTTTTTTGTTCATTAAATGTCAAGGTATATTTGTGCCTTTTTCATGGAAGGTTCACTGAACAGCATAATACCTCACTTAAACTTGACGAATACCATTGAAATGGCTTACTCCAGCTATTTTGTGTAAAATTACAACTCTTCTCAGTTATTTCATTGTGTTGCTATCATAAAACCTGAAACAGGCAGTACTTTTATATTCCTTAATCTTGCATTGATCCTCACTGTTTTGTCAATCAAGGTAATATTTGAGCCAATCGGCTTCATAAGTGTCAAAGTGCAAACACTATCTAGCACTGTACAGTTAAACGAATCCACAACTAAATTATTTATCACAGGAATAAAGTTCCTTCTGTGCAGTAAAAAAAAATTAGATTTAATATTATTTTCATCTATTTCATCTTTGAGTTTGAGGACACTGCCTATCTGCTTTGGGCAGGACAGCAAATAGTGCCACTTCGAGTCACTTCTTAAGAATCTGTTAATTGTTCCTTGGGCATTCCCAGGATTCAGTCACCTATTGTCGGTTGTTTTTTGTTGTAGTAGTAATTTCTGTTCAAGGTGATTTTAACCTTATTCTGCCTGTCTTTAATTATTACATTGAATGACCTGACTCCTGTATCGGGAGTATTTTGAAATCCAGCTGTTATTGAGTCTTTGGGCGTCATTCTCCGACCCCCCCGCCGGGTCGGAGAATGGCCGTTGGCCGCCGTGAATCCCGCCCCCGCCCCCGCCGAAGTCTCCGGTACCGGAGATTGGGCGGGGGCGGGAATCGGGCCGCGCCGGTTGGCGGGACCCCCCGCTCAATTCTCCGGCCCGGATGGGCCGAAGTCCCGCCCAGAAATTGCCTGTCCCGCCGGCGTAAATTAAAGTTGGTATTTACCGGCGGGACCAGGCGGCGCGGGCGGGCTCCGGGGTCCTGGGGGGGCGCGGGGCGATCTGACCCCGGGGGGTGCCCCCATGGTGGCCTGGCCCGCGATCGGGGCCCACCGATCCGCGGGCGGGCCTGTGCCGTGGGGGCACTCTTTCCCTTCCGCCTCCGCCACGGCCTCCACCATGGCGGAGGCGGAAGAGACTCTCCCCACTGCGCATGCGCGGGAAACTGTCGGCGGCCGCTGACGCTCCCGCGCATGCGCCGCATTTCCGCGCCAGCTGGCGGGGCACCAAACTCCATTTCCGCCAGCTGGCGGGGCACCAAACGCAATATCCGCCAGCTGGCGGGGCGGAAATCCCTCCGGCGTTGGCCTAGCCCCTCAATGTTGGGGCTCGCCCCCCAAGGATGCGGAGCATTCCGCACCTTTGTGCCGGCGCGATGCCCGTCTGATTGGCGCCGTTTTTGGCGCCAGTCGGCGGACATCGCGCCGTTGGGGGAGAATTTCGCCCTTTAATTCTTTGAGATACTCTGGAATGTCTCATTGTTCCTTGAAGCAAATGAGAATTACCTCAGGCAGTTTATTAAGGCAAAAAACATCTGATCCAACAGGATCTCCTTCTCCAAGAATCGAATATCAGTTAGAACCAGTTTGTAACCAGTAGCCTATCCATATGAGGCATCAGTAATTTCAGGGTTCACCTGAATTACCATGGATATGATTAATCCCCAAATTGAACTTTGTCAACATTTAGACAATCTGTTAAAACCTACGATATATTCTTCCATAGAATGACCAACATTTTTCTGAAATCTCAAATTCTATCCATGTCTTACAGGCATTTAACAAATCACCTTTATTGTAGACCTTATCCAAGAACTCCAACAGATGTTCCACACCTTCATCACGATCAAACTGATGGACATCCACCTCACAAAATACTTTACTTCTAATTTTATAATTAAATCAACACTGAGGCCACACTGTTTTCACTTTGGTATGGATATAACCCATTCTCCACATATTCATTCTTCCACTGTGCATATAGTTCAAATTCTGAGAATATTAAAGAATAGTCATATCCCGATAATTTGCACTTTCTTTTTGCCATTTTCAACAATGACCACTGGGATTTTAGTCTTCTGCCTTTTTAAAAATATTTCCAATCTTCACCTTTAGGCAACCATCCTTTGCTAGCATGTTATGCTTCAAAAGGCCAGGTGGTAAAGGATTGAACTGGAGCCAGTCTGTGCATAATTGTGTATTTACAGAGAGATACATCACAAGCATACACCTCCTTGCCCAGCAACCACCATTTTAGTCTATTCTTTTTTATAGTGGCACAAGTGAAACCCCAGTTAATTCTCACCACCTTCATACATTTAAATACAAACAAAGAACAAAGAACAAAGAAATGTACAGCACAGGAACAGGCCCTTTGGCACTCCAAGCACGTGCCGCCATGCTGCCCGACTAAACTACAATCTTCGACACTTCCTGGGTCTGTATCCCTCTATTCCCATCCTATTCATGTATTTGTCAAGATGCTCCTTAAATGTCACTATCGTCCCTGCGTCCACCACCTCCTCCGGTAGCGAGTTCCAGGCACCCACTACCCTCTGTGTAAAAAACTTGCCTCGTACATCTACTCTAAACCTTGCCCCTCTCACCTTAAACCTATGCCCCCTAGTAATTGACCCCTCTACCCTGGGGAAAAGCCTCTGACTATCCACTCTGTCTATGCCCCTCATAATTTTGTAGACCTCTGTCAGGTCTCCCCTCAACCTCCTTCGTTCCAGTGAGAACAAACCGAGTTTATTCAACCGCTCCTCATAGCTAATGCCCTCCATACCAGGCAACATTCTGGTAAATCTCTTCTGCACCCTCTCTAAAGCCTCCACATCCTTCTGGTAGTGTGGCGACCAGAATTGAACACTATACTCCAAGTGTGGCCTAACTAAGGTTCTATACAGCTGCAACATGACTTGCCAATTCTTATACTCAATGCCCCGGCCAATGAAAGCAAGCATGCCGTATGCCTTCTTGACTACCTTCTCCACCTGTGTTGCCCCTTTCAATGACCTGTGGACCTGTACTCCTAGATCTCTTTGACTTTCAATACTCTTGAGGGTTCTACCATTCACTGTATATTCCCTACCTGCATTAGACCTTCCAAAATGCATTACCTCACATTTGTCCGGATTAAACTCCATCTGCCATCTCTCCGCCCAAGTCTCCAAACAATCTAAATCCTGCTGTATCCTCTGACAGTCCTCATCGCTATCCGCAATTCCACCAACCTTTGTGTTGTCTGCAAACTTACCAGTTACATTTTCCTCCAAATCATTTATATATACTACAAAGAGCAAAGGTCCCAGCACTGATCCTTGTGGAACACCACTGGTCACAGCCCTCCAATTAGAAAAGCATCCTTCCATTGCTACTCTCTGCCTTCTATGACCTAGCCAGTTCTGTATCCACCTTGCCAGCTCACCCCTGATCCCGTGTGACTTCACCTTTTGTACTCGTCTACCATGAGAGACCTTGTCAAAGGCCTTACTGAAGTCCATATAGACAACATCCACTGCCCTACCTGCATCAATCATCTTAGTGACCTCCTCGAAAAACTCTATCAAGTTAGTGAGACACAAACTCCCCTTCACAAAACCATGCTGCCTCTCACTAATACGTCCATTTGCTCCCAAATGGGAGTAGATCCTGTCTCGAAGAATTCTCTCCAGTAATTTCCCTGCCACTGAAGTAAGGCTCACCGGCCTGTAGTTCCCTGGATTATCCTTGCTACCCTTCTTAAACAGAGGAACAACATTGGCTATTCTCCAGTCCTCCGGGACATCCCCTGAAGACAGTGAGGATCCAAAGATTTCTGTCAAGGCCTCAGCAATTTCCTCTCCAGCCTCCTTCAGTATTCTGGGGTAGATCCCATCAGGCCCTGGGGACTTATCTACCGTAATATTTTTTAAGACACCCAACACCTCGTCTTTTTGGATCTCAATGTGACCCAGGCTATCTACACACCCTTCTCCAGACTCAACATCTACCAATTTCTTCTCTTTGGTGAATACTGATGCAAAGTATTCATTTAGTACCTCGCCCATTTCCTCTGGCTCCACACATAGATTCCCTTGCCTATCCTTCAGTGGGCCAACCCTTTCCCTGGCTACCCTCTTGCTTTTTATGTACGTGTAAAAAGCCTTGGGATTTTCCTTAACCCTATTTGCCAATGACTTTTCGTGACCCCTTCTAGCCCTCCTGACTCGTTGCTTAAGTTCCTTCCTACTTTCCTTATATTCCACGCAGGCTTCGTCTGTTCCCAGCCTTTTAGCCCTGAGAAATGCCTCCTTTTTCTTTTTGACGAGGCCTACAATATCTCTCGTTATCCAAGGTTCCCGAAAATTGCCGTATTTATCCTTCTTCCTCACAGGAACATGCCGGTCCTGAATTCCTTTCAACTGACACTTGAAAGCCTCCCACATGTCAGATGTTGATTTGCCCTCAAACATCCGCCCCCAATCTATGTTCTTCAGTTCCCGCCTAATATTGTTATAATTAGCCTTCCCCTAATTTAGCACATTCATCCTAGGACCACTCTTATCCTTGTCCACCAGTACTTTAAAACTTACTGAATTGTGGTCACTGTTACCGAAATGCTCCACTACTGAAACATCTCCCACCTGGCCGGGCTCATTCTCCAATACCAGGTCCAGTACTGCCCCTTCCCTAGTTGGACTGTCTACATATTGTTTTAAGAAGCCCTCCTGGATGCTCCTTACAAACTCCGCCCCGTCTAAGCCCCTGGCAACTAATATACAATTAAGAGCTACCAAAAAATGGGGAAAGTAGCAGACCATAAATATCTGGGCGCAATGATCCCAGTGATTACATCCAGCAACACTGATCCTGCTGGAGTTTTGCAGGATTGGGGGTTGGCAACTAATTTGCAACGGTCGAATATAGAGTATGTCTGCTGCCCATCTGCCTCATGCAACCAGAAGACCAAGTGTCTGGTTATATTCGGTGGTGTGTGTTTTTTTTGGCCCTTTCTTCAGGTCCAATGAAGCTCTCTGCATTTGGCCTTCTCTCTAAATAGGCCAGAGTATTCCGCTCTTCAGGGATTTGGACCACTTCCTCAAATACTCCCTGCACCAGTATCCAAAGACATTAACAATGCTGCATACCAAAGCTGAACAAGATAAACTACAGGAGTAAATACTTCTAAATTTGGGCAGATAAGTACCAGATAAAATTCAACTTGAGAAATGGAAAGTGCTTTTACTAACACTTAAATGGAAAATAAATAACTTGCATGGAGAATGTTAGATATATGGGGATCCTATTGGCAATATATTGAAACTATCATAACAATGCTTGATGGTAGTGACACAATCATATCAGATGTTGGGTTGTATTGAAAGGTCAATTCTGAGCCAAAAGAGTGATGTAATTCGGCCACTTTCTAAATCATTAGTATGATTGTAGTTAAAGTTGCACCGTGTGCATTTCTGGTCACCACAAGACAAAAAGGATGGCAGCCATTATAGCTGCCTCAGCTCATCTGTGCTGGCACCCTCATCCATGCTATTGTTGTTGGGCCATTCCCCATAAACCTGAGCTCATCCAAAGTCCGAATTTGCACCAATTCTTATTCACACATTGGCTCATGCTCACTGACCTACATTGGCTCCAGATTAAGCAATGCATAGAACATACATTGCAGAAGGAGGCTATTTGGCTCATCGAGTCTGCACCGACCCACTTAAGCCCTCACTTCCACCCTATCCCCGTAACCCAATAACCCCTCCTAACATTTTTGATCACTAAGGGCAATTTATCATGGCCAATCCAACTAAACCCACGCAGACACGGGGAGAACGTGCAGATTCCTCAGACAGTGACCCAGCGGGGAATCAAACCTGGGACCTTGGCGCTGTGAAGCCACAGTGCTAGCCACTTGTGCTACCGTGCTGCCCATTGATTTTAATATTCTCAGCTTTGTTTTTAAATTCCCTCCAATGGTCCCACCTCCTGCCTAACTCTGTAATACTCCATCCCCATTAACCTTCCAAGATATTTGCGCTCGTCTAATTTTGGCCTCTTAAGGATTAAAAATATTAATAGCATCACTACTGGGACCATGTTTTCAACTCGTCTACATCCTAAAATTTGGAATTCCCTTCCTATACTTACCTGCCTCTCCACCTGTCTCTCCTCCTTTAACACTCACTTCATAACTTACTTCTTTGACGGAGCTTGTGATTATTTGATCTAACGTCTCATGATGGGATTGCTGTCAAATTTAGTTTGATAATATCCCTGTGAAGTGGCTCAGCTGTTTTAATACATCAGCCTGACTATTCAGAGGAATGGCAATAACTGTGGGATTGCTAGACCGCTCCTCTCTGCGCCATGTTGGTGTTCCACATTTCTGGCCAGACTATCGAACCCAGCTTACCTTCAATCCAACAGCTTCCTTGTTGGACTGATTAATTGGTGGAGGGGAGAGAGAAGCACACTCACATTTTACAGTCGTAGCTGTGGTATTTTGATAAATGTTTACTAACATGCTGTAAAACTAGGACTTTTAAGTGTGAATGGGTCGATGTATAGGCGGGTAAGGGAGTGGGGTGGGTGAGGTAAGGGGGTAGGATGGCAGATGGGTAGGATAGTGTGGCGAATCTGAGAAATCTTCAGAGTTTAAAGTTTGTATTTAGTATTTTTCAAGGCAGCACAGTAGCATTGTGGATAGCACAATTGCTTCACAGCTCCAGGGTCCCAGGTTCGATTCCGGCTTGGGTCACTGTGCGGAGTCTGCACATCGTCCCTGTGCGTGCGTGGGTTTGCTCCGGGTGCTCCGGTTTCCTCCCACAGTCCAAAGATGTGCAGGTTAGGTGGATTGGCCATGATAAATTGCCCTTAGTGTCGAAAATTGCCCTTAGTGTTGGGTGGGGTTACTGGGTTATGGGGATAGGGTGGAGGTGTTGACCTTGGGTAGGGTGCTCTTTCCAAGAGCCGGTGCAGACTTGATGGGCTGAATGGCCTCCTTCTGCACTGTAAATTCTATGATAATCTATGATTTTTGCTGTGATTACAAAGGGAAGGAATCATTGATTTCATTGTAACCTTTTGTAACAAGACATAAGAAGATGGTGTGCTTTTAGATGCAGGTGGCATAGTTAATGGGAGGGACCAGGTTTGTCCATTATTTTTGGAACACTAAGCTGGACAGATTTGGTTCACTTTGGTTCCAACAAAATATCTCTCCCCCAAAAACTATCTCAAGATAAGCAAGTAAAATGTGATTGTTAACATTCACTTGTGGTATTATAATATATATGGGCTTGCTGAATTGTAATATATGTATACATACCTCTATCTAGAGACAGGGTTCTCGTTTTGGATCCTTAGTGAGGGAATATGGTAGGGTGGCCAGTGGGTAAGGTGGTAGATGGTAGGGTAGGAGGTGGGTAGGGTAGTACGCCGTAGGGTAAAACATAGGTTGTGCAATACGTGTGTAGGGTGAATAGGATGATGGGGTACTGGGTGGCAGTTAGGAAGGGTGATGAGGTCAGGTTTGTGGGGGGGGTTGGGGGGGGGGGGTGAATTTGTCAGTTGTACCAAAGTCTAGGAGTTAGATGAGGATTTTTCGGTCTAACATTTCTGAGGTAACTATCCAGGTAAATTAATGAAAGATAATGGAAGCAATTATTATAGATTAATTCAAGTGAAAATGTGTTAGATTTCTTTCAGAAAATAATATTTTAGGTAACAGTGTGTGACTAACTTGAGGTATGGGGCAGATTATCCCCATTATCCTCCAGTGATATACCAAGTGATGAATGAGCCAAGGCAGTGAAAACTCCAGAGTATGGAACTCCATCTTCTATCCCTGACAGAAGTGCTCATGTGTCAGGTAAATGGAGGACCTCCCTTTCCAACGCTGCCTGGAAAATCCCCAAAACAGCTGAAATGCAGTTGAACCAGGCCCTGTTTTTTCCAATGGGTTAGTAGGAGGCCTACCTAAAAATCTATGAACGTGAATAAAATGCATCTGAGTATTCTGCAGTTTTACAAATTTGTAGCAAAATAAAAGTCAAGACACGGCAGGGTAAGAAGGAGCATCAGGTAGGTGGACAACATTGGGACTTGGGCTGAACAAAATCAGAGAAGCAAGAAGATGCCAATGGCCCCAGTAAAGCTATAGTGACAACAAATGACATGAACTCATACTCTCACTTTTGTTTGTAACAATTACAATGGTGAAAATGCACATTTTTAAGTAGGTGCTAGCAGATTTTATGTGGTCATGTTTTTGTAAATATGTACTCCTGTGTGTAAGAGTGACAAGCTTTCGATTGTTGCAGGATTTGGAAGCATGGTTGTAAATGAAATGCTCAGAAACAGTAAAGTGTTCGTTTGGTTGCTGGAAAATACTTAAATGCTTCCCTACATAGTCGAACAATCACTACTATAGTATTTTCTTAACAGCCCTGCTCCCTCCATAGTATTTAAAACTTTACTGCAGTACCGCTGCAAATCTGCCCTTGTGCAATTCTGGAGTGTTTTTTTGGATCTGGTTTGTTAGTCTAAACAAGTATTTGTTGAGTTGTCAAGAAAAAACAAATGTTATTTTCAGAACTACCTCTAAACACAGGTTTAACAGTGTTACGCTTTGTCCTTTCCTGACGTGAAAATATGAAATGAAAACAAAAATGCTGGAAATGCTGAGCCAGCCTGGCAGCATCTGAAGAGAGATGGTGGGAGCGATTCAACAGAAAAAAAATCTCTGGGCGGGATTCTCCGGCCACGTTCGCCTGGCGACCGGAGAATCCCGCCCGAGGTCAATGGTTTTTTCCATTCTACGCGGCTCACCCGTGGCGTTCTAGCGGCGGGCAGGGTGGGAGAATCCAGCCCAATGTCTGGTTTTGGGTGCAATTGCCAGGGTGTTTCTCGGCGGTTGCAGTGCCAAGAATCACCCCACTATTCAGCAGCACTTTGCCCCGGGGAGTTTTGGCCTCGGGGAGTTTCTCTCCGCTGAGGCCGCACTTGAGTCATTTCCTGCAGGCGGGCCCAGCAGGAAAGGTACTTTGCAGATCGGGGCGCATTTTGTCTGGCTGATGCCTGCTAAAGCCCCTTGGGCCCAATCCCTGACAGTGCTAGCCTGGCACCCTGGAATTGGCACCCTGGTAGTGCCAGGGTGGCACTGCAGGGTTGAGAGAAGCATTGCCATGGTGCCCAGTGCCAGAGGGAGTGCCAGATTACCACCCTGCCCTGTCCCCGATTGCCCGGGGGTCTCTAATGGCCTGGGAAGCACCCCCCACGTGTCACTACGACTGGTCCACATTTGTGGAAATCAACACTAAAAGGCACCCTGGCACCCTAATGGCTCATTTAAATATGCAGCAATGGATCACGCCCAGTGAAAGCTACACCTCCCAGAGTTTGTTACATCTTGCGAGGTGTTTCAACGATCGCATATCTCGCAAGAGGCCACACAAGATTCAACAACCTCGTACCGGCACCAAGTCGGGCACGGTGAGGCAGCTAAATCACGTACAGTGTTAATGTTTCACTTTTCCCAATTCTGATGCTAGATCGTCAATCTGAAATGCTAATTGTTTCACTTCCTGTAAATACAGCCAGATCTATTGAGCATTTCAAGCATTTCTTGTTATCAGAAAGGTTTTGTGTTATTAAGTTAACAAGCAATAGGAGATTGCAACAGTCATAGAATCATAGAATGCCTACAGTGCAGGAGGAGGCCATTCAGCCCATCATGTCTGCACTAACTCTCTGAAAGAGCACCCCACCTAGGCCCATGCCCTCACCCTTTCGCCATAACCTCATATCCTCACTAACCTTTTGGACACTAACATTGCATTAAAAAACAATGTGAGCTGAATTGTTAACCTGACTTTGTGCAGTCTATCTTTCTGAAGCTGTGATGTGGACAGAGCAATGCAAGTCGTAAAGAACACCAATTCAGTTCTGTTTCAAAACTGAGCATGAAAAGTTTCCGCTGTTTTCATGGTCTCACGAGCTATGGTCCAAGATGGTGAAAACATGAAAGGAGACTATAAAATACAGACACAAGTTCAACAATTGGAGGCCAATGTTGGATCCAACATTTGGTTCCAGAAGCCAAAGGAAATTGCAGAATTGTCACAAATTAGTGAAATCCAGTCCTGCCCTCCCCAGATCATAATAAATATTTTATAGCATTTTTTTCTGGTCAGTGAAAAGAAGTGTTTCAATTATTAGGGAGAAGATGAGATTTTAGTTCCATTTCTTTAAAGTAAGAGAGACATCCATGAAACGGACACAATTTGGGAGTAAACAGTGAATCCGATGGCACCAAATTACCTTCGATAAAGCACCACATAATAAATTTGTTATTAAACTTGTAATCCATAAAGTGGCTATGCATATATAAAATTGGCTGAGACTAAAGGCAGCGTTAAGTGGTAAATGGTTGTTTTTTAGAATGTGTGGGTGTTGGTACCACTGCTCTTTCTGATTGATATTAATTACCTGGACTTGGGCAGAAAAGGCATAATTTCAAAGTTTGCAGGTGGCATGAAACTTAAAAATGTAGCATCAGTGAGAAGGATAGCAACTGACTTGAGGAGAATCTGCACAGACTGGTAAAATAAGTTAGATGCATGGCAGATAAAGCTTAACACAGAACTGTGAAGTGAGTTTTCTGGTAGGAAATACAAGCTAAATGGTACAATTTGAAAGGGGTGCAGGAACAGAGGGCTGGATTCTCCCATCCTGCCCGCCACAAGAACGTCACTGGCAAGATGCCTACAATGGAAAAATCCATTGATCTCGGCCGGGATTCTCTGGCCGCAGAATCCTGCCCAGAGAGACCTTGAGGTGACAATACACATCTCTTTGAAGGTGACAAGACAAGATGAGATGAGGAAGCATACAGGATCCGTAGTGTCATGTTCGATTGACCTGGGCAGCACGGTGGCACTGTGGGTTAGCACTGCTGCCTCACGGCGCCGAGGTCCCAGGTTCGATCCCGGCTCTGGGTCACTGTCCGTGTGGAGTTTACACATTCTCCCTGTGTTTGCGTGGGTTTCGCCCCCACAACCCAAAAATGTGCAAGCTAGGTGGGTTGGCCACGCTAAATTGCCCCTTAATTGGAAAAATGAATTGGGTACTCTAAATTTATTTTTAAAAATTCAAAAAAAAAATGTTTTTTCAAATGTTCGATTGTTCTGTATTTGATTATGTGGGTCTGTTTACTATCAATACTTGTAGTACTTAATTAGTTACCCTGGGTGTGGACTCTTAAGAAAAGTAAACACACTGGAGAAGTTGCTATAAGTTAGTACTATAAACATGGAGCAGACATTTTAAATCGCTATGAATAGAATTTGTTACACAAATAGAAACTAGTATAATCTCTGAATAGCTCCAAGATAGAAGATGTACAACAAATTGGCAACAAGGATATTGGAGAAAAGTTTAAATTTACCAGCTCCAGCATCATCTCTTTCATTTCTTGCGACGACTCAATTATTCTGGTTGGGTATGACAATTCAAGTTCACTACAAAAGGATCATCCTAGACAGGCCCAATTGGGGTAATCCTTTTCAATAGGCTTGAATTCAACTGGAAGACTCCACAAAGCATACTTAATGAGGTTTTGCTGTGAGCCCATATCAATTAAAGCATGAGTTCAGCAAGTTATTCTGTTTTACAACTGAAGTGAATTGTTAACTTTACTTGATTAACATCCTTGTGTGGCTATAATAAGCTATTCTTTCTGTGATCTCTTTTGCCAATGTCTCAATGTTTATTTGAACAATATTAAGCGGAATTAATATTTGAAACATCTGTTTTTGATACTTTAATAGTCTCTCTAATTGACAATTTTATAGGGTTGAAGGAACAGCAGTTTTTTCAAAAGAATATTTGTGAATGGGTGTTTTCTATCTCTCAGCAGTTCCGCACTTGACATTGTTTTTATTTGGCTCATTCATTAAGTACCTAGTGCATACTGGAAGAATGGGCATGGCAGGGGCATTGGTTGGCATTGAGTTGGCATGGACAGTATAAGGGACTGTGGGTCGTATCTGGGTGGGGCATGGATCAGGTTGGCATCAAGAGTATAAGGGGCCAATGGTGTCAGGGGGGGCATGAGCTGGAACTCAATTGGGATGTAGGGGCCAATTTTTGTTGGAAAGAGGAGAAACTCATTGTGAGGTAGTAGTAAATGTGCCAGTGCATGCATAAGGAGGTGCATTGAAGTGTCCTGTTCTGGGCTTAGGTGAGGCATAGGATGCAGTGAAGGGAAGCATTCTTGGTGCTAGTGCTAAAGTAGGATGGTGCAAGGCTATGCAGAAGATAAGAGAGTTGTGGTGTGGAGTTTTTCCTTGGAAACTCTGACAAGGTCATTAAATCTGCCCTTGCATTGCTGACAGGTTGTGGGAGCAATGCTTATGACATTGACCAAGTCAGCCAATTTCTCTCTCTGCTAATGTTCAGTTATTCGCCTAGGCACCTGATGTTCATCATTGGTGATGCAAACCTCCTCCTTGCAATTGATATATTCATCTTCTGCATTTGTTTATCAATTAAAGTATCATAAAGTGTACTGAAGTTAAATTAAATGAGCAATGGGTGTGATTTTCCTAAAAAATGACGAAGTGTCATTTTGAGGAAGTTTAGCAGGGCACTACCAGGATTGCATTGCCAGGTTGCCCAGGTGCCAGACGGCACTCCCTTGGTCTATCCTTGACCACCCAGAGGACTCCAAAGGCCCCCAAGACACCCAGAGTGGCCATCATGCCTGGTCTCCACTTGTGAATACCAGTACTAATCGGCACCCATGTGAGGCCTCACTGGTGTGACCAGTGACTCCTGGGTGCGGGGGATGGCGGCCTCAGCCCAGCCGCGTAAATTTAACTGATCTTAATGGCTCATTTGAATATAATTACCTGGATCATGCCCCATGGGGGTGTGGTTTTGCGCCCAGCACAAAACCATTTTAGGGCCACTCCCACGATGCTCCGGGCGCAACAGGATTGTCGCCGGTTGCAACTCGGTGGGAGAATCCCGCCCAATATTTTAGTTCAATGAAGAAGCCAAACAATTAATAGTTTTAATTAATAGTTTGAAACAGGAGTAGCTTCCATCACACAAATGGCAAGTACAGTACCATGCCAGTTTGTAGACATTGCAATCCCAGTGATGGAAAAAAAGACAGAATTTCACGATATATTGATTTTATAAACCTTATGGATGATTCCAGCTTTGGTTCAATTCACAAACGTAACAGTGACGCAGTTTACAACAGTTGTATTGAGAGAAATCTTCCACCCACTGCAACAATCGTCGTGGATAGAACGGAAAATTTGATGGACAAACAAGAGGTCCGTTGACCTTGGGCAGGAATTTCTGCTCCTGGGAAGGACGGGGATAGTGACCAACACCTAAAACACATTGGGCAAGATCTTCTAGCTCCACCCACTGGTGGATCACCCAGCCCCACCAAAAACCAATGGATTTTTTGGCATGGTCACCATATTTCCCGCGTCGGATCCTGCCACAATGGGGCCGGAACATTCTGTCATTATTATTTTTCTGTTTATGCAATCTTGCTGTACAGAGATTGGCTGCTGCAATTCCTAATTTACAACAGTGACCAGAATTCAAAAATACTTCATTGACTGTAAAGAGTTTTGGGACCTGTTGGGAGGGGTCATGAAAGTGCTATTTAAATGCATGTTCTTTCTTTCGCAATAGACAGTGGAAAAATAAGCTCTGGAATTCACAACATAAAAACAAATCATCCCCCATCTTGTCTACCTTTCAGTAAAATTAGAGAAGATCGAGATGTTTTCACTGAAAAGGCCAATAGGGATTAGGTTTTGACAAGGCGATGATGATCATTTTTATTTCACAAGAGATTCAAATTCAGCTAATGTTATTCACAAGCTGGGCTAGAGAAAGGAACATCTTTCTATTTGCCCCAATTGCGCAGCAAATACCAAGGAAACCATCACCAACATGAATTGTTATCACAACAGCTTTTCCATGACCACCCGAAAAAGACAAAGACGCATGAATAATTGTTACAGGACCGATTGTTTGTTGGTGGGGTCCATTGACTTCAAATTGCAAAGACAGGGGATAGAATTAAAGGCTTTTCTTTAGTAGCCTTCGCAGAATTATCACCTTATCCACAGATCAAATATTGAAAAGTGGTATTGAAGAAGTGAAGAAAATAGATGGTGTTTAACATCTGATAGGTCAGACTTTTGATTAGAATGCAGTTTTTGTTTTCATATTTGCTTTGTGTTAGGAAATAGTTTGTATTTGGCTTCATTTTCACAATTTTCTTTTATTATTTTAATCTAGACAGCACTCAAGGGACAGCAACAATATCAAAAGTGACTGCACTGGCAGCAGCAAGTGATAGTGTAACAACAGAATCCATTTCCAGGACAGAGAAATCCTTTACATCCAGTAGCTGCAATACAGCTCTTCCCAAGGAAACGGAAGAAGAAAAAGCAAAACGTCTGCTTTACTGTTCCCTCTGCAAGGTGGCTGTCAACTCCGGCTCACAACTGGAAGCACACAACAGTGGTGAGACATGGAAATCTGTTTTCAGCTTCCAATCCTATAATTACCAGTCTTTAAACAGAACAACTTACTCAACTACAATCCATCCATATGAAATTAAACCTCTCCAGTTTGCTGTTAAGATACTGTGATACAAATCATGTGAAATCATTTGCATAGAAAAATAATTTGGTGTTAAATAGATGTGCAACAATCAATGGCTGGGAGTATGATAAAGCATAATATACAACTGAAGGTTTCTCATGACATCGTAGGGCTGATTAGAACTCTCAGTGGTGGCAGTAACCAACAGCGGATTGGCTGCCTGTCATAAACCTTACCCAGGGGTCCCAAAGAATAAAACAAGAGGTTATGTGATGGGCATCAATCCACAGCCATTTTTTCTAATAATAATAATCTTTATTAGTGTCACAAGTAGGCTTACATTAACACTGCAATTAAGTTACTGTGAAAATCCCTTAGTCGGCACACTACGGCGCCTGTTCGGGTACACAGTGCCGTAAGTTAAATCAATCTGCATTAAATCAACTGAGCAAAGCTGAGGTATTTTATTTCTCCTTGTCTTAGGTCAGTTGGAAATGCTCTGGTTTGGCTCCAGGGCGCAAAAACAACCTTTAAGACACTCTTCATGTGTGAGACAGGAAGGCTTTCTGACTATAACAACATCACAGTTCAGACAGACCAAGGTCTCCTCTGAAGCACACACACACATACACGTAAGGTTCAGCAGACAGAATTCAACTAACAACAGAAGGCTTGACTGATTATTTTCTCCTGGGAGGTTTCAGTTAACGCAGATCAGGGTTCTCATCTTGAACCTTCTGGTCTTTGTGGCTTAGTATCATGCTGCCGGGACAATTACCCAGTGAAGCATTAGAGGAACCCTATGAACGTTACTTTACACAGCAACCTGAAACACTAAAGCTGTGTTTCATCCAGATTGTACTTTTAAGCCATCTGTGATTTTTCTCCAAATATTACTATTGCATCCATTATATCTGTTTATATGCATTTTACGGACTGAGTTGGGATGCCTGCGTTTTACTCCAGATGCTCAGGTTTGTAGTGTGAATCTTAATGTGATGAAAGGACAGTAATTCTGTATTACTTTATTATCTTTCATTGCAGCCATCAGGTGCATAGCTGATGATTTGAGTATAGATAAAATAAATTAACAAAAGAAAGAAAAGTGATGTATGTGTTGTTACCAAATTTCCCATTATGTTGACATTATGATCACATAGTATAAAATCATGTTGTCTGAAATCTTGTATAATTTCCCTTAGCCCTTTAACTTTCTGCTACGCTGGAATAAAGGTACTTGTATATCAAACAAAAGTGCCGTGACTATAAATTCTAAACATAACCCACTCCCCTCACTGAATCAAGTGCATGATGTAGAAAATTAACAGGAGAGGACTGACAGGCATGTTATTATTGTCTTATCAACTGCCTGCCTTAAACTGTGCCATAAATAAAGTCATTTTAATTCACTGGTGAAAAAGTGACTGGAGTTGCAAAGACATGTCAGTCCACATGCTCAATGAAGCATTCTCTTCAATGTGTGTTATGCAAGGACGTTTGAATTTCCACGAATGCCACTGTCAATAGAATTTTTTTATCACCATACCACTGGCCAACAACTTCTTGTTTATTACATCAGCATTTCTAAACATTACATTTTTCCGATGCTTTTCGATATAATTTAATCCCCATACATCACATGAGGAATATTTTATTATCACTTGATTATAGGTTAAAGTTTAGCAAGACTGAGTTCACAGAGCGATGCCTCACTCAACAGGAGTATGAATTAGAGAAAAGGCTAGAAGATTCATGTTTCAACTCTTTAATCTCTGTAGCTTTCTAGGGAGCATAACTTTCCTGAATTTGTCATTTTAGCTAATCTACGAGTAAAATGTCATGTAAAACATTTTCAATTGCAGAGTCGGAGTCAATGTTCAGACAATGATTTCAATGAAAATCCCCATGTTCATGGCTCGAACCTTTAAATGATATCCACCTCTTCTAGCGTCTCTTATTCAGATTCCAAAGCTACCTCATTACAATACATCTACACAATCCAATCACAACTCCAATTCTTCCATTCACCCCCACACTCTGACATACAGCAACGTGCCACACTTTGCATTGAAAAATTCTTTGTGGCTTTTGTCAACTCTTCTCTGTTGGCCCATTTACTTCATAAAAAAAAAATTTAGAGTACCCAATTCACTTTTTCCAATTAAGCGACAAGTTAGCATGGCCAATCCACCTACTCTGCACATCTTTGGATTGTGGGGTTGAAACCTACGCTGACACTGCAGAGAATGTGCAGACTCCACACGGTCAGTGACCCAGAGCTGGGATTGAACCTGGGATCTCGGCGCCGCGAGGCAGCAATGCAAACTACTGAGCCACCGTGCTGCCCCTGTTGGCACATTTGCAATGCAATGTCATTTAGGACAATTGTGCATTCTTCACTTACATTTCCACATGGAACTTCCCATCAGATGTGTGGCAGGAGCAGGCCCAGGAAAAATGAAAGGATTGAAAATAGTGCGGAGAACTGTGGGGATTTCCCACTACGTAAGCTTGACAGGCGAGTTTCTATACATGCACATTATTAAGACCTCCACTTTTGTCTGAATAAGTACGAATTGCAGTCGGTGGTTTTGGGACTGTTGGGTGGAATCTTATAACATAAAAAGTGATCTATGTCTGAGCAAAGGAGACATACTTCTCCATAGCAGAATGGGTGCATTGACCTTTCTTCCCTCTGAGAGAGTACCTTACAAATAGAAGCCTAAATTATTGGACTGAGACTTAATTGTAACTCTATTATTTCAACCAATTGGCTAACTTTAAGGTGTGATGCATGGGGTGCGATTCTCTGACCCCCCACCGGGTCAGAGAATCGCCGGGGGCCGGCGTGAATCCCGCCCCCGCCGTGTCCCAAATTCTCCACCACCGGAGATTCGGCGGGGGCGGGAATCGCGCCGCGCCGGTTGGCGGAAATCCCCCGGCGATTCTCCGGTCCGTGATGGCCGAAGTCCCGCCGTTGTCAACCCACGCCAGCCGGTGTGGATTGAACCACCTTTGGGACGGCAGGACAAGGCGGCTCTGGGGTCCTGGGGGGGGGGCACGGGGCGATCTGGCCCCGGGGGGGTGCCCCCACATGGCCTGGCCCGCGATCGGGGCCCACCAATCCGCGGGTGGGCCTGTGCCGTGGGGGAACTCTTTTCCTTCCGCCTACACCATGGTCTCCACTATGGCGGAGGCGGAAGAGACCCCCTCCACTGCGCATGCGCGGGGATGCCGTGAGCGGCCGCTGATGCTCCCGCGCATGCGCCGCTCGGCAAAGTCATTTCCGCGCCAGCTGGCGGGGCACCAAAGGCCTTTCCCGCCAGCCTGCGGGATGGAAATCACTCTGGCGCGGGCTTAGCCCCTCAAGGTGAGGGCTCGGCCCCTCAAGATGCAGAGAATTCCGCACCTTTGGGGCGGCACAATGCCGGACTGATTTGCGCAGCTTTTGGCGCCGGTCGGCGGACATCGCGCCAATTGCGGAGAATCCCGTCCACGGCTACCAATTTCGAACAGTGCAGCTTATCTTATTGAACCTGCTGCAAGATTTCTAAGGTCATTTTGTGCAGTGCAATTAGCATCTACAGTCCATAAAAAAGAACAAATACTGATGTGGAGTGGGTGGTATTGATAAGCTTACAGAATTGATGTGTAATGGACCAAATAATTTTCACATCGATAAATGTATTGTGGTGCATTTTGGTAGGAAGCATACAGAGGCCACATACTACTCGGATAATAAGTGACTGAATGGGCACTTGGAGCAAAGTAATTTCGGGTTCACAGATAACAAATCACTAATGACCACCTTAAACTTTATTATTACTTTCAAAAAAAAGCCAATCATTGGTATACATTTCTAAAGAGATAAAACAGAAAAGGACAGAAGTTAAGTTAAACTTGTATTAAACCGTAGTTCGAACACATGTGGGTTATGGCCCATAGTTCTCGACTCCTTACTATAAAATGATATGTAAACACAGGAGAAGATAAGAGAACTGAGACCAGAACTAAGAGGCTGTATACATCAAGAACAATTGAACAGACCGGGGCTTTTTACACCAGGAAAAAGAAGACTGAGGAATATTTTCAAGAATATTTACATCAATGCACCTAAGGGGAAACTAAATGAACATATGGGGCTGAATCATCATTGAGGTTTTGGAGGGGCATGTCAAACGCAAATGAGTACACTTGGATTTTTTTGTAGAAAATCCAATGATCTTCAGCACTCCTGATCCTGTATATTTTCTTCAGTCCTTTTTTCTGCAAATGTCTCCTGTGCAAAAGCAGACTCGCCTCCAACTAAACTTGGCTTCTCCATTTTAAATGGCGGAAATTGGATTTCCTCCCGCATGTCATTTTTGTCTAGTGGTGAGGGGATTAAATTATTAAAGCCTATTAAAAACGCACCAAGTTTGAGAGTTCATGAAGAAACTGTAAATCCTGCTGAGGAATTGGGAACATTCTGACATGTAAGTATAAAATGTTTTCATACCTTCAAATATTACTAATAGGAACTGCATTGTAATATGAATGCAATTTTATGCAGTGATTAATCCTAGGGATCTGTCCTGCAAAAGTAAGTTAATATTTACATTGACCAGTTGTATTGTGTAGTTGTTCACATGCAGTGCTGTACTTTTCCATTGGAGAAAGTACCATAATACAGTGAAAATGTTACATTTTTTGCACTGTGATCTAAAAATGCCTCTTTTTTACACATGGGGAAAACATCTAACCACCTGTTCCCTCCATTGGTTGACAGGCAATCTGGTTTGAAATTGAAACTAAAACGTCCTGTTCATTTCAGCTCAGAGAGCACCCTGCTTTTGGCCATTATGAATGCTTGGTTGAAATTCAAGTCTTAATGGGTTTCAGCATTAGATGTCAGTGTTTCATTCATCTTAGAATGAATGACAGCTTCAATTAATTCTAATACCAAATTGAGCCATTGATATGATTTCTAGTTTGCTGACATAAGCTAATAGGATTACCAGTATTATAAGTTTTTTCACTTAACAAAATTGAAACTTTTTCTCAGCATCAATAACCATGGGATTGATGACCATCTCTAATAGATAGTGAGTTTGATTTCCTCCCACAAGGAGTTGAAAATAGTTTCCATTGATATTGCTAGGAATTTGAATGATGGTGCATGGGAGAGTCATAAGGTGGATGAGGAAGTGAGGGGATGAGTGGTGAGGTCTTCAAAGCTCCAAAGTTCATTCCAAGAGGTAAAGCCAGTCCTTGATGGAGAAAGGAATAGAGGGATATATTGATGGGATAGATTGTTATGAATTGTAATCAGCAACTTGGACCTGTTGACTGAATGGTTAATTGTAAATGCTAAATAATATGATATAGTGGAAAAGGGTTTGACAGTTGGATATAGAGAAGAAGTTTCCACTTGCACAGGAGACCAGAACCAAGGGCCATAAATGTAAGAGTCACTACTAAATCCAACAGGGAATTGAGGAGAAATGTCTTTACCTGGGGAGTGGTAATAATGTGGAACATGCTGCTACAAGGCATTCCAAGTCAAATAGTACAGGTACATTTAAGGGGGGTAGATCAGCACAAGAGGGAGAAAGGAATAGAACATTCTGATATGTTAGGGAAAAGGTCAAGTGCAACATACATGCCAGCATAGATCAATTGGGTCGAATAATCTGTTTCTGTTCTGTGATGTATTTTAAACTTAAACTTCACTCCATGGTTGCGTGCTGCTTGTTGAAATTCACACACCTGTTGTTGATTTTTTTAAAAATTTAGAATACCCAATTATGTTTTTTCAAATTAAGGGGCAATTAAGCGTGGCCAATCCAGCTAACCTGCATGTCTTTGGGTTGTGGGGTGGAAACCCACGCAAACACGAGGAGAATGTGCAAACTCCACACGGACAGTGACCCAGAGCTGGGATTGAACCTGGGGCCACGGCACCGTGAGGCAGCAGTGCTCACCCACTGCTCCACCGTGCTGCCCCTACGTTGTTGTTCACGTGTAACCTCATACCACACTAGTCCTTGTGAACATATAGGGCTAGAAATTCAACCTTGTTCTGCCTATTTCCCAATTGTCAAATTCTCGAAGGGTACACTGGAGGTCACAACGAAAACAGTATGTTCCAACAATAAATATTTACCTGCATGTGGAAAGAGGTGGAGTTCTCCTGCCACTCCGTGGGCGAAATTCTCCCCCAACGGCGCGATGTCCGCCGACTGGTGCCCAAAACGGCGCCAATCAGACGGGCATCGCGCCGCCCCAAAGGTGCGGAATGCTCCGCATCTTTGGGGGCCGAGCCCCGACATTGAGGGGCTAGGCCGACGCCGGAGGGATTTCCGCCCTGCCAGCTGGCGGAAACGGCGTTTGTTGCCCTGCCAGCTGGCGCGGAAATGACATTCGGGGCGGCGCATGCGCGGGAGCGTCAGCGGCCGCTGACAGTTTCCCGCGCATGCGCAGTGGGGAGAGTCTCTTCCGCCTCCGCCATGGTGGAGACCGTTGCGGAGGCGGAAGGGAAAGAGTGCCCCCACGGCACAGGCCCGCCCGCGGATTGGTGGGCCCCGATCGCGGGCCAGGCCACCGTGGGGGCACCCCCCGGGGTCAGATCGCCCCGCGCCCCCCCCCAAGGATCCCGGAGCCCGCCCATGCCACCTTGTCCCGCCGGTAAATACCTACTTTAATTTACGCCGGCGGGACAGGCAATTTCTCGGCGGGACTTCGGCCCATCCGGGCCGGAGAATTGAGCGGGGGGTCCCGCCAACCGGCGCGGCCCGATTCCCGCCCCCGCCCAATCTCCGGTACCGGAGACTTCAGCAACCGGCGGGGGCGGGATTCACGGCGGCCAACGGCCATTCTCCGACCCGCTGGGGAGTCGGAGAATGACGCCCCATATTCCTCACTCTATTGTGGACTGTAGTCTGGTCAGCTCCTCCCAACCTCTAGCATGAACCTGAAGACTGCTTTTGTCATTCTAGCAGACCCCATGGGCGAAATTCTCCCAGCCCTGCGCCGGCCCAGAGAATCCCCACGAACGGGCCACGCCGCCCCAACACTGGCTCGCGATTTTCTCTTCAGTGCGGAGAATCGGCGCCATTGGCACCGCCGTGGTTGGCGTGGCGCCGGTCGCTCTACGTGGCTGGCCCGCCGATTCTCCGGCCCGAATGGGCCGTGCGGCCGTAGGAAAACAGCCGAGTCCCGCCGGCGCCATTCTAACCTGCTCTAGGCCGGCAGGACCTTGGCATGTAAGGGTCAGGTGGTGGCCTGTTCTGACCCGGGGGGGGGCTTCCGATGTGGCCTGGCCCGCGATCCAGACCCACCGATCGGCGGGCCGGCGTCTGGGGGGCCTGCTTTCCGACGCGCCGGCCCCTGTAGCCCTGCACCATTGTGCGTTGGGGCGGGCACGTTGAAGGAGGCCACTGTGCATGCGCACGTTGGCGCCGGCGCCACTGTGCATGTCCTCATTGGCCGGCACAACTGCGCATGTGCGGATCCCGCGGTGCCCAGTTCGCGCCAGGATCTGCAGCTGGAGCATCGCGAACCACTCCAGCACCGTGCTGGCCGCCTGTAGGGGCCAGAATTAGACGTGGGAGCGGCCCGTTCATGCCGTCGTAAAATGCGACGCCGTTTACGACAGCGTGGGCACTCTGCCACAGGATTGTAGAATTCTGCCCCTATGTCTGCTTTGTTGCTAAGCAGTCTGGGGAAGTGCAATAGGTGCCTGGCAGCTTGCCCCTCTTATTAAAATAAAGCCCAATTGACAAATGCAATAAATTCACATTTTAAACAGAATTAAACAAATTGGATTTAGAATCATGTCCGTTTTTTCAATTTATCTCAATCAGGTCGCACAACGACTTATTCTGGAGCAGGAACAACTCCTTTTTGCACCAGTTCCTTTCATTGGGTAGTTCCAAGACCTAACAGTGCCTTCAAAGCTTTGTGGCATCTGTAGTCCCTGCTCCTCTTTCAATGTCCACTGCTATCCTTCTTGCTGCACCTATGCTGCTTAACCTTCACCGGCAGATGGTGCTCACCGATGCTGACTGCATAAAATCCCACCAATTCATCTGCTGCTTTGATTGCTAGTTGAAATTGCAGAAATATTCTTGTTATGCCAGAAAGTGGAAGAGCTGGTGAGGAAATCTGGGTCACACGTATTTGTCATGATCTGCAAACATGCAACCAATGAACGCTCAGAATAGGACACAACCAATGGGCAGTCAGGACACTCAGAGATGGCATCACTACAAGGGGGCATAACATAAACACTATAAAAGGGATGAGGCACTCACACCCTGCCTCTTTCCACAGACAGACATCAAGAGATTTAGACAGGGTTGATCAGCAACATCACACCCCAGCACATGGCTTAGAGCAAGCTGGTACAGTTAGACTGAGTTACTACAGTTAGATTAGCAGAGAGTCGAACTCATTTGAGAACTGTATTAATAGTTCAATAAACACGTTGAAATCATTTCAGAGTCTGGAGCATCCTTTAGTTAAGACTGCATCAAGTAGCAGCCTGTGTTACCCGAAGCAGCATAACACAACATGATACCAGGAGTGACTGTTCAATCTATTTAGTTCAACTCAGCAAAATCCACGACAACCAGCTACTGAATACAGGCACAATGGACAAGATTCAGGCTCCTCATCAGCTCAGGACCACCAGCAATCTTAGTGCCAACTGGCGATCATTCAAACAGAAATTTCAACTATACGTGAAAGCATCCAACCTCAATGGCGCGACCGATGCTCGGAAGATAGCTCTTCTACTCACCACTGTGGGTGACCATGCGATAGAGATCTTCAACTCCTTTCACTTTTCCGAAGGGCAGGACAAAACGAAGTACCAAACCATCCTGGACAAATTCGACAGCCACTGCGAGGTGGACACCAACAAAATCTTCAAGCGCTACATCTTCAAGCAGAGGATGCAAGGTAAAGACAAATCCTTCAACTCTTATCTAACTAACCTTTGACTGCTCGCGCAATCCTGCAACTTTGGTGATATCACTGACTCCATGATTAGAGACCAAATCGTTTTTGGAGTCCACTCTGATCCTCTGCGAGAGCAATTGTTGAAAATCAAGCACATGACCCTGCCAATCGCAATTGAAACGTGTACTGTGCATAAGCACTGTAAAAATCGCTATTCACAGTACAAAATGGCAGAAAGTGAAAAACAAGCCTCCCACGAGGTGGAGAGTGTTCAGGCCATCTCCCGGATGCAGCGCCTCCACATTGATGAAAGCGGCCATTTTGCGCGCTCTTCCCAGTTCCTCAAAACTGGAAGATTTTTAAGCAGAAGTTTCAGCTGTATCTTGAAGCCATCGACCTCGAGGCCGCATCGGATAGCAGAAAGATTGCCCTCTTCCTCTCTACAGCCGGGGACCACGCTATCCACATTTTTAACTCCCTCACCTTTGCTGAAAGTGAGGACAAGACAAAGTTAAAAACAGTCCTGCTGAAGTTCGACAGCCACTGTGACATCAAAGTCAACGAGAGCTTTGAACGCTATGTGTTCCAGCAGAGGCTTCAGGGTAAGGATGAACCTTTTCAGTCCTTCTTAACCCATCTCCGTATCCTCGCGGAATCCTGCAACTACGGCTCCACTTCTGACTCCATGATCCGCGACCAGATCGTTTTCGGGGTCCATTCCGTTCTCCTTCGTCAGCAACTCCTCAAAGTTAAGCAGCTCACCCTCACCATCGCCATCGAAACCTGCGTCCTACATGAGCAAGCTAATGACCGGTACTCCTATATCAAGGCGGCAGAGACGACGCGGCAAGGGCCCCACGATGCGGAGCGGGTGCAGGCCGTAAAAACAGCTCCAGGGTCTGAGTCTGGATGAGGGCAGCCCTTTCGCACGTTTTACCCGGGCTCCTGCGCATGCGCACAACGACCGAGGGGACGGCGAGGCCAAGGATCGAACTGCACATGTGCGCATATCTTTCGACCGCACCGCCCATGCACGGTGGCGCACGGAACATCCTGACGTCGGCGTCATGACGTGCAACAAATGTGGCTCCGCCCACTTAAAGCGGCAATGTTCCGGGAAATCTCGACGTTGTCTCCGGTGTGGCAAGCTTGGCCACTACGCAGCCCTGTGCAGATCTGCTCAACTGCCCACCACACAGCGATCCCAGCCACAGTGCAGCAACCCATTGCAGACTCCGACTCTGACATGGTTCCAGATCCCGACACTGAGGATCTCACATCCACATTCCGGGTGGGCATCATCACCAAGCATACGATGCTTTCCAAAAAAAAGGCTAACCCACTCCCAATGCTGAGCATTGATCCGGACGACGAATGGTGTGCCACCCTTCCGGTCAACCAGAATTTGCCGCCCGCCACAGAGACTGAACTTATAGACTGAATGTTGCATTGCCTTGTGCTTTGTTTACACATCTGTACATATTGTTTCTTCCTAATTTGTTGTATGCACTCTATCTGCACTAGACACCTTCCCATGTAAATACGTTCACGTATTTTGTATATAGTCCAGCTCCTACTCATGTAAATACGCTCACATACTTTGTACATCGTCAGGCTCATACACACACCCACTATTTATTGACACATACACACATTTTTTGAAAGGGGAGAGATGTCATAATATACACACATGTATATGATGGTGCACAGACAGACAGTGAGTGACACAAAGGATGACCAATGAACATACAGAACACAGCAGCCAATCACCAGACAGGACACGGCCACTATATAACCAGGGGGCACTAGTTTTCCCGCTCTCTTGGGATCCAGCCTCTGAGTCAGTCAGAGCCTGTGAGCAACAACTAGAACATCCACCATGTGGTAGTAAGATAGTCTGGTCAGGTTAGCCTCAGGTCTCCAGTCAACTCAGTATAGTGTCAACCCACAGTTCAAGCATGTTTAGTAGTTAATAGTTTAATAAAATAGAGTTGCATTTCCTCAAGTGTTGGAAGCCTGTCTCTCTCTCTACTACGGTAACCGCTGTCCTCGCAGACCCAGCTTACCCAATACATCAGCCACCATGGGGGCATCCTCCGGGGCCAGATCCACCCACGCCCCCCCGAGGACCCCGGAGGCCGCCCGTGCTGCCAGGTCCCGCTGGTAAGGACCTACTCTAATTTACACTGGCAGGACCGGCATAAAAAGGGGGCCACTCGGCCCATCGTGGGTCGGAGAATCCCGCCACAGATATGTGCAGATTGAGAAGGAGTGTTTAACTCTTCTCACCGGCATCCTCAAATTTCATGATTATGTCTACGGCTTGCCAACATTTACTGTTGAGACGGATCATAGGCCTCTGGTCCACATCATCCAAAAGGACCTGAACGACATGACGCCTCGGTTGCAAAGAATTCTGCTCAAACTCCAGAGGTATAATTTCAATTTGGTGTACACACCTGGAAAGGAGCTCATCATCACTGATGCATTGTCCAGCTCCGTCAACTCACCCAGTGAACCACTGGAGATCATCCAGCACATTGAATTGCAGGTACAACTGTGTGTAAGCACTCTCCCGGCAACAAATGAGAAGATCGTTCTCATCCGAGAAGAGACGGCCAAAGACCCCCTATTGCAGCGAGTCATCCACAACCTCAGCAATGGCTGGCAGAAAGAGCAATGCCCTCAATTCTACAACGTCAAGGATGACCTGATGCTCATCGACGGCATCCTGCTCAAACGTGACAGGATAGTCATCCCGCTACGTCTCCAGAGCATGGTGCTGCGGCAGATTCATGAGGGACACCTGGGTGTAGAAAGGTGCAGACGCAGGACCCGGCAAGCTGTCTACTGGCCCGGCATCAACCAGGACATCATGGACATGGTCCTGAACTGCGAAGCCTGTCAGAGGTTCCAACCAGTGCAGAGCAAGGAGGCGCTCCAACCACATGACCTCGAGACCTTTCCGTGGTCCAATGTTGGCATTGACCTATTCCACGTGAATGGTGGCGACTATATCTTAATCATCAATTACTTTTTGAACTATCCTGAGGTGCTGAAGCTGCCAGACCTCACCTCATGGACCGTCATCAAAGCGTGTAAAGAGACATTCTCACGGCATGGCATACCGAACACCATCATGAGCGACAATGGCCCGTGCTTCCACAGTCGAAAATGGTCCACGTTTGCCAAGAGCTACAATTTCAGGCATGTCACCTCCAGTCCGCACTATCCGCAGTCCAATGGCAAAGTCGAAAAAGGGGTGCACATCGTTAAGCAGCTCATCCGTAATGCATCGGACTCCGCTTCCGACATACACCTTGCACTACTTGCGTACCGGGTGACTCCCTTGTCCACTGGCATGTCGCCAGCTCAGCTGCTGATGAACAGGGACCTGCGGACGACGCTTTCAGCCATACACCTGCCCAACCTTGATCACCTCTCGGTGCTGCAGAAGATGCAGCAGCTTCGCGATAGCCAAAAGCAGGGCTATGACGCACATGCCACTGATCTAGACGTGCTATCCCCGGCAGACACGGTCAGGATCAAGATACTGGATGGTGGGTGGTCTGCTCCGTCTGTCGTTGTTCGACAGGCCGCGTCCAGAGCCTGTGTCATACGTATGGTTGATGGCTCCATTGCGCGAAGAAATCGAAGGGCACTGCGAAAAGTTGCTTGCCCACAACCACTTTCCTCTCCATTTACACATGTCGAATTGCCACCTCCAGACACCTCGAACCATGAGGCCACCAGTCGTGCCTCCCACTCGCCTGTCAAAACACTGTCATCCCCTCCACCACCTCTCCGGCGGTCGACGAGGATCAGGCGCAAGCCTCAGAGACTGGACTCATGAGCATTTGTTTTGTTTGTTCTGTTCTGTATTCCTCAGTTAGTCACATTAGACAGACACATTCACATGTATATACATCTAAAATAAAACAAAAAAAAGGGGAGAGATGTCATGATATGCAAACATGCAACCAATGAACACTCAGAATAGGACACAACCAATGGGCAGTCAGGAGACTCAGAGATGGCATCACCACAAGGGGGCATGACATAAACACTATAAAAGGGATAAGGCACTCACACCCTGCCTCTTTCCACAGACAGACATCTAGAGAGTTAGACAGGGTTGATCAGCAGCATCACACCCCAGCATGTGGCTTAGAGCAAGCTGATACAGTTAGACTGAGTTACTACAGTTAGATTAGCAGAGAGTCGAACTCATTTGAGAACTGTGTTAATAGTTCAATAAACACGTTGATCTCATTTCAGAGTCTGGAACATCCTTTAGTTAAGACTGAATCAAGTAGCAGCCTGTGTTATCCAAAGCAGCATAACACAACAGTATTGATGAAGTTAAAACCAAATTGTAGACAGACTTCATCAGAAAACATTGTTTGAATGGGAGTAATTAACACAATGAGAAACCAGTATTTGTTGTAGAAATGTATCTCATCAATTTGAAACATGCTCTGACATTGATAGGAACATGGGACGAGGAACATGAGTAGGCCATTAAGTCCTTTGAACCTTTGCCACCATTCAGAAAGTTCATGGCTGATCTGTTGTCTCTCAACTCCACTTTGCCATTTGCCCCCTATAACCCTTGACTTTCTTGTATAACTCTGCCTTGAATAAATTCAATAGCCCAGCCACCACTGCTTCCTGGGGAAGAGAATTCCACTTATTATTCACTCTTTAAGAGAAACAAAATCCTCCTTATCTCCATCTTAAATGGTAGACCTCTTACTATTAAACAGTATCCCGTGGTTCTAGTCTCTTCCTCAAGTGGGAACATCCTCCTCGTATTTATCAAATCCCCTCAGGATCTTGTATGTTTCAGTAAGATCACGTCTCGTTCGTCAAAATTCCAATGGGTATAGGCCCAACCTGTTCAATCTTTTATCATAAGATAAGCCCCTCATCCCAGGAATGCGTCGAGTGAATCTTTTTTTAACTGCTTCTAACACAATCATATATGTTTGAAAACCCAAACTGTGCACAGAATACAGGATGTGGTCTCACCAAGGCCCTGTACAGCCACAGTGCAATTTCTCTTTAAATTTGATTACCCTTGCAATAAATGCCAACATACCATTTGTCTGCCTAATCACTTGAAGTACCTGCAAACTACCTTTTTGCAATTCATGTATCAGGACACACAGGTCCATCACGACCGGGTGCTGCAATCTCGCTCCATTTAAATAATATACTGCAATAATAGACTACTAAAATGCAAATTCATAAATCTATTACGCCTGAATGTATTTTTATTGTTTATATCACCATTTGCACAGGGTGAATGATCAGGGTGAGAAATTGGACTTTATCTCACCTGTTCCGCGCTTGCAAAATGGGTTTTGACAAGATACATTTCAAGTGTCAGTAACCTTTCACGATCAGCACCAGCAGTGTGTTGACCGTGATATTGGTTTGAATGATCTTTAGGCTGCCTTTAAGTAAGTGTTCATCCAATTAAAATATTCAAATGAAGGTCATACATCTTCACCAGGATCGTCTTGTGATGCTGGCCTCAGTTAACTCCTGATTGCTTATTCTTAAGTGCACCCAACAAACAATGGCAGGAAAAGCCAGAAAGCAAGCTGCAATAATGCTTTTTTAAAGGGATCCACATCTTCATCCAGGTAAATATATGGGTGGAATTTACAAAAAAAATGACCATCAAAAAATGGTCTCCAGGCACCTCTGCACCCCCAGAGTGGTCATCACAACACATTTTTGTTTCCGAAAACCGGTCGTGATTTGTGCTGGTGTGACGTGATGCTTCTAGGAGGGGGAGCATTCCACAGTGCTTGGCGCTACTGCATAAAGCCTTTTATTCCAGCGGGAAAGGGTGGGAGTGAGTGGGAGCGAGGTGGAAGTTCTCAAATCGAGATCTTGCCACCGCAAATTCCGTTTTGACCCTCTCCCAAGATTTAGCGGCCAAAAGGGGTTTTGCATCCACGTTTAATAGACCCGAAAAATCATGCCCTTTCTTTCGCCATAAGGGCGAAATAAGGGCTTATCTGCCTTATTTATTTCAGCTGCAGTAGAAGTGTTTAAAAATGAGTCAGAATCAGAATTGGAGGTGCAGGAGTCTTTCCCTGCTTTGTATTCACGACAATTAATGGGATCTGCTGGATCTACCTTTGGGCTGAAGGATCAGGAGCAGCAGTAAGGAAGAGTGCACAGGGGCAGCACGGTGGCGCAGTGGGTTAGCCCTGTTGCTTCACGGCACCGAGGTCCCAGGTTCGATCCCGGCTCTGGGTCACTGTCCGTGTGGATTTTGCACATTCTCCCCGTGTCTGCGTGGCTTTCGCCCCCACAATCCAAAGATGTGCCGGGTAGGTGGATTGGCCACACTAAATTGACCATTAATTGGAAAAAATGAATTGGGCACTCTAAATTTATTTTAAAAACGGAAAAAAAAGAAGGAAGAGTGCACAGACTGAAGAGATGTTGGATGGGTGTGAATTCACACGTGTGAATTTGCGAACTGCATTTCCGACCACAAGCTGAGGTTTGGCCTCTACCCATTGGAATTTCGAATAATGAGAGGTGATTCTGTTGAAACATATAAGATCCTGAGGGGATTTGATGGGATAGATATGAGAAATATGTTTTCATCTGTGGAAGAAACAAGAACCAGGAGGCACAGTTAAAGAATAAGATAGTGATGAGGAGAAACGTTAGTATGTTGTATTTTCTTCCTCAGAAATCACCTCTTCAGGAATGACATGACTACTGAGCTCTGTTACCTGTTGCATCATCAAATCCAGCCTCACACAAGGGCAAGCCCAACACTGCTGATGTCTATAAAGGGGATGGTGGCACTTACTTTAAAGACCGCAGGGCATTTCCAGGCTGGAACAGGTGACCCTAGGTGATATCACTTCACTGCTATGTCAGGAATATTAAAGAAGCACTTTTCCTCCATTGTTTCCCATGGAGGCAGCAGACCAAAGTGAAAGAGCTGCAGGCATGACCGGGATAGCAAGCATTTCATGGGTATAATGCACCTGTGTTGATGTGTACTTCACCTGAAGAGGCAGGAATGTATGTCAACTCCCAGGATGTGCAGTCACAGACAGTGTGTTATATTATGCACCATACAGATCTAGACCTGTTTATGTAGAAGTTGCCATCACTCATTTATCCTGCACTAATACGCAATAATCTCTCTCTTCCTTCCTGTTATATTCTTCCTTCTTTTTAAATCCTGTTAGAACACTTGGAAGCACTTTGGGTGGCAAGCTGCCTGCTTGAAGCCAAGAGGTGTCCTCTGATCACTTGGCTCACTGCTCTAAAGACACTTGAGTATAGACACTGGGGAGCACAGCAATCAGAAGCGTATTTCCATCAGATATCTAATTAAAAGAAAGAGCCAGTTTAATCCGTTGGGCTATTAATGGGCTTGAGATGGACTTTATGCCTCCAACCGGGAGGAAGTTCTGTCCCTGATGGCTGCCAGCCAAGGAAATAGCCTGCTACTCTATTGTCTTAGAGGTGGGGCAGTGGCAACAACAGGGACTACAGCTCCAGAGGGGGCACAGAGCAAAGGAACCAGTCATAAAATAGGTTTGAGGTCTCACTGAGACCAGGCTGGCGTTCCCTGGTTAGGGACGTGGGGCCATAATTATAAGGCTGGGGTATGAAGCCGAGGAGTTAAGCTTGGGAGGGCCTTCAGCAGCCACGAATAATATAATTACACCTATCTTTCAGATGAGATGTTAAATCGCGATCTTGTCTGCCCGAGCAGAATGTAGATATTGTGGTTTCCCTGAATCACTGATGATGAGGACTTTAAACAAGGTAGTTTATTCACTAGCTCTGTAGCTGCTTAAATAATTATGCTCTCCCCATGCATAATCCCCGGGAATAACTCACACGCTTCCGCCATTTGACTTTTCTTGTAGCTGCGCCAGCACTTTCTCACATTACCACTCGGTCTACACAGATGAACATAAAAGATCCAGTGGTAGTGGAATACCCCTGTGTTCTATCCAATACTTACCCCTCAATCAACAAATTCTCATTGCTGTTTGTGGGACCTTGCTGGGTGTAATTTAGTTGGTGGCATGACCGACAAAACATAAGTGACTATGTTTCAACAGAAGTGAAGTAATTTGGAATGTCCAAACTATGTTGTACTTGGAGGATGCTAACCCTTAATAAACTGATCAGACACAATAAGTCGACAGAGTTCCTTTGACATTCTAGCCTGCTGTTTTTGTTGTTGCAGTAAGACACAATAGGGTTCTAATTCAATAATGAAAGCTCTTCAGAGTACCAAGACCAAGAAAAACGTTTTCCAGGATTTAGATGTTTCAGGTGGGATAGAGGGGGATGTAAAAGGGGTGGAGGAGTTGCGCTACTGGTTAGGGAGAATATCACAGCTGTACTATGAGAGCACACCTCAGAGGGCAGCGAGGCTATATGGGTAGAGATCAGGAATAAGAAGGGTGCAGTCACAATGTTGGGGGTTTACTACAGGCCTCCCAACAGCCAGCGGGAGACAGACGAGCAGATAGGTAGACAGATTTTGGAAAGGAGTAAAAACAACAGGGTTGTTGTGATGGGAGACTTCAACTTCCCCAATATTGACTGGGACTCAATTAGTGCTAGGGGCTTGGACGGGGCAGAGTTTGTAAGGAGCACCCAGGAGGGCTTCTTAAAACAATATGTAGACAGTCCAACTAGGGAAGGGGCTGTACTAGACCTGGTATTGGGGAATGAGACCGGCCATGTGGTAGAAGTTTCACTAGGGGAGCATTTCGTGAACAGTGACCACAGTTCAGTAAGTTTTAAAGTGCTAGTGGACAAGGATAAGCGTGGTCCTAGGATGAATGTGCTAAATTGGGGGAAGGCTAATTATAATAATATTACGCGGGAACTGAAGAACCTAGATTGGGGGCAGATGTGGGGGGCTTTCAAATGTCAGTTGAAAGGAATTCAGGACCGGCATGTTCCTGTGCGGAAGAAGGATAAATATGGCAAATTTTGGGAACCTTGAATTACGAGAGTTATTGTAGGCCTCGTCAAAAAGAAAAAGGAGGCATTTGTCAGGGCTAGAAGGCTGGGAACAGACGAAGCCTGTGTGGAATATAAGAAAAGTATGAACTTAAGCAAGGAGTCAGGAGGGCTAAAAGGGGTCATGAAAAGTCATTGGAAAATAGGGTTAAGGAAAATCCCAAGGCTTTTTACATGTACATAAAAAGCAAGAGGGTAGCCAGGGAAAGGGTTGGCCCACTGAAGGATAGGCAAGGGAATCTATGTGCGGAGCCAGAGGAAATGGGCGAGGTACTAAATGAATACTTTGCATCAGTATTCACCAAAGAGAAGAAATTGGTGGGTGTTGAGTTTGGAGAAGGGTGTGTAGCTATCCTGGGTCACATTGAGATCCAAAAAGTTGAGGGGCGCGATTCTCCACTCCCGTGCCGGTTGGGAGAATCGCCTCGCCAAAATTTCCCGCGACGCCGGTCCGAGGCCCTCCCGCGATTCTCCCAAGCGGCGAGAATGGCCCCGTCGAGTTCTGCGCGGCGCAGGCCGGTGAATCGCCCGAGACACCCAAAATGGCGATTCTCCAGCACCCCTGCTATTCTCAGGCCCGGATGGGCCGAAGTCCCGACGGCGTGACCCTAGTTCACGCCGTCGCCGTTCACACCTGCTATTGAAAGTCGTCAGCCAGTCGTGCTGGCTGACGCTGAGCAGAGGTGAGGTGAGCGGACTGTTCCGCAGCTTCTAGAGACCGGGTCGGCTTATCCGAGAAGGCTGCGGCCAAAGAGTGTGTGTGGGAGAGTGTGCAGGTGGGAGGGGGGGGGGGGGGGTGGCGAGGGAGAGTGTGCAGGTGGGAGAGGGGGATGAGGGAGAGTGTGCAGGTGGGAGGGGGGGTGAGGGAGAGTGTGCAGGTGGGAGGGGGGATGAGGGAGAGTGTGCAGGTGGGGGGGGGTGAGGGAGAGTGTGCAGGTGGGAGGGGGGATGAGGGAGAGTGTGCAGGTGGGGGGGGGGTGAGGGAGAGTGTGCAGGTGGGAGTGGGGATGAGGGAGAGTGTGCAGGTGGGACGGGGGGATGAGGGAGCGGCGTGCAGGTGGGAGGGGGGTGATGGAGAGTGTGCAGGTGGGAGGGGGGTGAGGGAGAGTGTGGTAGGATCGTCCATCCGCGGATGCCACATGTCAGCCGCCCTGATATGGCAGGCTGTGTGTGGCTGATGGGCACAGGCGAGTGGCACACTGGTGAGCAGTACGGTGTGAACTGACCGTTGGGCGCAGACAGTGACCAGGTGTAGGCTGGCTGCGTATCTGCAGCGCGACCAGGCCACCGGGACACACAGGGGTCCCATGCAAACCGGCTGGCGAGGTGTGGAAGAACCTCCGTGTAACATGTCGTTTCTCTGCACCACCCTCCTGCAGGTCACCATGTATGCCAACCAGACAGCGATGTTCACTGCCGTGGTTGGAGCCGCAGTTCTGGAGTTTGCCATCTGGCAGCATAGAGTCGGACGGCCCACAGTGGCTGCAGATGCAGGGGTCGCCGGTGCAGCAGAGGAGATGGCCGCGGAGTGGCCCGTTGTCGACGCGCAGGCCGCAGGCGCTCAGGACCCGAATGTACAGGGGGATGCCGAGGGGAACATTGACTGCCAGACGGCGAGGAATGCAGAGGAAGTGCTTGGTTGGGAGCAGGAGGAGGAGGAGGAGGAGGAGCAGGTGGAGCAGGAGGATCCACTGATGGTGGTGCCAGGGCGCCACAGGCGTCCAGCAAGGCCTAGGGTGTACCGTGAAAGAATGTCGTTCGAGGCCCTAACGGACATCACATGCAGGAGGAGACTACGGTTCAGCAGGGAGATGGTCGCACATATATGCCAGCTCGTGGCGCACCTTGCACCATGTGAAACGGGAGGAGGTCACACTATACCAGTCTCTGCCAAGGTGACGGTGGCCCTAAACGTTTATGCGACCGATTTCTTCCAGGCGCCGAGCGGGGACCTATCCGGGATCTCACAGGCATCGGTCCACAGGTGCATCAGGGCCGTCACCGATGCCATGTACGCCATTGCGGACAGGTACATTCAATTCCCCGAGGACTGAGCACAGCAGGAAGCACGGGCACGTGGATTCGCCAAGGTGGCCGGGATACCGATGGTCCAGGGTGTCATCGATGGTGTGCACATCCCCATGCGCCCACCTGCAGACAGCAGGGAAGTGTTCATGAACAGGAAGGGCGCATTCTCCATGAACATTCAGGTGGTGTGCGACCCCCACATGAAGATCATGCACGTGTGTGCAAAGTACCCCGGCAGTGTGCATGACGCCTACATTCTGGCACAGTCGTTCATCCCCGCAATGTTCGATGGATGCCCCCCCTGGCTGAGCGTCTGGTTGCTAGGCGACAAGGGCTATCCATTGAGGTCATGGCTGCTGACGCCAATACGGAGGCTTCAGACCAACGCGGAGAGCCTATACAACGAGGCACATGCAGCAACCAGGGGTGTGGTGGAGCGGTGCTTCGGGCTGCTGAAGATGCGCTTCAGATGCCTGGACCGATCCGGAGGGGCCCTGCAGTAGCGGCCCGACAGGGTTGGTCACATAGTTGTGGTCTGCTGTGCGCTGCACAACATTGCCATGCAGAGGGGAGATGCCCTGGTGGAGGAGTTGGAGGGAGGACCCGACGGCACCAGAGCCAACGCAAACGAGGGGGATGGGGAAGAGGAGGATGCGGAGGAGGAGGATGATGGGGCGCATCAGGGTGGGGGGAGGGGCGCAGGACACAGACACTGCCCGGCAGCTCGTTACGCCCAGGAGGCTGCGCGACGGCACCGCCGCGGACAGCGGGCACGCGACGCGTTGGTGGCCGCACGGTTCACGCACTGTGGGGGTGGGATTCGCTGAACACTGCCACTTGCACCATCAGTCCTGCACACGGGCACCACACACCAACCCCGCCCCCCCCCCCCCCCCCACCGCGATCACGGCAACAATTCCACATCACCTTACCGCAGCGGCACTACGGGATTGCACAACATTGATGATTGGGTAAGCAGGTGTGATCAGTGCCATGTTGAATGATGACAGCCCGCTCTGCGATGAGCTGTGTGCTCAGATTCACCAGCCGAGGTCTGACTCATGGCTATAGCTGAACCATGCACTCCGGTGGTCACAGCCTTCGTGACGGATATTTCACCACATGCCCGTGGGATGGCTGGCGTCAGTGTACCGAGGACAACGGTGTCCGATTATGGGAGGCAGGGGGGAAAGGGTCAGCACATCCGGAACCGACCTTGAACGGCTCGTATACCACTACGCCAATCGGGCACCCTCACGAGCCCCCTGGCACCGGACATAGCACACAGTCTTACAAGTCAAATTTAACAGTGAGTTTATTTGTGTGGTTAACATAGGTACCCTACCCACTACAACTAGACTGTGCCCTGCACCCGTGCCAACTTCTTACGTGCCTAACGTCTTTGCCTTACGGGCCCCACCACTACGTCTAGGTGTGTTCCCAGATGGTACAGCAGGAGTGGAGGCGGACTGCTGAGAATCACGCTCTTCGACATGGCTCCCCGTCGGCACATGTTTCCTGGGGAGGCCTGGCTTCGATGGGCCAGGCTGCTCGGCGGGCGTGCTGGATGGCGTGGTGCCACCCTGACCTGCCCGCTCCCCACCAGATGCGCCAGGGATAGAACGGGGGGAGGCCGAGTGTACCGGGACGTCCCTTGATGGAGCTACCGGGACGGGCCCCAGAACCTCCACCTCCCTCAGGGAGCCCGGTGGCCCCCGGGCCTCACTGTGGAACGGAGATGCGCTCGGAGACATGCCCTGTCGCACCACCGACACCTGGCGCTGCCAGTCCTGGAGGCCTGCAGCGGGATCGACCACGGTCCGAATGTTCGCCGAGTCGGAGCCCAGGGAGTGCCACATTCCTGCCAAGGGCCGTGCGATCTTGACCTGTGAGTGCGCGACGCCATCCATCACGTGCGGCAGGCAGTCAATGTTCTCCGCGACCGACTGCTGGGACAGTGCCATGGCATGGTGAGACTCAGCCAGGGCCCGGAGAGTGGCGGCAATTTCCTGTTGGCTCTGTGAGATGGCTGCCTGTGAGAGGGCAGCCCTCTCCTGGAACATGGATGACGTGTGCACGTGAAGCCCAATGCCTTGCAGAACCTGACCCATGGCCGAAACCCTTTCACCCATTGCCTCCACCGCGGACGCCACCCGTGCGGTGTCGGCCTGGGTGGCTGCGATGAGCGGCACCACTCCCTGCTCCTGGACGTGGATGGACACCTCCAACTGCGTCTGCAGGTCCTGGAAGATGGCCCTCATCCCGTTATTCAGTCCCTGGGTGTCCATACGCATCGGGTGGGTCAAGTACATCCAGGAACTCGGGAACCGTCTGCGTGGCAGCTGTCTGCTGGGCCTGGGCTGCCCTCTGACCGTCCAGCCCCTCGGCTGCTCCAAACTCCACCTGCTGTGCCGGCTCGGCTGTGGGGTGCGCACCAGACCGTGACCCGGGAGCCTCATCACTTATATGCCCAACCGAGGTGAGTGTCTCTGTGATGGTGAACGGTGTGGGAGACAGCAGTGCTGCAAGCTCGAGGTCATCATCCGTCAGGAAGTCTGCTGTGTACTGGTCCCCCTCATGGCCCGGCGCAAGCTCCATGCGGACCATGTCGTCTTGACCTCCAGGTGAATCCAGCGGGTGTGTGGCCGTGATGTGCGCTTCGACATGACTGTCCACCCTGTGCCCCTCACCAATGTCTGTCTCGGTGGTCTGAGCGTCCCGGTCCTGCGTCCCAGACTGAGAGGTCTGCCCTCCTGTCCGACTGACTGCCAAACTCTGGCGTGCGTCCCTGGGTGCAGTTATGGTTGGCGATGTTCCACTGTTTCCTGGGCGAGAAGTCCCTGAAGGTTCAGCGGGTGGCCCTAAGGAACATAAAGATTCGGGGTTTGTTAGACACGGTGGCCTGGGTGTATGGTGGTGGTGGGTGCACAGTGTGAGGGGGGAGGGGATCGGGGGTGCAATGGCCAGAGTGTGAGGGGGGAGGGGATCGGGGGTGCAATGGCCAGAGTGTGAGGGGGGATGGGATCGGGGGTGCAGTGGCCAGAGTGTGAGGGGGGATGGGATCGGGGGTGCAGTGGCCAGAGTGTGAGGAGGGATGGGATCGGGGGTGCAGTGGCCAGAGTGTGAGGGGGGATGGCGGATCCCCCAGTGAGGTCCAGGGCCCTCTGCTCGTGAGCGATTAGGGGGTGCAGGACAGGAGAACCCCCTCCGGTTCTCATGCGCTCCCGCTGGTTGTGAGCTGTCTTGTCCTGGGGGGGGGGGGGAGGGGGGGGGGGGTGTTGGATAAAGCATCACTATTAGGCGGGTATCATCAGGGCATGCAGATGTAGACTACATTGTTGCTGGTTCAGGAGACCCGGGGCTCATGTGGGTCGAGTAGATAGTTGGGCACCGTGACCCCCCCCCAACTGCCCCTGACCCCACACCACCACTGCCCCTGATGCCCCAATCCCCCCAACACTTCCAACCCCCCCTGACCTCTGCCACTACTGCCACTGATGCCCCCCCAGCACCGCCCCTGATGCCCCAATCCCCCCCCAACACTCCCAACACCCCCTGACCCCCCCAACACCGCCCCTGATGCCCCAACACTCCCAACCCCCCCCTGACCCCCCACAACACCGCCCCTGATGCCCCAATCCCCCCCAACACTCCCAACCCCCCCCACCCCACTTCCCTGGGGGCACCCTCATGGCACTTACCCTGGCAGCCCGGGTGAGGTCGTGCAGCTTCTTGCGACACTGCTCCCCTGTCCGGGGGGTCTGCCCCACAGCACTGACTGCAGTGCCAACCTCACGCCAACCGCGCCTCACCACGCTGGTTGGCTGACGATGCCCACGTCTTGGGCAGAGGGTGTCACTTCTCTGCTCGACCTCATCCACCAGGGTGTCCAGGTCCCGGAACCTCGGTGCGGCTCTTCGGCGCTCAGCCATCTCCTCTCTTCTCCTCCGGGTCCTCTGTGCGCGGATCGCGCCATTTATGACGCAGCACCGCGTCATTCAGGCGTCGTGCGGTGACGACGCGGCCTTCGCGACACCCCCCCCCCCCCCCCCCCCCCCCGAGTTTCTCGCGGCCCTGATCCTAGCCCATTTTCGGGCCCTGAATCGGTCAGGATCGGGGCCGTTTCGCACCGTCGTGAACCTCGACGGCGTTCACAACGGCATGGGCACTTCGGCGCGCGAGTGGAGAATCGCACCCGAGGTGTTGGGCTCCTTGAAAAATCAGTTGTGAGCTGGCAAGATGGATACAGAACTGGCCAAAGTCATAGAAGGCAGAGAGTAGCAATGGAAGGATGCTTTTCTGATTGGAGGGCTGTGACTAGTGGTGTTCCGCAGGGATCAGTGCTGGGACCTTTGTTGTTCGTAGGATATATAAATGATTTGGAGGAAAATGTAACTGGTCTGATTAGTAAGTTTGCAGATGACACAAAGGTTGGTGGAATTGCGGATAACGATGAGGACTGTCAGAGGATACAGCAGGACTTAGATCGTTTGGAGACTTGGGCGGAGACATGGCAGATGGAGTTTAATCCAGACAAATGTGAAGGAATGCATTTTGGAAGGTCTAATGCAGGTAGGGAATATACAGTGAATAAATAAATAATAATAATCACTTATTGTCACAAGTAGGCTTCAATGAAGTTACTGTGAAAAGCCCCTAGTTGCCACATTCCGGCTGCGCCTGTTCAGAGAGGCCGAGACGGGAATTGAACCCACGCTGCTGGCCTTGTTCTGCATTACAAGCCAGCTGTTTAGCCCATTGTGCTAAACAAGCCCCTATGAATAGTAAAACCCTCAAGAGTATTGACAGTCAGAGAGATCAAGGTGTGCAAGTCCACAGGTCACTGAAAGGGGCAACACAGGTGGAGAAGGTCGTCAAGAAGGCATACGGCATGCTTGCCTTCATTGGCCGGAGCATTGAGTATAAGAATTGGCAAGTCATGTTGCAGCTGTATAGAACCTTAGTTAGGCCACACTTGCAGGAGAGTGTTCAATTCTGGTCGCCACACTACCAGAAGGATGTGGAGGCTTTAGAGAGGGTGCAGAAGAGATTTACCAGAATGTTGCCTGGTGTGGAGAGCATTAGCTATGAGGAGCGGTTGAATAAACTCATTTTTTTCTCACTTGAACGACGGAGGTTGAGGCGCGACCTGATAGAGGCCTACAAAATTATGAGGGGCATAGACAGAGTGGATAGTCAGAGGCTTTTCCCCAGGGTAGAGGGGTCAATTACTAGGGGGCATAGGTTTAAGGTGCAAGGGGCAAGGTTTAGAGGAGATGTACGAGGCAAGTTTTTTACACAGAGGGTAGTGGGTGCCTGGAACTCGCTACCGGAGGTGGTGGTGGAAGCAGGGACGATAGTGACATTTAAGGGGCATCTTGACAAATACATGAATAGGATGGGAATAGAGGGATCCGGACCCAGGAAGTGTAGAAGATTTTAGTTTAGACGGGCAGCATGGTTGGCACAGGCTTGGAGGGCCGAAGGGCCTGTTCCTGTGCTGTACATTTCTTTGTTTTTTGTTCTTTGTTCCTGTGGTTAAAGTTGACAAAGGTTTGCGATAGAATTAAAACACAAGACTGTCAGACTGTGAATGCTAGGGATTCAACCTAGAACAAGATTAAAAAGGTTAAGATTAATTTAAAAATGGATCTTTGAACTGAAGATACAAATGGTGAGTTATTTAAACCATGGTAAATTAAGTTGCCTAGTTTTAATGGTATTCATTTTGATTTGGCTTTGGAACAAGGTATTCAGCTGTTAAATCAACAAACTGCAGTGAATAACATTGAGATTAATCATCTTTCCATTTGAAAAGTAAAAATTATGCAGAAGGTTTTATGGTTTTGCAAAGGGATGGTTTTATCCCCAGTGAGAGCTATCACAATGTCACGCATTTCACTAATATCATGAATCACCAGCCATTTACTCCTGCATTTCTGGTCTTTGAAGAGTGATTCATTATAGCAGGAAAAATCTGATTATTTGTAGCAGTTTTAAATCTGCATTTAAAGCATTTGTGGTTTGCGTGGGATTTCTTTCAATCTCCTTTTTTATAACGCTGAGGTTTTCAGTAAGTACCATACATCTCAGGGCAGGGGGTGATGTAATAGTGATGTCACTGGACTAGCAATCCAGAGGGCCAGGCTGATGCTCATGGCAGAATCATCAAGCTAGTCTCTGTAATGATGACCATGAAACAATTGTCGATTGTCATAAAAACCCATCTGGGTCACTAATGCCCTTTAGGGAAGGAAATCTGCCTACATGTGACTCAAGGCGCATAACAATGTGGCTGACTATTCATTGCCCCTCAGAAATGGCTGATCAAGCCACTGAGTTGGATAAAACCACCACAAAAATGGAATAAAACTGGGCAGACTACCCAGCATTAAGCTAGGCGCAGGAATAAACAACAGCACAATTGCCCTGTTGACCTTGCAAAGCCCTCCTGAGGGATTTTGCCAAATTTCTGGGAGCTTTTCTTTTATTCATTCGATGTGGGCATCACTGGTTGGGCCGGCATTTATTGCCCATTCTAATTACCCCTGAACTGAGTGGCTTGATAGGCAACAATTAACAATGGTTTCATCATTAGCCTGTTAATTCCAGATTTGTTATCATTAGCCTGTTAATTCCAGATTTTTATGGAATTAAAATTTCACCATCTGTTGTGGTGGGATTAGAACCAGGGTCCCCATTATCCTGGGTCACTGGATTACTAGTGACAATACCACTCTGCCACCGCCTCCACCAATAATATGTTCACTGACATCAGTTTGGGTTTTGGCAGGGCCATGCACCTCCTAACTTCATTACCTAGACCTAGGCCCAAAGATGGACAAGCTGAAATCAAGAGGTGAGGTGAGGCGAGAGTGACTGCCCTTGACATCAAGGCAGCATTTGATCAAGTATGGCATCAAGGATCCCTGGCAAAATTAGAATCAATTTGAATAAGGAGGAACACTTCCAAATGATTGAAAGATTGTCTAACCCAAAGGAAGATGGTTGTGGTTGTTGGAGGTTCATCATCTCAGTCTCAGGAGATCACTCCAGGAGTTCCTCAGGGTAATGTCCTAGGCCCAAACATTTTCAACTGCTTCATCAATGACATTCTCTCCATTATAAGGCCAGAAGTAGAAAACTTCATGGATGATTGGACAATGGTTAACACGATTTGCGATTCTTCAGATACTGAAGCAGTCTATGAGCAAAAAAAGGTTGACAACACTCAAGCTTGGGTTGGTATTTGGCAAGTAACATTTACACCACACACGTGTCAGGCAATGACCATGTGCAATATGAGGGAATCTAACTATCTCCCCCTGATATTAGATGCCATTACCATTGCTGAATCCCCCACTGTTAACATCCTGGTGTTAACATTAAACAGTAACTGAACTTGACCAGCCACTGTGGACGCGATTCAGCCACCGGAACGCGCCCGGCGCATATCCAGGAACAGCTGGTGAATAGTGGGACAGGCTAAAATCGAGATTCGCATTGTGAGCAATCCATTCTGAAATTCATCCGGCCTGCTCCGAATGGCAAGTTCTACACAAAAATGGCGAGAAGGTCATTAAGCCTAATTTGCATTCAATTCAATCTCATTGAGAATTTCAGCAAGATTGAAGGTAAATGCAGCGGGCTCCTGGGAGTCCCCAACTCCCCAATGAGAAGTCACGTGGACGCCGTTTAGTATTCCTTTACAAAAACATGGAGTTGGCGCAATGGCTACCAAGGGGAAGTGAGGAGGTGAGTTACCTTTTCCATTTACTGGCATGTAGCTCAAGTGAACCGGAACTGCTGCCCCAGTGCTCGATGGGGAGGTCTTCAAGGGTGTTGGGGTTGCTCAGGGTCTAAAGGGGGGGCAGGTCCAGGGTCGTCACTGGGCCAGAGTTTGGTGGGGGTGGGGAGGGATTTGTCTCTGTGAGGCCTTCAAGCCATCTTTAAATATTGTGGATGTCATAATATACACCAGTATATGATGGTGCGGACACACACTGATGGACACACAGCAAGACCAATCAACACACACAACACCGCAGCCAATCACCAGTGAGAGCACACTCACTATATAGACAGAGGGCATCAGAGTTCCCGCCCATTCGGGATGCAGCTTCTCAGAAGAACAGAGCTTACAGCTTACAGCACAGATCTTCACCATGTGCTGAGTGCATAGACTGGTTAGGACAGGCATAGGTCTTTAGTTTAATCTAACATCGTGTTAACCCACAGTGAAAGTGTGTTCAACAGTTTCTAACTTAATAAAATAGTGTTGTACTATTTTAAGTGTTGGTGGCCTGTATGTGTTCCACGGATCCAGAGCACCCTACACAACATGATACCAGGAGTTGAGGGATGTTAGAACTTCTTAGACTTACCTGCAAGTGATCTGCCTTCCACCAGCATACAGCCATCCTGCAAAATGGACAGCGTCCGCCCGCCGCCGCTGCTCCGCATCACCGGTAACCTGGGGGCCAACTGGAAGATATTCAAACAACGCTTCCAGCTCTACCTTGAAGCCACAGACCGGGAAGCTGCCTCAGACACCAGGAAGATCGCTCTCTTCCTATCCACGGCCAGGGAACATGCCATCCACATTTTCAATTCTCTCACATTTGCTGATGGTGAACATAAATCAAAATTCAAGACGGTCCTCCTTAAGTTTGATAGTCACTGCGACATCGAGGTGAAAGAAAGTTTCGAGCGCTATGTATTCCAACAGTTTGCAGGGTAAGGATGAACCTTTCCAGTCCTTTCTCACCCACCTCCGCATCCTTGCGCAGTCCTGTAATTACGTGCCCACCTCCGACTCCATGATATGCGACCAGATCGTTTTCGATGTTCAGTCGGACCCCCACGCCAGCAGCTCCTCACAGTAAAGCAGCTCACCCTAGCGATTGCCATTGAGACCTGCATGCTACACAAACACGCCATTAGTCGGTATTCCCACATCCAAGCGGCTGAAACGGCGCGGCAAGGTCCCCACGAGGCGGAACGGGTCCAAGCAATCGAGCAACTCCAGGGCCTCGGCCTGGATGAGGGCGGCCATTTCACGTGCTTTTCGCGGACTCCCGCGCTTGTGCGCACCGAACGAGGGGACGGCGACGTCGACGAACGTACTGCGCAGTCGCGCACCACGTATGACCACACATGCGCATCGGTGCAGTGAACGTACTGACATTACAACGTGTGGCAACTGTGGCTCCGCCCACTTAAAGCGGCAATGTCCTGTCAAACCCCGACGATACCTGAAATGTGACAAACTTGGCCACTATGCTGCTTTATGCAGATCAGCTCAGCCTGCCAACTCTTGTCGCTCCAGCCAGCCTCGCAGGAATGTTCGTGCCATTCAACCCACGGTCACAGAGCCCGATTCGGACCTGCTACCCGATATTGACACCGAGGACCCGAAGGCGCCTTTTCGAGTCGGTATCATTACAAAAAACAGATGTGTCCCCGAAGCAAAGAATCCAGCCTCCAGCGGTATACAGCATCGATCCAGACGATGAGTGGTGTGTCACCCTTACGGTCAACCAGTCCCAAATACGATTCCGCCTGGACACTGGTGCCTCCGCCAATCTCATCTGACCTCCAAAGCCTTTGTGTCAAACCAGCCATCCTGCCATCAGCCTGCCAGCTATTAGATTATAATGGCAATGCCATTACTGCCAGCGGCTCATGCCAACTTGAAGTGACGCACAGGTCACGCAAAGCCATCCTTTCCTTTGGAATCGTGGGCTCCTCGAAAGCCTCCCTGCTGACGCGCCTGCCTTTCAGGACACTGACTTCAGGGCGCAGCTCGACGCCATTATCAACCAGCACCACAACGTCTTCGAGGGCATGGGCACGCTCCCATACACCTACAAGATCTTATTAAAACAGAATGCCACGCCTGTGGTGCACGCACCTCGCAGGGTCCCAGCACCCCTTAAGGAGTGCCTCAAGCAGCAGCTGCAGGACCTCCAGAACCAAGGAGTGATTTCCAAAGTCACAGAACCGACCGACTGGGTCAGTTCCATGGTATGTGTAAAAAAAGCCTTCCGGCGAATTGAGAATTTGCATTGATCCCAAGGATCTAAATCGCAATATTATGAGAGAGCATTATCCAATTCCCAAGCGTGAAGAGCTCACATGTGAGATGGCTCGCGCCAAGCTCTTCACCAAACTCGACGCTTCAAAAGGATTCTGGCAAATCCAGCTCGATAAATCCAGCAGGAAACTCTGCACATTTAACACCCCCTTTGGTAGATATTGTTACAACAGGATGCCGTTTGGGATCATCTCTGCATCAGAAGTGTTCCATAGAATTATGGAACAAATGATGGAAAGTATTGAAGGTGTTCGCGTCTATGTTGATGATATAATCATTTGGTCCACCACCCCGCAGGAGCATGTTAGTCGACTCCAGCGCGTATTCAGACGTATACATGAGCATGGCCTCCACCTCAACAGGGCCAAATGCTCTTTTGGTCAGACGGAACTCAGGTTCCTCGTGGACCACATCACCCAACTGGGTGTGCAGCCGGTTGCGGACAAGGTAGTTGCCATCACAGCTATGAAGACACCAGAGGACAAGAAGGCAGTCCTCTGATTTCTGGGCATGGTCAATTTTTTAGGGAAATTCATCCCTAACCTCGCCTCTCATACCACAGCTCTCAGGAACCTGGTCAGGAAGACGACTGACTTCCAATGGCTCCCTGCCCACAAGCTCGAATGGAGAGAACTCAAGGCAAAACTGACCACGGCCCCGGTCTTTGCTTTCTTTGATCCAGCAAAGGAGACCAAAATTTTAACCGATGCCAGTCAATCCGGCATTGGGGCAGTGCTCCTTCAACGTGATGAGGCCTCATCATGGGCCCCCGTTGCATATGATTCACGTGCGATGACCCCCACGGAGCAGCGCTACGCACAGATAGAAAAGGAATGCCTGGGCCTTCTGACCGGTGTTGTTAAGTTTCACGATTATGTCTACGGACTTCCTCAATTCACCGTCGAGACCGACCATCGCCCGCTGGTCAATATAATACAGAAAGACTTGAACGACATGACGCCTCGCCTGTAGCGTATTCTTCTCAAGCTCCGGCGATATGACTTCCAGCTGGTATACACCCCAGGCAAAAACCTCATTCAGGTTTCTCCAGGGCAGTCAACACTCCATGTGACCCAGAGGGATTTGTCTGCCAGGTTGACGCCCATGTGGCATTCACAGCCTCCGATCTACCTGCCTCGGATGAACGCCTCGTCCAAATTCGCCGCGAGATGGCGGCTGACCCCTTGCTACAGCATGTCATGCGCCACCTAACGGACGGGTGGCTCAAGGGCCAATGCTCTCAATTCTATAATGTCAGAGATGATCTGGCGGTTCTAAAACTAGACCGCATTGTCATCCCGCATAGCATGCGCCAACTTGTCCTGGAACAACTACACGAGGGCCACCTTGGCATGGAAAAGTGCCACCGATGGGCCCGAGAGGCAGTGTACTGGCCCGGCAATAATGAGGACATAGCCAACACAGTGCTCAACTGCCCCACTTGTCAGCACTTCCAGCCAGCCCAACCATGTGAGACCCTGCAGCCCCATGAGTTGGTCACGTCACCATGGACCAAGGTGGGCATCGACCTGTTCCACGCGCTGGGTAGAGACTATGTCCTGATCGTGGACTACTTTTCAAATTACCCGGAGGTGATACGGTTTCACGACCTCACCTCGTCTGCAGTCATTCGTGCATGTAAAGAAACCTTTGCTCGACACGGCATCCCGCTCACGGTTATGTCAGACAATGGCCCCTGCTTCGCCAGCCAAGAATGATCCAGGCGGTACAATTTTGCCCATGTGACGTCCAGTCCCCTGTACCCCCAATCCAACGGCAAAGCAGAGAAGGGAGTACATATCGTCAAACGGCTCCTATGCAAGACTGCCGATGCTGGGTCTGATTTCTACCTCGCCCTGCTGGCCTATCGCTCCGCCCCACTGTCCACTGGCCTGTCGCCAGCCCAGTTACTCATGAGTCGCACCCTGAGGACGACGGTGCCGTCCATCCATGTCGCAGACCTCGACCACGTTCCGGTCCTTCGCCGGATGCAGCTGTCTCGTGCACAGCACAAGGCGGCTCATGACTCCCGTGCAGCTGATCTCCCTGCTCTGGCTCCAGATGACAACGTCCGCGTCCATCTTCCAGATGGTGCCTGGTCTGCAACCACTGTTGTCCTTCGGCAGGTAGCCCGCCGCTCGTTCCTGGTTCATCTACTGGATGGCTATATTCTGCGCCGCAATCGACGCGTCCTTTGTCTCGTTCCACGCTCGCCACGTGATCCTCCAGTGTCGCCTCGCCCTCCTGCTGACCCTGCCACGGACTATGCAGAGCTCCCTGTTACTCTGCCTCCCCCTGACTTTGATGCAGTCCAGCCCGCTCCTGAACCGGCGGCTCTCGACCCACCCTTGAGGCGGTCAACCAGAATTCGTCGCCCACCTCAGAGACTTAATTTATGAACGTTTTGAACTTATGGACTCTCTGAATTGTTTTGTTGCTTTGTTTGGTCGTTTCCCTGGTTTGTATATAGTGTTGATCTCGTTACTTTTGTTGCATACTGCTTCTCTGCTCCAGGCACCTTCCCATGTAAATAGTTTAGTTCTCATGTACGTAGTCCTGTAAATATGTCTTTGCACCCCACATGGAGTTAGGAACATTCTCACCACACATTATTTATTGCCACACACATACATTTCTTTATAAATGGGGGGAATGTCATAATATACACCAGTATATCATGGTGCAGATACACACATACTGATGGATACACAGCAAGACCAATCAACACCGCAGCCAATCACCAGTTAGAGCACACTCACTATATAGACAGAGGGCATCAGGTTTCCCACTCATTCGGGATGCAGCCTCTCAGAAGGACAGAGCTTACAGCTTACAGCACAGATCTTCACCATGTGCTGAATGCATAGACTGGTTAGGACAGGCATAGGTCTTTAGTTTAATCTAACATCGTGTTAGCCCACAGTGAAAGTATGTTCAACAGTTTCTAACTTAATAAAATAGTGTTGTACTATTTTAAGTGTTGGTGGCCTGTATGTGTTCCACGGATCCAGAGCGCCCAACACAACAGTGGAGACCCAGAACAGAGGCAACCACATCTGCAGCCTGTCTGTCCTACCAAACTCTCCCAGGACAGAGCCCTGCTGTAGCTTCTCATGAAATTCAATTTCACTCCCTTTGACTATGAACAGCATGTAGCTTTACAGCTGAAGGTTATTTCACATGCTAACTGTGAAAGCACTTCACGTTGCTGAACTCTCAAGTGCCTCCTCGAAGGAACAGGTGCCATGTCTGAGAGGGTGATTAGTGGACTGAATGTCCCGCAACCTTTGATCCCTGAACAGGGTGCCTGAACTCGAGGTGCATCAGGACCATTGAGGTGCACAATCAAACACCAAAGATCAGGCATCAGCACTGAGAACCCTCTAGCGGCCAAAAGGTCAGTGTCAGTATGAATGGAGGGCAGCTGAGCATGGCCTCCCTGATGTTACTGGCAGAGGTCTGGGCGCTGGTCCCTGATCTGGCCGGGAGTGAAAGTGTAGAGTGAGGTTTTCCAGCACAACTGACTTGCTGGATGGTACACTGAGAGAAGGCTGGGCAGTTATGGTAAGGATGGGGGAGGCCTGGGGGATTTAAGGATCCTGGGATGGAAGCCCTAACTGATTGTTGGTCTCCCTCCTTCTCCAATTTCTTCCAGAAACAAAGAAGTTTGCTTGCGTAGATCCCTCGGAGGGCGCCCTACACTGTGCTTGTCGAAGCCGAGGTGGTCATGTGCTGAAGACGGCAGCAACACCATCACAAAGCTGGAGGAGGCTTCACATGTTCAGGAGGCCGCTGCACACTAAAGACACAGCCACCCATCAGGCTGAGGAGGGGGCCCGAAGGGGGGTCGGTGTTGGGCCAAGGTGTACAGGTGTCATTGGTCTTTCCTTGAGCTGATGCTGCAAAAGACTCTGTCTCAACAGGGAGACATCTGTGCCATGTCCTTGCAGACTGAGAATCCTGTGGACCCATTCCTGGTGGTCACTGCAGCACTAAACGTTATGCTCTGGGTCATTCCAGAGCTCGAGCAGGGACCTATGTGGCATTTCTCAATCTTCAGCCCACAGTTGCATCCGTTAGGGGACGCATGCTCTATATGCACAGATTCCAACTCTTGGCATATAGAGTTATGCCATCTTCGCCTTTAGCAGGCCCACCAAGATGCCTGGGCTTCAGGATTTGTCAACATTGCCAGATGTCCCAGGGCCAAGGGCTGATCGATGGCACACATGTCGCCCTGCGAGCATCGGGGCATCAGGATTGCCCTATATTAACAGGAAGGGGTTCCAAGTGTGCCACCATCACCGCAGGATCTTACACCTGCGCCCACTACCCTAAAAGCGTGCATGACAGCTACATCCTGGGGCACTCGGTGATCCCCGGTGTCTTTGAGGACCATCCCAGGATGGTGGGTTGGTCTGTGGGGGACAAGGGATACGCGCTGAGGTCAAGGCTGATGACACCGGTGTGGAGGCCTGAGACCGCGGCAGAGATCTGTTAAATGGGGCCCACGCTGCCACCCATGCAGGGGGGGACAGGACTATGGATGGTCCGGCCTCATTAGATGGTGATCCTGCAAGACAATGGACATGGGGTCAGTGAGAGGGAAGAATAATTTTGTCGGACATCAACAACTCATTTGAGACAGGTCATCTGGATGAAGAGGCAGTGGATCTTCGCCTCTGTGGCGCCTGCCGACCTCACTGTTGGTCACTGCTCTCTCCTTGGGAAACCCTGCGATCTCCAGCACCTCATAGGAGATGACGACTCAGATCTCTGGCATCTAGCCCCCATCTTCACCATTTCTCTCTCATTATGGATTATCAGCTCCTACGGGGACAAAGAGAGGGCTTTGTGAGCTGCAGCTTGACAGGTCAGTGGTGTCTATGCCAGGTGGCATGTGTGGGTTCTGCACCTAGGCATGAAGGGGTAGTGCTGGTGTGTGCCAGGACATTGTGAGGAACAAGTTTGAAGACTGGATGGTGGGAGGGTGCGCGACATCAGCCAGTGGATTGGGGGTTGGTTTGGGAAATTGAGGGTTAGGAGGCGCGACTCATGCCAGAAGAGAGGTGGCAACTTACCATTGCAGCTCATTGGAGATCGTTTGTCTTCTTCCGACATTCGATGGTGGTCCTCCTGGTCATGCTGCCTGCACTCACTGCAGTTGCCACTGCCTCCCAGGTGACATTGCTCACCCTGCTGCTGGTTGTCCGACCCCCTTGACAAATGTTGAATTCTTTACCCGTCAGTCTGGCCTCAATAAAACTCGAGATGGATTTGTAGGCATAGTATTATTTATTTTTACCCGACTTGCAAGTCTGACTCGCTTCACAAAAACCCAGATCACAAGCAGCCTCCTGGGTCTTCAGAATCGAGTGCTATTGGAGACAAAGGAATCTCTACAAATACATTCAAATGGCATCAAGTTTCACATAAACGATTCCCATAGGTCATCCTATACCCCTCCTGACCTGGCCGTACATCCTAATTGGCTCACTTCTTATTCCTTTCCCCTGGTCTCTTGTTACCCAGCATCCTTTTCTCCTCCTCTACTAGACACCCCTCCCCCTTAGAACATAGAACATAGAACAATACAGCGCAGTACAGGCCCTTCGGCCCACGATGTTGCACCGAAACAAAAGCCATCTAACCTACACTATGCCATTATCATCCATATGTTTATCCAATAAACTTTTAAATACCCTCAATGTTGGCGAGTTCACTACTGTAGCAGGTAGGGCATTCCACGGCCTCACTACTCTTTGCGTAAAGAACCTACCTCTGACCTCTGTCCTATATCTATTACCCCTCAGTTTAAAGCTATGTCCCCTCGTGCCAGCCATTTCCATCCGCGGGAGAAGGCTCTCACTGTCCACCCTATCCAACCCACTGATCATTTTGTATGCCTCTATTAAGTCTCCTCTTAACCTTCTTCTCTCCAACGAAAACAACCTCAAGTCCATCAGCCTTTCCTCATAAGATTTTCCCTCCATACCAGGCAACATCCTGGTAAATCTCCTCTGCACCCGCTCCAAAGCCTCCACGTCCTTCCTATAATGCGGTGACCAGAACTGTACGCAATACTCCAAATGCGGCCGTACCAGAGTTCTGTACAGCTGCAACATGACCTCCTGACTCCGGAACTCAATCCCTCTACCAATAAGGCCAACACTCCATAGGCCTTCTTCACAACCCTATCAACCTGGGTGGCAACTTTCAGGGATCTGTGTACATGGACACCTAGATCCCTCTGCTCATCCACACTTTCAAGAACTTTATCATTAGCCAAATATTCCGCATTCCTGTTATTCCTTCCAAAGTGAATCACCTCACACTTCTCTACATTAAACTGCATTTGCCACCTCTCAGCCCAGCTCTGCAGCTTATCTATATCCCTCTGTAACCTGCTATATCCTTCCACACTATCGACAACACCACCGACTTTAGTATCGTCTGCAAATTTACTCACCCACCCTTCTGCGCCTTCCTCTAGGTCATTGATAAAAATGACAAACAGCAACGGCCCCAGAACAGATCCTTGTGGTACTCCACTTGTGACTGAACTCCATTCTGAACATTTCCCATCAACCACCACCCTCTGTCTTCTTTCAGCTAGCCAATTTCTGATCCACATCTCTAAATCACCCTCAATCCCCAGCCTCCGTATTTTCTGCAATAGCCTACCGTGGGGAACCTTATCAAACGCTTTGCTGAAATCCATATACACCACATCAACTGCTCTACTCTCGTCTACCTGTTCAGTCACCTTCTCAAAGAACTCGATAAGGTTTGTGAGGCATGACCTACCCTTCACAAAGCCATGCTGACTATCCCTGATCATATTATTCCTATCTAGATGATTATAAATCTTGTCTCTTATAATCCCCTCCAAGACTTTACCCACTACAGACGTGAGGCTCACCGGTCTATAGTTGCCGGGGTTGTCTCTGCTCCCCTTTTTGAACAAAGGGACCACATTTGCTATCCTCCAGTCCTCTGGCACTATTCCTGTAGCCAATGATGACATAAAAATCAAAGCCAAAGGTCCAGCAATCTCTTCCCTGGCCTCCCAGAGAATCCTGGGATAAATCCCATCAGGTCCCGGGGACTTATCTATTTTCAGCCTGTCCAGAATTGCCAACACCTCTTCCCTACGTACCTCAATGCCATCTAATCTATTAGCCTGGGGCTCAGCATTCTCCTCCACAACATTATCTTTTTCCTGAGTGAATACTGACGAAAAATATTCATTTAGTATCTCGCCTATCTCTTCAGACTCCACACACAACTTCCCATCCCTGTCCTTGACTGGTCCTACTCTTTCCCTAGTTATTCCTGACATACCTATAGAAAGCTTTTGGGTTTTCCTTGATCCTTCCTGCCAAATACTTCTCATGTCCCCTCCTTGCTCGTCTTAGCTCTCTCTTTAGATCCTTACTCGCTATCTTGTAACTATCCATCACCCCAACTGAAACTTCACACCTCATCTTCACATAGGCCTCCTTCTTCCTCTTAACAAGAGATTCCACTTCTTTGGTAAACCACGGTTCCCTCGCTCGGCGCCTTCCTCCCTGCCTGACCGGTACATACTTATCAAGAACACGCAGTAGCTGATCCTTGAACAAGCTCCACTTATCAGCGAAGAACATCACCTCGGCATAAACAAAATGTCCTTGTAGTTTGGTTGGGGTTACAGATGTAGATGATATTTCCCTTTTCCATGTCCGTCGCCGATATCACTCCAAGCGAGGCGAGGCCGAAGATTACACAGGCAGTGCGTAGCCACCCCATCATGCTTCACACCTGTAAAACAGCGCTGGGGAAGGGAGGCAGGTTAGTAACCGACCTTTTTACAGTGGTAGAGGTGGACCCAAGCACTCCGCCCCTCCACTTTAACTGCCGTGGGGGTGGTAAGGAGAACTTGGAAGCCCTCCCATCGCGGCTCCGACCCTTTCCGAGTCCAATTTTTGACCATGACATAACTACCGGGCTGCACTGAAAGTGAGCTAGGTAATGGGGGCGGTGGCTGGTGAGCCGCACGGACCTGGCCATGGAGCTCCTTGAGGACCTTAGTGAGGGCTAGAACATAGGTGGTAATTTCTTCAGTCATATGGTGAAACTGAACCAGTCTGGGAACATGCAGGTTCCAGGGAGATCTAAGGGGCCTGCCATAAAGGATCTCTGCAAGAGAGAGCCGGTCCGGTCCCGCACGTGTAACCCGCAGGTGGAAGAGGGCAACGGGGAGCAACTTAAGCCATGTCAGTCCCGTGTCTGCTCTTAATTTAGCAGTTCAGTTTTGAGGGTCTGATTGTGTCTCTCAACCAACCCGGCCGCCTGCGGTCTGTACGCACAGTGTAACTGCTGGCGTATGCCCAACTGGGAGCAGAACTCCTTGTTAATCTGTCCAATAAAATGAGGCCCGTTATCAGAACTTAACTGAGCTGGTATGCCGTACCGGGGAATGATTTCCCGCATCAGAACTTTAACCACAGGAGCAGCTTTATTATCGGTAGTCGGATACACCTCGACCCATCTGCTGAACACATCCACAATGACCAAAACATATTTATAACATTGACACCTTTCTAACTCAATGTAATCCATTTGGAGCATCTCAAAGGGACCATTGGGCAACGGGGTTTGCCCAATACCACAAGGGATACCTTTGCCGGTGTTATATTGCTGACAGATCAAACACCGATTACTGATACTCTGGGCCAATCCCTGCATTTTAGGGTGCCACCAAGTGTCCAGCAACAAATCACTAGTCCCCCGAGCCCCACAATGAGTTGCAAAGTGTACACATTCGATGACCCATAAAGCCAGTACATCAGACATACAAGTCTGATGTGCTGGCGTGGTCCATAAAGAGGAAACTGAATCATATGTACAACCTAACCGTTTCCACATTTGTTTATCACTCTCAGGAGCGTCCTCCTGTAACCTTATGACGTCTTGGATGGTTGGCATTGGCTTGTCAGAAGCAGACATATTTATAGCAGATCGTTTAATCTGACTTAACATTTTAGGCACCATCACTTGCTGAATTTGGGCGGCTGTCCGCGTTGCACAATCTGCTTGTTCATTACCAACGTCAACTGGGGTCTTACCGTTTGTATGGGCAGCGCATTTAATGACAGAAATCTGCGCGGGCATAAGGAGGGCTTGCAGTAGGTCATTAACTAAACCCCGGTGGGATATTTCCGTGCCGGCCGAGGTAAGGAATCCCCTATTCTTCCAGAGCTGTCCGAAGTCATGAACTACCCCGAAGGCGTATCGGGAGTGAGTGTAAATATTTACCCGACGATCTACCCCAAGTATACATGAACGGGTAAGGGCAAAAGGTTCGCTTGTTGGGCTAAATAAGGGGTCTGAAAAGCGGCCGCTTCTAGGATCAGACCATCCTGATCTATGATTGCATAACCGGACAGTCTCCGACCAGTGGGGCTTACTAATGCACTGCCATCAACATACATAATCATGTCAGGTTGTTCTAACGGAATATCACTCAGATCGTCCCTTATTGTGGTAGTTTCCTGAATCAAGGCTAAACAGTCGTGGCCAGGTGCGTCTTCATGGACAGGGGGACCGCTAAGAAAACAGACTGGATTGATCGTGGTACAGTATTTAAATGTCAGACGTGGATTGTTCAAAAGGTATATTTCATACCTATTCTGACGAGCTGCGGTAAGATGCTGAGTCTGCAGTTGCCCCAGTGCGATGACCGAGTGGGAGCTATACACCGTAATGTCCTGTTGGAGAGTTATATTGGCAGCAACCTGCAAACTATTGTATATCGCTGCCAAGATCTGGGTGCAAACAGGGTGTCTCAACGCCCCTGGATCAAGTTTGGAAGAGTAATATGCTACGGGCCGGTGCTTGTCCCCATGTTGCTGGGTGAGTACCGCTGTTGAACATCCTTCCAGAACAGTACAGTATATCTGGAATGGTCGGTCATACAAGGGCCTAGCGAGGGCCGATGCTTGTAACAAGGCCTGCTTCAGGCAACGGAAGGCTTCGAGTGCCTCGGTGGTGAGAGTAAAATACCCCCCTTCACTAGTGTAAGGCGTCAGCAGCTTTGTATAGACAGCGATGTTTGGTATCCACTGCCTACAATAATTCACCATACCCAGCCAATGACGGATCTCCTTGACTGTTGTAGGGGCGGGGAATTGGCATATGGGTTCAATCCTACTGGGTTCGAGACTTCTTTCTGTGGCTGTAAGTAAAACTCCTAAGAACTTGACCTTTGTCTGAGCCACCAGGACCTTTGATTGTGAAACAACATAACCCAACGAGGATCGGTGGTTTAATAACTGGATCACAACTTCCCTGTTACTGGGCTCGTCAGGACTCGCTACCAATAGGTCATCTACATACTGCACTAGAGTGGAACCATGCTCCAATGTCAAGGCCTGGAGTTGGGTCTGCAGACATCTGGAGAAGAGTGTAGGTGAGTTGACGAACCCCTGTGGCAGTCGGGTCCAGGTATACTGCTGTCCATTGTAAGTGAAGGCAAACAAATATTGGCTTTCAGATGCGAGTGGAAAGGCAAAGAAGGCGTGCTGAAGGTCAATTATGGTGAAGACCCGCGCTTGAGCTGGAATTTGAGCCAATATGTGGGCAGGATTAGAGACGAGAGCATGTAACGGCTGTGCGATGGCATTGATTGAACGTAAATCCTGTACTAATCGGTACTGGTCTGGTTTGGCTGGTTTGGGCACAGCAAGTATGGGAGTGTTACATTCTGATTGGCAAGGGACCAAAATACCTTGTTGCAACAGCTCTCGGATTAATTTGTCTATAGACGGGGCAGCTTGGAGTTTCAGGGGGTATTGCCGAATGGAAGGTAGCTTTACATGGTCCTTAATCGTTACCTTAATAGGTGTAACATTTGTCTTTCCCACTTGTGATGGGTATTCCGCCCAGACCTGTGGATTGACATATTCCAAAACGTCACGTCCCCGGTGATGCTGAAGTCGAGTGTTAATCGTTTCAGGGACCTCAAAATATTTTATGGAAGTGCCGTCTGTCGTGACTTGAAGTGCGTACTCTGTTGGATCTGAATGATCCACTGCGCTCCTTACCATAGGCCCCAGATCCTTGGCATGGTACTGGTCGTGGACCTGACGTGTAATATGAGGGCTTACAGAAGCTGACTGTGGCCATAAATGTGGTGGTACTGTAACAAAATCGGCTGTACCTTCTTTTTCCGTGACTGTGGCTGTAATCCTGACTGTCCATTCGGTCCCAATTAACGTCCGGTATTTTTCCTCCAACTCCCTGTTTTGTCCGGTTCTGTCATAGGCCAGGGTAATGTGATGCAGTGAATGTTCAATGTCTAACGTCCACCACTGGGGAGTGATAGAAATATAGCACTGTTGTCTCATCCTCCATGATTGAACCATTACCCCTTTGTCTCCGCACCCTAGCTGTAGCTGGAAGATACACAGTAAATCTCGGGCCAACAAGTTACAGTCCAATCCAGTAGTCACCACAAACTGATGATCTGCAGACTTATTCTCGTAAGTGACTGTCACAGGTTCAGAAATAGGATACTCACACACCTGTCCTTGGAACCCCGACAAATGCTGGGTGTGGTCGGATAGTGGTAGTCGAAGTTCTGATTGCACAGAAGACATGGCTGCTCCAGTGTTGATTACAAATGGGTGATGTTGATCTCCTATCTGCAGAGAAATAACAGGTTCCCTGTCCGATTGGAGAGTCCTTATGACTAAATTAGCTAGTCAATCCTGTGTTGGGAAAGGGTTTGCCTGGGAGAAGTTAATGTATCTCGTCTGTCCTCCCCTTGGTGGGTACCCCCTCCTTTGGGTCGGATAATCTCCTTCTGCTGCCTGTCTTTTAAAGGGGCATTCCTGTTGTCAGTGATCTGCACAGCCGCAATTAAAACATGCATTGTTCCCTCTATATCTGCCCCGTCCTCTTTTCCTAGTAGACCAATGGCCCCTCAGAGGGGGCGGCAGTTGTAAAGCTGTTGGTACATACAGTGGGCCATAAAGAGGAGCTAAGGGTCCATTTGGGTGGGTTTGATATCCTACCCCATGTTGATCCACCCACCCAAGGTCACAATATTGGGGTTCCGGCTGGTAAGCCACCGTTTCTGCCGCTAGTTGGGGTCTCAGATCATCCTTTTTCATTACATACTCAGTCTTAATCTTTGTAACTGAGCCTCCTTCCTGGCCTACACCCTCCTTTCAATAAAATCTGACTGCCCTGGCCATCTGAGAAGGGTCGTTCTCTGTCCAATTCATGTTATTACATTTCACGGCAGTAGCCACGGAAGGTGGTAGGCAATGCATTAACATAGCACAATATTGAGGGGAATTCTGACCATTTTGGTATGGCAAGTCGCCTGACTGCCCACGGTAGATTTCATTAAAACGTTCCAGAAATTCCTCTGTCTCTTCAGTCTTTTTAGGTTTGAGGTCTAAGCTAGCAGAAATGTTTATGGGCTTTTGAAATGTGACATTCAACGCATTCAGAATTTGTGCCCGTCTATCATCGTCCAAAGCATGGGCTTGCTGGAGAGCGGCGAGGCTAGCATAATTCAAGTGATTGAGATGATTGTGGTACTCTGCTGGGGTTAAAACCTGCTGGATTCCCAGAGGTCCCTAGAATCAGCTTGATAAACTGAGATGGTAGTTCTCAGATAATCCACGAAAGCAGCAGGAGATTTCTTCCTGTCTGGGATTGCAGCCAGAATAGCCATCATCTCACTGGGTCTCCATGGGAAATGAACGTCTATCAAGGGCTGGGCTCCTCAGCTCCTCAGAACCATCCCCATCCTCTTTCTTTGTTCTCATACTTTTTTGTCCTACCATATCGGTCTGAAGAGATCTAGGTGTTGTGCGTGTTTGTTGCTGGATAGGATCAGGCCCCTCTCTCATTGTCCGAGATCGGGTCCTAGAGCTAACTGGGCTTGTTGAACAGAGCTCCCCTTCTCTAACAGACAGTGAAGATGCTAAAATAGGACCCAAGCTATCAACCGAAGGGGCTTGAGAGGCTGGCATGATTTGAATCTGAGGAGCAGGGACTGGATATAAATTATGATACTCTGGTGGTTCCAGAATTAGTGCAGACAATGCTACTGGTGCAGTCGGGACTCTGGCCGACATGGTCCAATTTTCTAAGTCTTCATCTTCTGTCAATGCAAGGCCAGCCATTGAACTACGTAGCCCATTTTTGTTTTGAGTACACCATCTCTTTACTTGCGCGTTTTTTGAATGCACACTCCTTTTTCAAGATCTCCAGAGGTTTCTGGTTCCCCCTTCACTAATTGGAATTCACATTTTAAGGGCATTTTCTTGCCAACTTGATAACATGATCTTATCTCTTTCCTCTTGACAATATTGTCTCCATAATCCAATTAATTCTTTTGCTTTCATACTTTGGCTCTTTTTCCAGATTTTTCCCTGAATTTTCTTAATGATGTCCAGGTCCTGAGTGCCCCCTAGTGGCCATTCGTCACCCAATTTGTTCCTTAAGGTTGCTGACATTTTCCTAAAATCTCTCGCTTTATCTGGATAAATATCACATAATATTTGCAATGGCGTGCCTGGATCATTCGTATTATCCAAGCAATTCTCCATAATCTCAAACTAGTCCTCAAGACTGCGTTTTTTTGCCACTACAGTCCAAGGATACAATTTTAGCTTAATCAACTATAGATGTAAAAACACTCACTGAACGAAACCATCTATATCTGAGGTCCCATCACTTCATCACTCACACATGGAATTAAACCATCATTTTGATGTCCCATCAATTCTAAAACTAACCCAAAACCGAATCATCAATTATGAAATCCAATCAGTTAAATGTTCTAATCCCCAGACTGACCTTTGATTTCGTCGAGACGATCTTTCCGTACCAACCGCGAGGGACCAGACCAATCAGACCATAAGAAGAGGGGAAAATCAATGCTCGGTCATTTCCAGCTACACATTGTGGGCCCTTTTCCACTTTCCTTGTCCAAAATCAGTCTAATTCGGATTTCACGGTTGGTCAGTAACCGTCTTGAGAAATTCCGGGTTTCGGCACCAAATGACAAATGTTGAATTCTTTACCCGTCAGTCTGGCCTCAATAAAACTCGAGATGGATTTGTAGGCATAGTATTATTTATTTTTACCCGACTTGCAAGTCTGACTCGCTTAACAAAAACCCAGATCACAAGCAGCCTCCTGGGTCTTCAGAATCGAGTGCTATTGGAGACAAAGGAATCTCTACAAATACATTCAAATGGCATCAGGTTTCACATAAACGATTCCCATAGGTCATCCTATATCTCTCCTGACCTGGCCGTACATCCTAATTGGCTCACTTCTTTTTCCTTTCCCCTGGCCTCTTGTTACCCAGCATCCTTTTCTCCTCCTCTACTAGACACCCGTCCCCCTTCCGTGCCATGCTTTCTGAAATCCTTTGTCTGTGAACTCACTAGTATTAGACCGGCCTACATCTACATTACTGTAACTAATATATTTAAACTAACTATTTTATATCACATTCGTCACCCTTGGAGGAACAGTATGCCCGGCCATTTTTAAAATTCATTTACGGGATGCGAGTGTCTCTGGTTAGGCCAGCATTTATTGCCCATCCCTAGTTGCCCTTCAGAAGGTGGTGGTGAGTTGCCTTCTTGAAACGCTGCAGTCCTTGAGATGTAGGTACACCCACTGTGCTGTTAGGGAGGGAGTTCCAGGATGTTGTCCCAGTGACAGTGAAGGAATGGCGATATATTTCCAAATCCAGGGTGGTGAGTGACTTGGAGGGGGACCTCCAGGTGGTGGGGTTCCCAGGTGTCTGCTGCTCTTGTCCTCCTAGATGGTAGTGGTCATGTGTTTGGAAGGTGTTGTCTATGGAACCTTGGTGAGTTGCTGCAGTGCGCCTTGTAGATGGTACACATGGCTGCCACTGTTCGTCGGTGCTGGTGGGTTAGAATGTTTGTGGGAGGAGGAGCAATCAAGCGGGTTGCTGGATGGTGTCCTGGATGATGTTGAGCTTCTTGTGTTTTTGGAGCTGCGCTCATCCAGGCAAGTGGAGAGTATTCCATTACACTCCTGACTTGTGCCTTGTAGATGGTGGACAGGTTTTGGAGGTCAGGAGGTGAGTTACTCGACATAGGATTCCTAGCCTTTGACCTGCCCTCGTAGCCACAGTATTAATATGGCTCGTCCAGTTCAGTTTCTGATCAATGGTAAGCCCCAGGATGTCGATTGTGGGGATTCAGCGATGTTAATACCATTGAATGTCAAGGGGTGGTGGTTAGATTCTCTCTTGTAGAAGATGGTAATTGCCGAACACTTGTGTGGTGCGAATGTAACTTGCCACTTGTCAGCCCAACACTGGATATTGCATTTGGACACGGACTACTTCATTATCTGAGGAGTCACGAATAGTGATGAACATTGTGCAGTCATCCACAAACATCCCCACTTCTGACCTTCTGATGGAAGGGAGGTCATTAATGAAGCAGCTGAAGATGTTTGGGCCTAGGCCACATCCACTGCATTGGGAAGCCTGGTCGGGTCAGAATCCCCAAAGCGAAGAGCATGTTTCTGCGCTGCCATATTCATTTCTTGACTGTGAGTGAGTTCTGAGGGAGCATTTAAAAGCAGCTCCCCCTTGTTAGGAGTTGCGGTGCATGTCGGGTGAATCAGACTGCCAAGAGCCAGGCATGTCGAGATTCATGTGGGGATCATTTTTGAGACTGCAGGTGACAACAGGCCACGATCTCGCAAATGGGGCAGACATGAGACACTCCACCAAACTCACCCTAAATGACACTTAGAAATTCTTTGGCTGAATTGTGCCCTGATGCAGGTCAGTGGCTGGGATATCTGTGTTGAGTATCTCATCTCCTGACTCCAAGACATCTCCTGTACTATGTTCTCCACCTGTCCCCACATCAGCAATTCCAGCATGCGCCAAGATTTTAATGTGGACTCCTTCCCGTACCTTACATCTACTGCCCGTGAAATTGGTGTGGATATTGCCTAGTCTTTTGCCATTATCACCTCTAATATGGCAGGCTTCCATACAGAAGCCAAGGATTCCCAGTGATTTGCTACCAACCTTGGCTTGATGACTCGTGTTTTGCTGCCTGACTGTCAAAAATTAAGCTGTAAATTAGCCAAGACTTCTTTTAACCCGGTTAATCTCTTCATGAGGAGCAACATCATGGATACATATTTGTTCTCTCTCTGTGAATATGGTCAGCCAATAATTCAGTCGAGAAATTTTCAATTAAGTTTTGTTTTAGTTATGTTGTCTCATTTTCTTCAACAGGGTCCAAGCACAAAACTATGCTGGAAGCTCGAAATGGTGGGGGTCCGATTAAGGCATTTCCCCGACCGGGCGTCAAAGGGAAAACAACCACCAACAAAGGGATTACCACTGGCTTGCAAAATAAAACCTTTCACTGTGAAATCTGTGATGTACATGTCAATTCAGAAACACAACTCAAACAGGTTAGACTTAAGAACTTAAGAGAAAATTCTTCTAAACGCCATCAAACCCATCTATCTTTTGAGATCAATTTTCTTATTTTCTGTCTTTCATTGTTTATTTTAACACAGCACATAAGCAGCAGAAGACACAAGGACAGAGCTGCAGGAAAACCTCCAAAACCCAAATACAGTCCATACAACAAGCTCCAAAGGGGTACCAATGCACTTGCGGTAAGCGCATGCATAAATGCGGTAAGCTCAGATAACTAAATCACAAATCCATAACTGAGTAATTATTATTGCATGCTCAGAGGTTGCTTAAGGTAGGCGGGCAGATGCATATGGAAATAACCAGTTGAAAAAAATGTGGGGCTGGATTCTCCGTCGGCGGGATCCTCCGTTTTGCCAGCAGTGCACACACGCCCGCCGATTTCACGGTGGCGTGGGGGTGCCCCACGATGGGAAACCCCATTGGCCGGCTGCTGGGGTGGATGATCCCGCTACCGGCAGGGGTGCACCTCACCAGAAAACGGGTGATCTCTAGAACTTTATTTTTCACACCGTGATAATATAAAACTTGGTGATAACTGCATGAGAACATTGGTATTCTTTTTTTCTGATATAAAGTCTCATTTGGCTTTTATGATCAAGCTAGATGCTACGGGAGTTCAAACCATAGCTTAGATTTCAGTGTAAATATTGACACATGAGTCACTTCACCTATCTCTATCAAAAGAGAAGTAAGACAAGATCGTCCACTGCCACTGACCCAATTTGATGTCTTTTTCAATATTGGGTTGGGCGCTGTCATAAAGTTTTGTCCCTCGGTATTTCTGAAAGAACTTCAGTGATTTTATTCCATAGTTGGCTTTATGTTGTTGGCAGATTCAGCTGGGGATCCAATAAGCTTTACTCACTACTTTGAACAGTGGAATAGGATGAAGAGTTCCCCTAACCATATCATTATGGGTTTGTATGTCTCAAGAAGAGAATTAAAAGGAATAGATTCCAAGACAGAAGGAGTATCCACCCCAATTGTAGATTGACATGAGTGCGCCTTAATGAATGTCAAATTCATCCTACACACTGTCCTTTGGGACAGTGCTCAGAAGGCACAAACATGGACTTTCTCATCTTTCTCCAGTGACATCAAATTTTGAAACTGCGTAAGTTTGCCACACTTAAGTCATTTTATCAAATAGCTCTCCTTGATTCGTAAAGCATTCACAATACTTCCTCTTAACTTTTAGCTCAGAAACAAGATCCAAGACCGGCTGTGAGGTGAATTTGTGACAAATGGAGAAATAATTGAATATTTTCAAAGGGGAGGCAGCTGCCCGGGCACATATCTTTTTGCTGAATCCCTCACATGTAGGCCTATGTTAAGGAAATGGCAATGGTCAAAGCTGGTGCATCACATTAGACTTAGATATCCAAAGTATCAAGATAGTTGGCATGTTGCAAATTTCCCTGCATTGGTTCTTACATCATAATTTAAGCAGATGTCTATAATGGGGCTTGAGACCTGTATTCAGGGTTGTCCACTACTGGAGCTGGCCTGCAAAGAGAAAATCAGCTGCTTCGGAAACTCCAAATCCAAACAACTGGATGCACCAATTTCTTTTCATTTCAGAGAAATGGGCATCACAGGTTAGGTAAACGTTTGTTACCCATCCCTTATTGCGCAGGGGGTAGTGATTATGAGACATCTTCTTGAACTGCTGCATTCTATGTGGTGAAGGTATATCCAGAGTGCTGTCAGACAGTGAGGTCCAGGATTTTTATCCAGTAATGTTGAAGGAACAGCAATATATTTCCAAATCGGAATGATGTACAAATTGGATGGGAAATTGCAGATGGTAGTGTTACCATGATTTTCACAGTAACTTCATTGCAGTGTTAATGTAAGCCTACTTGTGACACTAATAAAGATTATTATTATTATTTGGCACCTGGTGGCCTAAGTGATGGAGGTTGGGGGTTTATAAGGTGCTGTCAGAGGAGCCTTGGCAAGTTGCTGCACTGAATCCTGTATATGGTACACACAGCTGCCACATGCATTGGCAGTGGAGGATGTGAATGTTTAAAGTGATGAATCAAGTCCTGGCTGGTTTTGAGTGTCAGCAGTGTTGTTAAAACTGCAATCACCCAGGCAAGTGAGAGCATTCTATCACACTCTGACTTGTAGATAGTGGAGAGGCTTTGGGCAGTTAGAGTCAGGTAATACCAGCCTCTGGTCTGCTCTCGCAGTTATAGTATTTAAATGGCTGAACCAGTTAAATTTCTGGCCAATGGTGACGATCTGGATGTTGATTATGGGGCACTTGGTAATGCCACTGAATGTCAAAGCAAGGTGGTTAGACTCTCTTATTGTAGATGGTCTTTGTCATTTTGGTGGCACGAGTGTCAGATAACACAATAGTCTGAATGTTGTCCAGGTGTTGCTGCATGTGGACATGGACTGCTGCAGTATCTGAGGAAGTGTGAAAAGAATGGAATTGTGTACAAGTATCAGTGAATATTCCATTTCTTACCTTATAGTGGAGGGGAGGTAATTGATGAAGCAGCTGAAGATGGATGGGCATAGGACACTGCCCTGAGGAACTCTTGCAGTGATGCCCTGGGGCTGAAATGATTGGCCTCCAATGACCACAGTCATTTTCCTTTGTGCTAAGTCTGACTCTAACCAGTGGAGTTTTTGCTCTGATTCTCATTGATTCCAGTCTTAAAAGAATTCTTTCGTGTTGGCGGGGCCCATACCCTGCCATTCATATATACAGGGAATGCATGACAGAGAGAGTCAATGATTGAGGAGGTTTTGGCTTTCCAGTGCAACTGTGACTTCTCTGTGTGACTTGGTGTGGGATTCTCCGTAGCCCGACGCTGAAATCGTGTTTGCCGATTGAGCGGAGAATGGGCTCCAACGCTGAAATTAGGGCGGGCGCCGGTTTGATGCCGGTCAGCCATGCTCCACCTCCTCAAAAATGGTGTGTTCGTGATGCGCGCCACGCGCAGTCGCAATGCCGTTGGCGCCTCATTGGCCGACCCACCCACTATGCTCCGCCCCCGATGGATCGAGTCCCCGATGGCGCGGGGCACGTGTGGTCCCACAAATCATGAACCCGACGTGCCGGTTGCGATGTGGACTGTTTCCAGCGCCGCCACACTCCGCCAGGATCCATGCCGCTGGCAAGAGGGGCTTCTCCTAGGGCTGGGGGGGACTGGTGGGGGGTGGCCAGGGGATGGCCAGTGAATGGGCTGTGGGGTCACGGATGGTGGGTTGGACTGGCGCACGGCCGGCGCCATGTTGTACGGCGCGACCGCTGTAGCTCGTCAGCCGTGCATATGCGCGGCCCGGGATCCTGCCAGTCTCCGGCCGTTTTCGATGGGGGAGGCGGGAGTTTCAGTCGGTGCCGGTGCTAGCCCCTCACCGGTACCGGAATCGGTGAGGGGTTCACGCCAATTGTTTTGATGTGAACCTCCTGCAGTTAGCTGCAGAAATGGAGAATCCAGCCCATGGTGTCTGAGGAGATCATATCCAACTGTGTGATGGCATGGAAAGTCATGATCTTTTGTCCCAAGTGGCGACCTGAATGGCATTACCCAGCCTGCAGCACACCACCGTATTAATAGAACATAGAACATAGAACAATACAGCGCAGTACAGGCCCTTCGGCCCACGATGTTGCACCGAAACAAAAGCCATCTAACCTACACTATGCCACTAATGTGTTTACAGATGTTGTGTTTAGATGTGCAGGCCATTCATGGCCCTCACCACTAACCACAACAGTCAGACAGAAGGACCCAGAGGCTTTGCAGTCATGTCAGGCTATCTGTGAGTGCGAGGCATAATTTACTGCACTCATATCACTATCGAGTCATCAGCAGGCTAGCCAGGGACCTTCATTTGCAGGAAGTGCTACCATTCAACCAACAAGTAGATAGTCTGCGAGCACCTGAAGGACATCCTGCTTGTCTCTGCAAGCTACTGAGGAGCAGTCATGATTTCTTTATCCTCAGGAACTTCCAGGTGCTCGGCCTGTTTAGTGGACCTTATGCTTTGGAAGGATGTCTGTGGCTGACAAAGGGTACCCATTAAAGCAGTGGCTCATGGTACCAATTCGAGGTCACAGGACTGACCCTGAGTGCCGATATAATGAGCCATGGCCTAACCAGGGCCATCAGTGAATAGACAGTTGGTCTTCTCAAAATGAGGTTGCAATGCTTTGACCGATCTGCAGGAGCTCTTCAGTACGATCCCAAAAGACTGTTTCTGATGCTAGTTGTTTGCTGTGCTCTCTATAACCTGGAGCTGCCGGGGAGGAGTCCCAGAGGAAGAGCCAACGAGACCATCTATTGTCTGATGAGGAGATAGAAGAGGAGTAGAGGGATCAGACAAAGGCAGATGTGCAAGACCTTGCTAGAAAGCATCTGGATGGGGGTGAAACAAAGGGAGGCTTTAATCTTCCTGAGGTTCCAGTAACCCCGTTTATGGAAAATTCCTTTCATCTTATTCACTATTTCCTTCCGCTCTCTCCCTCATCACCAGAAAATCAGCTCTTCAGCTCTTAAAATTACAAACATCCGAACCACGTTACTCCCCTGTTTGTAATTTAAGACACTTTCAAGTCAGACCATTCATGGAACCTATCTCCATCCATTATTGCATATAGTAAGTAAACCAGAGCTCTTCTCTAGGATGTTCAAACAGCACAACATTTATGTACACTGAACCTTACTTCCCTTTGCCAATAATACAAATGATAAATTCGCCCATGTGCACCAAAGTGTAACTAGGTTTTTCAAAATTATTTCCCAGGTGTGCCCTCCCCTCACTTAATTGTTGCTGCGATGGAGACAAGCTGCTGAGCCTTGTGCCGCCTTATCTGTGATGAGTTTGGTATGAAGGTCCTAAAGAGTGCATGTATCCTGCACATTAACAGAAGACCCTTCTCAAGGATATTTGAGCCAATGACCGATGGGTGGGAGAGCGCATGTCCCCACCAGTAATGTGCTGAGGAATCTCCCAGAGGGCATCAGCTGCTGCCCATCCTCCAACATGAGGTTTAATTGGTCCTCCCTGCTTTCCGGAGAGGGACCAGGAACTGGATATGAATCTATAGTCCTCATTCCCCTATCACCCAACTCTGGCCCCCTGAGCTCAGGGACAGGATGATAAAGTGCAGGTTGGAACATGCACCCATGACTGCTTCTGGAACCTGCTGGGTTTGATCCTCCAAGACAGTCACCAATCTGTCAAAGGAAAAGCTGTATGTTCAGTTGAGCAGGTCATTGCAGTGCTTATGGCCTCGATAAACTCCTCCAAACTCCATGCACTTTGATATTTCTGCTATATCTCCATTCACCTCATTCAACACCTGCCACCTTATGGCCAACACTAGAATCTCATCATCTATCTGGGACTCAGCAACTTTCTGTCTTCCACACTCCTCTGTCCCTGTTCCATCTCAGTCTCTGACCAGTGCACATGCAACTGTGATGTAACCTCATCAACATGTGGTTCCCTTAGTTCCGAGGTGTGAACTACCATTCAGGTGAAATTTTTCGTGTGAGTGTTGGGTGCAGAGCAAGGATGTAGGGCGAAATTCTCCCCAAACGGCGTGATGTCCGCCGACTGGCGCCCAAAACGGCGCCAATCAGACGGGCATTGCGCCCTTTGGGGGCTGAGCCCCAACATTGAGGGGCTAGGCCGGCGCCGGAGGGATTTCTTGCCTACTTGTGACAATAATAAAGATTATTATTATTATTAGAATCACGGAGGTGTGGAGAATCCGATATCCAGCCGGGTAATAGGATGCAAAGGGATCCATTTGACCTATTTGCATTCTCCCGCTGACATGGGGCATGAACCTCGATACCGCCACCAGCGGGGGACCGGAGCATCAGAAACAGATCAGCGCCAATCCCGTTTTTTATGGCACTGGATTCTCTGCCCGATTGTGAATCTCTTTGTTGGTGTCAGGTGATGGAGAACCCAGCCCAATATATTCCAGAGTGTGCTGTCAATGAGGTACGAAATAAATCATCAAAATGAAAATCGTAGGTTCACAATTTCACTGAAGGTTGTTTCTAGTCAATTAGGGTCCTGAAACCTGCAAAAACTCAACAGTCTCCACACCAAGTGATTGAATAATCCTTATTGCTACAGGAGGAAGGTGAAGCCTCGGAGGATGCAACATTACGGGCGTCATGTTGGCCGGCAGCCACCGTGAATCCCGCCCCCGCCGGTTGCCGAAGTCTCCGGTACCGGATATTCGGCGGGGGCGGGAATCGGGCCGCGCCGGCTGGCAGGCCCCCCCGCTGGATTCTCCGGCCCGGATGGGCCGAAGTCCCGCCGAGAAATTGCCTGTCACGCCGGCGTAAATTAAAGTAGGTATTTACCGACGGGACAAGGCGGCGTGGGCGGGCTCCGGGGTCCTGGGGGGGGCGCGGGGCGATCTGACCCCGGGGGGTGCCCCCACGGTGGCCTGGCCCGCGATCGGGGCCCACCGATCCGCGGGCGGGCCTGTGCCGTGGGGGCACTCTTTCCCTTCCGCCTCCGCCACGGTCTCCACCATGGCGGAGGCGGAAGAGACTCCCTCCACTGCGCATGCGTGGGAAACTGTCAGCGGCCGCTGACGCTCCCGCGCATGCGCCGCCCGGAGATGTCATTTCCGCGCCAGCTGGCGGGGCAACAAAGGCCGTTTCCGCCAGCTGGCGGGGCGGAAATTCCTCCGGCGCCGGCCTAGCACCTCAATGTTGGGGCTCGGTCCCCAAAGATGCGGAGCATTCCGCACCTTTGGGGCGGCGCGATGCCCGTCTGATTGGCGCCGTTTTGGGCGCCAGTCGGCGGACATCGCGCCGTTTCCGGAGAATTTCGCCCAGGGTCCTTGAGATCCATTCAAGTGTGAAGGAAAATTTAATTAAACAATCCAGACATCTGGTTGTCTGGAAGCTGTTAATCGCAGCCTAGAAAAAAACAATTTCTCATTGATGTGAATAAAAGCCTCGTAGATCAAAGGATCTGAGGGAGTTCAAACACCGGGGATGTCATTTTCGCTTTCTAGAAATTTACAGTTGCTGCTTTGTCTGCCTGAGGCAGCAGCTGTAAGGGACAGGTGAGTTTTAAAGCAATGATTCTTTTCACTGTTTCTGTCTGGACGCTCTTTAACTTCCAGTAAGGGGGTCTGTTATGGTGGTCTCTGTTATGGGAGTTGGTCTCCGTTATGGGGGTCTCTGCTGATTGTCTCTGTTATGGGGGGTCTCTGGTGGCGGTCTCTGTTATGGGGGTCTCTGGTTGAGATGATAGGGAGGAGGCTCGCGCCACCCTCATGGGTGTGTAATACAGTGGGGGGGGGTGGCCCAGCAAATCCATGATGGGGGACCAGAATTGCGTTGCAGTGGGAGTGCGGCAAGCCACCGGATCTCGTTATCAGCCGTCCGCTCAAAATGGCAGCCCGATAATGAGATTTGCAAGGGAATCCCTTGCAATCTCCGCCATGCATAATTTGCATTTGTACGGTTAGTGAATCGCCTCTGGGTGCCGCTCCCGGTGTGAATGCTAATCAGAGGCGATTCATCTCCAGCAAGAGAACATAGTCTCCCAAAAGGCGAATCTGACCCATTATTATTTTCCAATCAAGAGCCAGCCTTTTACCCATAGATTAACTGAAATATGGCAGAAAATAAGATATTTTAGCGCAGCACGGTGGCGCAGTGGTTAGCACTGCTGCCTCACGGCACCGAGGTCCCAGGTTCGATCCCGGCTCTGGGTCACTGTCCGTGTGGAGTTTGCACATTCTCCCCGTGGCTGCGTGGGCTTCGCCCCCACAACCTAAAGATGTGCAGAGTCAGTGGATTGGTCACGCCAAATTGCCCCTTAAGTGGAAAAAATGAATTGGGTACTCTAAATTTATTTAAATAAAGAAAGTAAGATATTTTTCACTTTGTGCAACTGATTAAAAGGATAAAAGTAAATCAACAGTTTGTTTTGCATGTCTCCCAATTTTGAAAGGGGATGTAAAATGTGTTGCCAAAATAATTAAAATTCTCGCATTGAAGTGATCCTGATCAAATTTTGGTCTAAATCAATTTACGAAATTGTTGGTAGGCCTGAATGGCAGTAAAACTTTACAGTTGTGAAATAAGAAAACTGGCATTTTGCATGAAAGTTACAAAAAATACTTCATTTGTATTTGAGTATTTACTTGCCTTTTGGAGGTGGAGTTATATTTAATGTTTATATAACTACTAATTAAATTCGAGGAGCTTGCCTAACTGGCACAGAACCAGGAAAATTAATTTCTTCGGAGAATTAGGAGTCCATTACTTTACCATTTCAAGCGTCTGGGCACTTTTTGATCCTATGTGACAACTTGCTGTAAATTAATGGTGGCTTCCCATGCCCATCCTTTGGGATTTCAATTTCAATATGAATGCTGCATCAGACAAATTGGATTTTTATTTATTTTTTAAAGCTAACATCTATAAGAATGCTTGGGGTAGGTAAAAAAAAAAGACTGTTCAGTAATTGGTTGCATTGTGAATAAATAAGGTGCATAATATTGCTTGGTTTCTTATTTTCTTGAAAGTGCATTTTTATTGCTGACATACAATGCATTTAGCATTTGACATTTAACAATGCATTAAATTAAAAACATTTCTGGATGATCAAAGGCCAGATTAATGATGTAGCATATCACGTCAATGCTTTAAATGCAAGAATATATTTGAGACCTTTGTTCAAACATACTTCACTGCAGTGTTCTCTTTTACAGGTGAAGCTGGCCTTTCAGAAGGAACTTACTAAGCCATTGGCTGCTCGCCTTTTACCAAATCCGTTTGCTGCAGCCGCGGCTGCTGCTGCTGCTGTGAATTCACCGTTTGCTTTGCGCTCCGGCCCAGCAGCCACTCTATTCCAAACAGCAGCCCTTCCTGCTGCTCTCCTTCGACCAGCTCCGGGACCTATACGGGCAGCACATACACCAGTTCTATTTGCTCCTTATTGACCTGCCTCTGTACAGGAGAGAACATTAGGAAAGTAATAATAAAGTACTGCAATAATTCAAACAGGGAACTATGCAGTGATAATCATGGAACTAAATAACATGGAAAGAAACTTGCTCCTGCAGTAATCCACGCGGACTTTGAATGGCTGCATCTTTATTCAGCAAAAAGAAATAAAGCAATTCTTCCATAGGAGAATCTATTACACAGATAATATGAGTAGTTTCTTGTGCTGTAGAAATGTATAGAGTCTGCAAACTACCAATAACAATCAGCCTTTTTACACAGTATTTTCATGTAATGTTTCCATGTCTTGTGAATAGTCTGTAAATGTGTGTAAGGGCATTAACCTAAATCTTATACGTACATTTAATTTTTTTCTGTAGGTTGAAACAAAACAAAATGGGACACTGTGACAATTGTCTTCATTAACTGTCTGCACAGTTCAGCAGCTTGCTGCCTGCTATTTACCCAACTATAAACTTGTAAATTTTGTCTTGTGAGTTTGTAGCTTTGTGCTGTGTATCTCTGATGTAATAATTTGTCTAATATGATTTGCAAATGTTGGAGGGAATGAAATAGCAGATGAGATTAGTTTAATTTTTAAACATCCCAGTGAATCAAGTTCAGGAAGGTGTGCGGCTGTCTCCATGGAGTTCAGTGTGTAGGTAAAACCAGGTATTGAGATGTACAGACGCTGTTAGCCGCCACACACCTTCTCGTGCAGCTCAATTGAGATTTTTATGAGGCAGTGGCTTTAAGCGTAGTTTTTCCATAAAAGGTGACTAACTTGTGTTTACTCCGAGGTGTGCCAGAGCTGAATTAATTTGAATTAATCTAAAATAATAAACTGGATTTTGTGGGGGTGACCAGGGGTTGAGGGGGGTAGGGGGCTGTCAGTTCCATGGGGGAGGCCCAACGGGATCAAGTGCCCTTCAGGCATTTAAGTGGCCATTGTCAGGCCTTTCCTACATTTAAGATCCTTGGCAGCAGAGGTCCCGCCCACCAAGACCAGCTGGCCAATCAAAGGCAGGCAGCACCTCATTGCTGTTAGCACTAGTGGGAGCAGTGACTGCTGGCACCACTATGCCCATCAGAGGCCCACAGGCATCTTGGGACCCCAGACCAAGGTGGGATAGGGGTCACAGGGTTGGGGTCGCAGGAGGCAGGGCCAGGGGATGTCAGAGGTCAGGGCAGAAGGTGGCTTTCAGCAATCATACCCTTACTGACGCTGGAGTCCCAGAACAGGCACCGAGTGCCTGACAGTGAGTGGTGCTCCAGAGAGACCACTGGCAAACCTGACATAATTTGTTGGGTGCTCAAAAGGTGCGGGAAATCTGCGTGACCCCTGTTTAATGCCTGAGTCACCCATTAAATTGTGGTGGGCTCAGGAATAATAGGTGTCAATTGGTTCATTTCTAAGCCTCATTGACATCCTGCTGCCAGCGACTGAGAATCCCACGTGGGCTCCTTCTCCTTTTTACTGGGAGACTGATGCAAGGCTTCTCCCACGATTCAGTGAGCTCACCCGCCATGGTTCTCGCTGCAACAGCTGCACTAAATCTAGCCCAATATTTCCAGTCAACTGAGTTGTTGCACTGAATAAAACAAAGGTTCAAGGAAGTTTTCTATGCCAGGTTTGTATTCTCAGTTTATATTCTTACATTCTTTCTGTTCAACAGTTGCAATCAGTTTGAATGAATTCCAGATGCACGATGAAGCCATTCTAAATCTGACTCTTTAATGTCTTCTATCAGTATTTGTCTGTCTAATTTATATGGCCGGCATTTTATTTTTACTTTGTTTCTCCCCATTTGGACATTGAGTTTACAGTACAACCATGCAATGTCACATACTTCAAAGGAAAATGGGCTTACCTCTTTGTTTTAACTTCCCAAAATAATGTTTCATTCCAGCCTTTCCAGACCGAAGCCTAAATGTTCACAGCACAACAAAGTTAGGGAGTCATTTTGTACATTCTAGCTGTTAAAGCCCACAGCTTTATTGCAGACTATTAGTTTAGCCGAGTGTAAATTGTGACAAGAAAATGATGTTTTCATGTACAGTTATGTCATTAAAAGCTTTCTCAACCTTGTATGTATCATCAGTGATCACCAAAATCACTACTGCAAATGAAACTGATAGCTCAGGACTAAATCTTTAAAGGTGATGTAAAAAGGTTTGCTTAAATAGAAAATAATTTGTTAATAAAGTATTAGTATTAACCAAAAATATACTGTGTTTATTATAAGTAATGTGGATAACTGCAAGGCATTTGGTTTGGAAATGGGAGCAGTTATTTTCACATAAAAGGCAACTGAAATCCTGCTGTACAGAGTACATGGAAGTGCAGTCTTCCAATAGGAAGATCTTTGAAGTATGTTTAGTCAATGTAAGACACCGGCATGAAAAATAACACTTAAATATAACTAGAGAATAACAGCAATACATTTATATGAGGTTGAAGAAGAAATAGATAAAGGAATCTATTCAAATTTTAAAATACACAGGCATATAGTTCAGCATCAACTGATTGATGCCTGGTGAAACATCACAAATGTTCAAATTAAAATCTGTTTCCATCCACAGAATTCCTACAGCACAGAGGAGGCCATTCGGCCCATCAAGTCTACACAGACCCTTGGAAAGAGCACCATACCTCGGCCCACTTCCCCACCCTATCCCCGTAACCCCACCTAACCTACGCATCCTTGAACACTAATGGGCAATTTATCATGGCCAATTAACCTAACAAGCAAATCTTTGGACTGTAGGAGGAAACCAGAGCACCCGGAGGAATTGTGTAAATTGATATACTTAGAATTATAGAATCTCTACAGTGCAGAAGAAGGCCATTCGCCCTGTTGAGTCTGAACCAACCCTTGGAGAGAATACCTTGCCTAGACTCACGCCCCGGCCCTATCCCTGTAACCCCACCTAACCTTTTGGTCACTAAGGGGAAATTTAACCTGGCCAATCCACATAGCCTGTGCATTTTTGGACTGTGGGAGGAAATGGGAGCAGCCAGAAGAAACCCACACAGACACGGGTAGAACGTGCAAACTCCACACAGGCAGTCACCCGAGGCTGAATTGAACCCGGGTCCCTGGCGATGTGAGGCAACAATGCTAACCACTGTGCCACCATGCCACCCCTACTTAAAGGTAGCACAGTACACAAGAGAAGTCTAGAGAAAATGTCTGCCGCATTTATACACCGTTATTTCAAGAGACAACCCCACACAATTTTGGATTGAAGGTTTGAGAGGTATCTGTCTGCATTATGTTTGAAGTGCTATATTTAATAGATAACTAGCTATTAGCCTGCAAAAACAAGCAGCATAAGCTTGGGGCGTTAAACTCTTAAAGTGGTCAATTTATTCAGTGATGCTGAACTTTTAGTCTGGTGGGGAAGTACTGGCATTTGAAATGTCCAAAATAAAAGAGTTGGACCACTGAACTCCTAAACTGCAGACAGATTAAAAGTAAAGAGCTGAAAATGTAAAAGCAGGATTGTACTACCTGTATTTCCAATACGTTGTACCTTGCAAAGATCCCTCCAACAGCAAAGAACAGAGAACAATGAAGAATGCAGCACAGGAACAGGCCCTTCGGCTCCAAGCCTGTACCGGTCATGATACCAACCTTTGCCAAAACCCTCAGCACTTCCTTGTGCCGTATCCCTCTATACCCTTCAATGCTAGTCAGTGGGAAGCAAAGTGCAAGCTACTGCTATTTAAATTGGAGTAAATACAGTGTAACAGCAACATTTGAGAATGGGCACAAGTGTCATTTTCAAAACATTTTTTTGTTTCAAAAATAAAATTATTTCTTCATTTTATATTGTTTTTCTGTTTTCCCAATATTCAAAACTTTGGGATATGCTTTTATTATTTTCAAAGAAACACTTGAAAGTAAGAGCAGAGGGTGGGAATAAATGGGTCCTTTTCAGAATGGCAGGCAGTGACTAGTGGGGTATTGCAGGGTTCAATCCTGGGCCCCATCTGTTCACAATATACATTAATGATTTGGATGAAGGAATTACATTCAATATAATTTGCAGACGCGCAAAGCTGGGTGGCGGTGTATGCTTGAGGAGGATGCAAAGAGGCTGCAGGGTGACTTGGACAGGCTGGCTGACTGGGCAAATACTTGGCAAATGCAATATGATATGGGAAAATGTGAGGTTATCCACTTTGATGGCAAAAACAGGAAGGCAGATTATTATCTGAATGGTGGTAGTTTAGGAAAAGGGGAAGTGCAATGAGACCTGGGTGTCATGGTGGAACAGTCACTGAAGGTTGGCATACAGGTACAGCAGGTGGTGAGGAAAACTAATGGAATGCTGGCCTTCATAGTGAGAGGTTTTGCTTAGAGGAGTAGGGATGTCTTGCTGCAATTATACAGGACCTTGGTGAGGCCACGCATTGAGTATTGTGTGTCTCCTAGTTTGAGGAAGGACATTCTTGCTATTGAGGGGTCCAGCGAAGGTTCACCAGATTAATTCCCGGGATGGCAGGACTGACATATGAAGAAAGACTGGATCGACTGGGCTTGTACTCACTGGAGTTTGGAAGAATGAGAGGGACTCTCACAGAAACATATAAAATCCTGATAGGACTGGACAGGCTAGATGCAGAAAGAATGTTCCTGATATAGGGGATGTCTAGAACTGGGTGTCACTGCCTAAGAATAAAGGGGAAACCATTCAGGACTGAGATGAGGAAGAACTTCTCTCAGAGTTGTGAACATGTGGAATTCTCTACCACAGAAAGCTGTTGGGGCCAGTTTGCTGGATAGATTGAAGAGGGAGCTGGACGTGGCCTTTGTGGCTAAAGAGATCAAGGGGTATGGAGAGAAAGCGGGAGTGAGACACTGAATTTGCATGATCAGCCATGGTCATATTGAATGGTGGTGCAGGCTCGAAGGGCAGAATGGCCGACTCCTGCAACTATTTTCTATGTTTCTAAAATATAACAGTGCATTATCGTCTTGTATTTAACTGAAGTATTTATGATGGCTCTACTGTCAACCATGCTTCAGCAATCGTTTAGATTCTCCGGACAAAGTCACACATAGGACTAGATTTAATGCAGCCTTTTGCGGCGAGGAACATGGGGGCCAAGCCCACTTCATTGTGGGAAAGGCTCGGTGTCAGTCTTGCTGGGGTGGGAGAATCTTCCTCATTGATGTCAGAGGGTTGTAGGGGCTGGAGCGGGCTTCTTGGCCACTGGTGGCAGAATGTCAATTATGCTCGTTATTGAGCCAACTGACAGTCGTTCTCACTGTAGCCATCACTATTGGTGCCTCAGGAATTAAACTAATGTCTCGTGCTCTTGGAAGGCCATCCATAAAGCACTGCCAGGGGCCTCTTGGGAAAGGCGGGGAGATGAACTAGAGAGGCCTTACCTGCCTACCACCTAGACAGTAAGGGCCCCTGCCAGGCTTCAGATTCAGCAGGGGTCCCGTCTGCTGCAGTAAGATCTCAATGGTGTCACGAATTTGCCCGTAACCAGGCATCTGAAAACTGTCGATGGGCTGCTCACTGCTGCCAGGCAGGTAGCTAATGCCGGTCCCGGCCACCACTCAGAAACGCACCAAGGAGCTGATCTAACTTGGTATTTTCTCAAATTCCCCTCACCTCCAAAGCTGTTTCCAAGCGCCTGATAATTAGATTCTGCTCCCTCTGTGCAGGCTCCTTTCACACTTTTTGCTGGCTGCACTGAGGTGGTTTTGGCATCTCATTTGCATTGCAGGTCCCATGATATTGAGCACTCAACAGATGAATAAAGTCTTTTATGTTTTTCCAGTGATCACTGTTGGAGTAAAGTTCTGATTTTAACTACCTGGAATTTCAGTGAATATTTGCAATACTGCAGTAACTTCATGTAAACCTCGAACTACTGACAACATTGTATCATACACTAAGTGAAAGGAAGTCACAAAACAAGAAAATACTACTCGTATACAGATACACACTAGATATAAATGTAGAAGTTTACCTTTATTGGGCGGAATCCACCCCCCCCCCCACCGCCGGGTGGGAGAATCGCCCGGGTGCTGCGCAAGTACCGCCACGCCGTCCCGACGCCCGCACGCGATTCTCCCACCCCCCCAAAACCGGCGCGGCGCGAATCACGGCTGGCCGCTGAGAGAATCGCCGCTTGCCGTTGGTAATGGGCGAGCGGCGATTCTCCGGCCTGGATGGACCGAGCAGCCTGCCCAACATGACAGGTTCTCGCCGGCGCCATCCACACCTGGTCGCTGCCGGCGGGAACAGCGCGGGAACGCTGGGGGGGGGGGGAGGTGGCGGCCTGTGGGGGGGGGGGTGAGGGGTGTTCCTGCACCGGGAGGGGGCTCAAAAGGGGTCTGGCCCGCGATCGCTGCCCACCGATCGGCGGGCCAGCCTCTCTGAAGGAGGACCTCCTTTCCTCCGCTGCCCCGCAAGATTGATCCGCCATCTTCTTGCGGGGCGGCCGCGGGGAGGACGGCAACCGTGCATGCGCGGGTGATGTTATTTACGCGGCGCCGGTCACGTCATTTACGCGGCACCAATTTTACGCGGCGTCAAGGCTCGGCTCGCGTAAATGACGCGGCGCCGCTCCTCAACCCCCCGGGGGTGGGAGAATAGGGGGCTGGGAATGGCCTCCGACGCCAGAGTGAAACACTCCGGTTTTCACTCCAGCGTCGGGACTTAGCCTTCCGATGGGAGAATTGCGCTCATTGTCTTTCCATCTTTAGTTTGCAATATGTATAAGCTAACATATTGCCAAATGAATTTGAGAAAGTTGACAAAACAGCTGCTGTGCCACCTTAATTCACTGACATGGGTTCCAAGCTATAAGTTGAGTCAGTTTTAACTTCATCCAGCACAGAGATAGGGGGCGTCATTCTCCGACCCCCCGCCGGGTCGGAGAATGGCCGTTGGCCGCCGTGAATCCCGCCCCCGCCCCCGCCGAAGTCTCCGCTCCCGGAGATTGGGCGGGGGCGGGAATCCAGCCGCGCCGGTTGGCGGGACCCCCCGCTGGATTCTCCGGCCCGGATGGGCCGAAGTCCCGCCCAGGAATTGCCTGTCCCGCCGGCGTAAATCAAACCTGGTATTTACCGGCGGGACCAGGCAGCGTGGGCGGGCTCCGGGGTCCTGGGGGGGGGCGCGGGGCGATCTGACCCCGGGGGGTGCCCCCACGGTGGCCTGGCCCGCGATCGGGGCCCACCGATCCGCGGGCGGGCCTGTGCCGTGGGGGCACTCTTTCCCTTCCGCCTCCGCTACGGCCTCCACCATGGCGGAGGCGGAAGAGACTCTCCCCACTGCGCATGCGCGGGAAACCTTCGGCGGCCGCTGACGCTCCCGCGCATGCGCGGGGAAACTGACAGCGGCCGCTGACGCTCCCGCGCATGCGCCGCATTTCCGCGCCAGCTGGCGGGGCAACAAACGCCATTTCCGCCAGCTGGCGGGGCGGAAATCCCTCCGGCGTCGGCCTAGCCCCTCAATGTTGGGGCTAGGCCGCCAAAGATGCGGAGACTTCCGCACCTTTTTGCCGGCGCGATGCCCGTCTGATTTGCGCCGGCTTTGGCGCCAGTCGGCGGGCATCCCGCCGTTGGGGGAGAATTTCGCCCAGGGGGCGGGATTCACCGCAAACCGGCGGGGCGGGCAACTCGGCGCGAAGGAGTGGCGTGAACCACTCTGGCGTTGGGCCGCCCCAAAGTGCTTTGTGCCTTGAGTGGTTTGTGCCTCGTCAACCGGCGCCGAATGGCCTCCGCCGGCCAGCGCAAGTTGGCGCATGCGCGGGGGGGGTTCATCTCCGCGTCGGCCATCGCGGACTGTTACAGCGGCCAGCGCGGAGGAATAGAGTGCCCCCACGGCACAGGCCCGCCCGCGGATTGGTTGGCTCCAATCGCGGGCCAGGCCACCGTGGGAGCACCTCCCGGGGCCAGATCCCCCCGTGCTCACCCCGAGGACCCCAGAGGCCGCCCACGCAGCCAGGTCCCACCGGTAAGTACCTGTTCTAATTTACGCCAGCAGGACCTGCCATTCAGCCCATCGCGGGCCGGAGAATCTAGCTTCCCGCCCCCGCCAAATCCCTGGCGCCGGAGAATTTGGCAGCCGGCGGGGGCGGGATTCACGCGATTCCCGGCGGGAGCCAGAGAATCCCCACCATGGTTGTCTATCAACCCAAGTAGATGAACTCCTAGAGCGAAATTCTTCGATATCGGCGCGATGTCCGCCGACTGGCGCCCAAAACAGCGCAAATCAGTCGGGCATCGCGCCGCCCCAAAGGTGCGGAATGCTCCGCATCTTTGGGGTCCGAGCCCCAACCTTAAGGGGCTAGGCCGGCGGCGGACGAATTTCCACCCCGCCAGCTGGTGGAAAAGGCCTTAGGTGCCCCGCCAGCTGGCGCGGAAATGACATCTCCGGGCGGCGCATGCGCGGGAGCGTTAGCGGCCGCTGACAGCATTCCCGTGCATGGGCAGTGGATGGAGTCTCTTCCGCCTCCGCCATGGTGGAGACCATGGCGAAGAAGGAAGGGAAAGAGTGCCCCCACGGCACAGGCCCGCCCGCGGATCGGTGGGCCCCGATCGCGGGCCAGGCCGCCGTGGGGGCACCCCCCGGGGCCAGATCGCCCCGCGCCCCCTCCAGGACCCCGGAGCCTGCCCTCGCCGCCTTGTCCCGCCGGTAAGGTAGGTGGTTTAATCTACGCCGGCGGGACAGGCATTTTAGCAGCGGGACTTCGGCCCATCCAGGCCGGAGAATCGCGGGGGTGGGGCCCGCCAACCGGCGCGGCGCGATTCCCGCCCCCGCCGAATATCCGGTGCCGGTGAATTCGGCAACCGCCAGGCGCGGGATTCACGCCAGCCCCCGGCGATTCTCCGACCCGGCGGGGGGTCGGAGAATCACGCCCCAGAACTTTATTCTGAAGAGAAAGAGAACAGGGGCGTCATTCTCCGACCCCCCCGTCGGGTCGGAGAATGGCCGTTGGCCGCCGTGAATCCCGCCCCCGCCGGTACCGGAGATTGGGCGGGGGCGGGAATCGGGCCGCGCCGGTTGGCGGGACCCCCCGCTCAATTCTCCAGCCTGGATGGGCCGAAGACCCGCCCAGAAATTGCCTGTCCCGCCGGCGTAAATCAAACCTGGTATTTACCGGCGGGACCAGGCGGCGTGGTCAGGCTCCGGGGTCCTGGGGGGGGGCGCGGGGCGATCTGACCCCGGGGGTGCCCCCACGATGGCCTGGCCTGCGATCGGGGCCCACCAATCCGCGGGCGGGCCTGTGCCGTGAGGGCACTCTTTCCCTTCCGCCTCCGCCACGGCCTCCACCATGGTGGAGGCGGAAGAGACTCTCCCCACTGCGCATGCGCGGGAAACTGTCGGCGCCCGCTGACGCTCCCGCGCATGCGCCGCATTTCCGCGCCAGCTGGCGGGGCAACAAACGCCATTTCCGCCAGCTGGCGGGGCGGAAATCCCTCCGGCGTCGGCCTAGCCCCTCAATGTTGGGGCTCGGCCCCCAACGATGCGGAGCATTCCGCACCTTTGGGCCGGCGCGATGCCCGTCTGATTGGCGCCGTTTTTGGTGCCAGTCAGCGGACATTGCGCCGTTGGGGGAGAATTTCGCCCCAGTTCTTAGTGCTGTTGTGACTTGGTGTGGAACATACACCCACGGATGGAGAGCAGGTATATGCAATAATTATTCTGTTCCATTCCAGTAGTATTTAATGTACTATAAGCCTCATATTTAAAGCAAATAAAGATTGGAGTGTGCAAAATGTGACTGAAATCCACAAACTTAAAAACAAATTTATTTTGAATACTCATCCAGAAGATTTAATGTTTGTAAGATGTAATGGTAAATTTGAAATGTTACATTATCCTTTAATCCATTTGCATTCTATAATGATTGCAAACCTGATTGAAATGCTACCATATCTCACTGTCAGATATCTGACATTCCAGTTTTCCGTGCAGTGGGCCGTGTGTCCTTTGTAAGTATGAACACAAATACATTTAAAAATCAGTTTTTCATTGGAACCTGATGCCAACACAATTTCAAATCGGGATTGGTTTCTGATACATGGAAATACCTTCAAGCTGGGTTTGACAAAAATAAATTAAAAATCAGGTTTTGCCGTGCTACAGTTCAGATGTAATTATGTAGTTGAGCGAGCTTTATGCAGCCTCCTTTAAGTAAATCAATACGCTTCCGTCTGCTCTTCAACTGTCTAGTACTTAAGCCACATCTTTGTGTTTTCACCAGGAACATGAGCAGCAGTATCTCAATGTTTCATCTTAATCTAAGTAATCAACATAGAATGCCAGAAGACTTTGCATAGCACTTCTGCTGCCTCAGAAGCTCGTTGCAGCCACCGCTGTCTCTTGCAACCAGAGACTGAAAGTGGAAAATTAACCATTACTTGCTGAATCAAAGACTATGGGGAGAGTTCTCCCATTTTGAGACTCGGTGCAGTGGTGGGCAAGTCAGGTGCACCTGTCTAACTGGCCAGAATGGTGGGATCTTGTGCCTGGTTCAGCATTTGGAACCTTATTAATTATGTACAGACAAGTTCACCTGCAACACACCTGGTGGGTCAGCAGCTGTTTTGATCACCCGCCCTCAGCTGGAGGGGGCAAAGGTGCTGTCGCCATATTTAGATACTAATTCAGCACACTCATATCACTCTCTCCAGCCCACCTTTCTTCACCAGCCAGTGCAGGACGTCGGCACCCAGAGGGAAAAGGCTAGCAGCCTCAAGAGAAAGTCTGTTCTTCAAGTCGACTCCCCTGCACGCGGGCCCGTCAGCTGCAAGGTGCCCATGCCCCATGTCATGAGAATGGCGCTTTAAGAAATGTTTGGCTGCTCATGTTACTGCAGTGATGTCAGACTGTGGGTGGAGCTGAGCTCTGGTTCTGCTTTTTAGTTTCACTTTGAGAAAAGCTTGGGTGTGTCTGTCGTTTTGGTTTCGTTTTTCAGTGTGTTGCAGCTGAAGCCAGCCAAAGCAGCTGTACTGTTGATCTCTGCCATGAAGGTCTATTTCTTAATCATTTGGTGAATTCAGAATTATAAATGTTTTCAGTATTAAATGTAAACCTGGTGTGCTTCTGTTTAAAGGTTTGTTAAGTCTTCTGGATGTTAAAAGGACAGCATACAGATTACATAGTGTTGTATTCTTTGGGAGGTGTATTTGATTTACTGGTTGCTAAGATGTTCACTGTTTGTTTGAGAAAGGTTTACTTGAGTTCATAGAATAAACATTGTTTTGTTTTAAAAAATACTGGTCCATTTTTGCTGTACCACACCTGTAGAGTGAGCCGTGTGCTCCCCATACCACAATCTATTAAAAGTTGTGGGTCAGGTGAACTCCATGATACACTTTGGGATTCTCTAAACCCTGATCCATAACACCCACTTGGACCATAACCCATTTCATTTGGAGTCTTCACCCATCCCCTTCAGGTAAACAATGTTATCTCTTTGACTCCGCTTGTTTGCAAAGTTTTCATGCAGCACCCAGCTTCCCTCCCCTCTGCCTTCCATTGTTCGCCTTCTTCACCTCCCTCTCCTCTGTATGTCATCATGAGTCCCTGCCCTCCCTCCCAACATTGCACAGCCCACCTTCCATGTTGCCCCCTACTCTTTAGGTCACGCCCTCTCACCTCACAGTCCATCCCAGGTCGAACTTCGGGCCTTTATTGCAGTGGCTGCATGGGTCTTACAGCACAGTGCTGTCCAGATAACCACTGGTGTATGGCATCAGAGGGGAAGGAAACCCATGTAACCTCTAACCCAAGGCACAGTACTGAACCGACTCGGTAACACAGGAGGTCCATGGGTCCAGTAGCTGTCCATGAAGACCTGCTTAGAGATGGAGGTAGGAACCGGTTGGCCCTAGCAGAGTGGTTAACAGCGCATCAGGAGCAGTACACATGATGGCAGAAAGTTGTTGCACTCATCCCAAAGTCTCTGGTGAACTGAGGGTCGTCTTGTGTACACCACTCAGTAGGTTTGACATTGATGTGATTTCCCACTGGCACGATGCAAGACTGGAAGGCCTGACGGGATGTCAATGGGCAGCTGTTTTATTGAGCATTCATGAAATGCAAACGAATGCAAATGACTTTTGTGCCACCTGTCAACAAGAAGTGAGCTGCCATTGGGAGAATTGCAATGTGATTTTACGTTGGTGGGTTTATGACATTTTGGTTCTTGCTAGATTCACCCTTCCCACCTGTCACCAAACCTGCCGCAGCTGGCTGGGAGAGTTTCGCCTCAATTTGTCCATAATTGCTCACAGGTACAATTTGTTCATGTATTTATGAACTCAAAGCAACGAGAAAAATTTTTCAAAACATTTTCACTGAAATTGTTCTCAGTCGTAGCCTGTTAAAGCCGCACAATGTAGAAAAGCTACGAGAAGGGATTAAAGAGGAGGACAGTTACTTAAACTTGTGCAATTGCACTGTATTCATGCATTTTGAGCGTTACTTTTTCTTGAGGTGCTGTACTATTCCTATGCTTTTGTTGTGTTGTTTGTTAAAATGTAAAACGTCAATAAATATAATTTTTCCAAAAAAGAAATGCTACTTGAGAAGTGTTTGCACATTTTGACCTTCTGTTTATTCCTGCATGCAATAGAAATTGACAAAATATTTTCCACTGCTTGTCAAATGGAATCATAGTTGGAAGTAAATAGGCACAAACCAACGAAAAAATTAACCTTTCACTTCAAAAACAGAAAATACTGGACACTCATGGAGTCATCCAGACTCAAAATGTTAGCTCTCTTCTCTCTCCACAGATGCTGTCAGACCTGCTGAGATTGTCCAGCATTTTCTGTTTTTGTTTCAGATTCCAGCATCCATAGTAATTTGGTTTTATTTTAACTTTTCAATTGATGAGCAAACAATGGCCCAAACAGAACAGCCATTCCAGGTGTAACTTTGGGCAGCCATTTTGGAGCTTCAGACTGTCGCCTTTCTCGCTCTCTCTCTTAACTGCACATATCGGGCGACAGTGTCAACAGATTGAAGGATCCCATACTACTTAAATAGATTAATCAATTACCAACAGGTTTGTGTCTGGTTTATATTTTGCTGGCTGCTTCTGCAATTTTACACATTTTGAGACCGGATTTTCGTGGTGGAGGCACCAATCGAGTGATGGATTTGTTTCTGGGTCGTGAACGCGAATCGCCCCTGATTGGAAGTAGAGACTGATGGGTATTTTGGTGGAAGCGAGCTTTTAATCTGGTGTGGGTTTGTCAGCCAATTAGTGGTCTCCGGAACAGAAACAGATGTGGGTCACTGGAAAAGCGGGACTCACTTTACAATCATTGGCATCGCTGTCATTTGGACAGCAACCTTAACATTGGAAAACTCAGGATAGGGTAGGAACTTGATAATGTAAAATGTTGTTGACTTTTCCTGTGATGAAGTGAGGTCCCCTCCTCCACTGAGTCTCTTCACTGCCATTTACAACTTGATCTCCATTCAAAACAGCTGCTCCTCGTCTCAGAATGTTTGATCTGGTCTACATTAGACAGTTCCTGAAAGCAGCCCGCCCACTTGAAAATGTGGAATGATTCAAAGGCAACCTCCTCATGGTCACTTTAAATGTTTTAATTTGCCTGGTCATTGATGTGGGTGAGTTCGCTAGTCTGTCCTCCCTCTATTCTCCTCCCACCCTCTCTAAAATCACTTTGATCAGAAATGGAGATTGATCTGCAGTCCATCGGCACCATTCTTTTGGTCACCTACCCTTGATGGAAGTTTCAATAGTCAACAGGGAGAGATTTGGGTGGTGCTGAAGTACATTTCTAGTGACATGAAAGCTTTTACATAAATCAGTTGCTTCCAGACAATGATAGTCTAGTAAGGCTTTCTCCTGGTGTTGGAGCATGACTGGGAAAATGAACAGAAGTCACACAGAGCAGGACCAGAAGAGGAAGGAAGATGAGACATGGAGGGCTCTCAACAGGAGGCCACATCCATAAAGGGTCATTGCGGAGCATTAGAGAGCAGACTGCAGGAGTGCTGTGACAACCTGGAAGCCCCTCGGCCCACTGGTATACAGATCCATGATGCCAATGTTAGATTCCTGCTACTTGTGTGAATGGAAGCTGTGACATCAACTATCAGATGCTATGATACATTTGGTGGAAAACATATACTCAAGGTGGTGGTTACCATTTTCATGTTTGAAAGAATGGGAACGAAGCTCGGCACAATCCTAATTTGGTGGCTGATTCCTGCGTATTCAATTGAGCACACGTTGTATGGTACGCTTCTCAATGAACCAAGCATTTGTGTGCATATAGCCATCAGCCTACTTTTGTAGCCCAGCCCATCAAAGTCTGTATCTGAACCCTCTTTAGCAGAGTTAGTGTGTGACTTTGCCCTCCAGTGAGCTGGCACCTGAACTATTCATTCATCCTGCCCTGGCAGCAGTGCACTTATGCCCAATGTTTGATCATGCACAGATCACACTGTAAGTTACAATATGGGCAGTATTAATATCTGAGTCAGTGGCTGTATGACCATAAAATTATGTGGTAGTGTGTTTTCACCTTCACTATTTTCTCGCTCTTCTTCAGCCTTCGGGTATCTAAAAGGATAAAGGAAAGGATAATGTTGTGGCGGTGGGTACACCATCAACAGATTCTCTGTCAGCAGAAATTGGTAGCATTGTGGTTAGCACAATTGCTTCACAGCGCCAGGGCCCCAGGTTTGATTTCCGGCTTGGGTCATTGTCTGTGTGGAGTCTGCATGTTTTCCCCATATCTGCGTGGGTTTCCTCCGGGTGCTCCGGTTTCCTCCCACAGGTTCTGAAAGACGTGCCTATTAGGTGGATTGGACATTCGGAATTGTCCCTCAGTGTACCCGAACAGATACCGTAGTGTGGCGACTAAGGGATTTTCACAGTAACTTCATTGCAGTGATAATGTAAGCCTACTTGTGACACTAATAAAGATTATTATTAAATATGAGATGAGAGAGAAGTCACTTATGGGAAGAAGGATTTTCAATTGCTTCATTTCTGCCCCTCGTCCTCTGGTTTCAGCAATCACACTGTTCACAATGGGAAGCACCGTCTCCTACATGAGGGTTCAAATCAAATATGCAACCATGTCTCTCCTACTCTGGTCCCAAGTCCTGATGCCTCCAGTTGTGCACCACCCTGTCCTGTAAGAGAGAGGGAAGTGCAGCAATGAGTGTGGTGCAGTCTGTTTCAGTGATGCGGTGTCATTGGTGAAAGGTTCACAGTGTGTACAAGCTGTCAAATGTCTTTTTGAAGTTTGCAGCAGTGCTAGGCGTCTGAGGGTGGGGTGAAGCTATAAGTGTTGGGTATGGATCCTGATTGATAGAGATTATTGATAGATGAATAATGGCGGTGTATGGTGAATAGAATAGTGCCTGTTGCTAGTGGTGTATTTGGTCGGGTATGGCATCTGAAGAAGGCATTCAGTGACCTTCCTTACTAGAGTGAAGCAATTACATTTCTTCATGTACTGTATCCAAGTCCTCAAGTCTGCACTTTTAGCACTAAACTATTTCTTACCACTGCCTTCTGACCATCTGACAGGAGGGTACCCTACTTCTCCGAGGAGACAGGATATCTTGACTTTGTCCCATCTCTTCAACAAAGACATCAAGCACACCATTTGAAAATTATGGTGCACCATCTCGACCATGATCAACCATTGTTGATAATTGTAAAAGCACACTATTCCCCATGGTTTCAGAACCTCCAACAGCCACAATGCACCTCACATTAAGGGGTGCAGGCTATCTATGTGCTCGATACTCACAATATTAGATATTCCCCACCCCCTGCAGGTGGGTGAAGCCAACAAACAGCAAAAGGAACACTGACTGCATCCAGGAATCATTGCAATGAGCAAACAGCACAAAGTTAATGGCATTGCAATCAATGGGTACAGGTTAGTAATGCATTGTCAACCCTGTGCCCATTTTTGGAATTTAGTAAATTATTTGGTACTTGGCATACGGCCAGACCAAACTCACAGTGATGAATACTGTGAGGGCTTAGGTGTGTGTGTGCTGGGGGAGGGGGGAGGGGGGGGTACAGGTTGAGACTGAGGCCTGGAACTTCCATGGAGTGGCAAATATATATATATATATGAAATACATTGGGGCCCACTTGCCAAAGGAGTTGCTGAGGAGTTGCTATTCATTGTTCATTGCTCGGCTCCAGAGTGTTTCCGAAAGGATTGCACAACCTCTGCAATTAACAGAACTGAAAACCGGAAGGAACCTTGGTCACAGTGTAGTGTATTTCTTTGTAATCATAATATCATAATCTAATGACTTATAATGTGGAAAAGAAGTAGAGGCATTTGACAGGCTCGAGGCCTAATTTATTGCCTTGACAGTAAACTAATGAACAATGTGACCCTGACTACATTTTCTGATTATGATTTAATTTGAATACTCCTTTTCTTAACTTTTACAGCCACTGAAAATGTGTTTGGTGCCAAAGTTAACTTCCAGTTTTATTGAAAGCAGTAAATACACCAAGTGCTGTTTTCATCACACATGGCTTTATAATATAATGATATAAACACATTAAAAGTTTTCTAACGTAGGAAATAAAATTTCTTCTCCACCATGTCTTTAATCATTCTGAAGTTGACATTTTTAAGTATTTCATGCTAGAAATTCAGTCACATAGAGCCCATTAACTAACCATCGACAAGATCCCAAAATAATGAGTAGAAAATATGCTCAGATTTCTACCCAAAGCATGGGAATGGGAGTAGGCATTCAACCCTTTCACCATGTTCTGCCAACATTCAGTGAGTGACCTCGCTCCATATATCCATCTTCGTTCCATAAACTTTAAAACATTGAGTTAACTAAAATCTATCAGTTTCAGATTTAAAATGCCAATCGAGCTAACATCAACTGACATTTGCGGCAGAGTGTTCCGGACATTTAGCATCTTTTGTGTGTAGAAATGTTTCCTAATTTTGCTCCTGAAAAGTTTGTCTTTAATTCTGAAATGATGTCCTGGGGTCCGAGACCTGGATTTTCAGCCGCTGCCAGAGCTATCATGGGAGACTGGTGGTCGGCTGGTAAAACCAGCGGCACCGGCATGCATACCGTTTCTCCAGCTCCACTGCACCTCCGGTCCATTTTCCCAGAGGCGGGATGGGGGTATGGTAAAGCCCACGTACAGTGAGTAGCTTAACAGCCACTTCAGGCCAATTGAAGAAGGTTGACTGTCATTTAGCAGGGTACAATTTCACTGCCTTGAAATGGCCACCCGGCAGCAGACTAGAGAGGCCAGAACTCTAGGTAGGCTGGGGGGTGGTGCGGGGGGGGGGGGGGGGGGGGGGGGGGGGGCGGTATCTAGGCAAGCTTAAAAATCATCCCTACCTCCTTGGATGCAAAATCAGCTGCAGGCTGCACTGTGGAGGGGCTTCCCCCAAACCCCTCCCACTCCCAACAGCACTGGCCTGGCTGCAAAGGTAAATTTTATTTAAAGATTTAAATGGTTGGAAAGAGGTTGGTCTCTGATCATGGAGTCAGCAATATCACCAAAGTTGCAGGACAGCGCTAGCAGGCGGAGGTTAGTTAAGAAGGAGTTGAAAGATTCATCTTTACCTTGTGGAAGCTGTTTGAATATGTAACGCTCAAAGATTTCATTGGTGTCCACTTCACAGTGACTGTCAAACTTGTCCAGGAAGGTCTGAAACTTTGTCTTGTCCTGGCCTTCGATGAAGTGAAAAGAGTTGAAGAGTTTGATGGCTTGATCACCCGCTGTTGAGGGGAGATGCATGATCTTCCTTGCGTCAGACGCATCCATTAGTTCTGAAGCTTCGATGTACAGCAGAAACCTTTGCTTGAATGTCCGTCAGTTGGCACTGAGATTGCCGGAGGTCCTGAGCTGGTGAGGAGCTTGAATCTTCTCCATGGTGCCGGAATACATTCGCTGGTCGTCATGGAACGGACTGAGGTAAACCACCTAGATTAAGCAGTCTCCTGGTAGCATGTCGTGTTATGTACTCTGGGATAACACAGGCTGGAACTGGATGCAGCTTTAACCAAAAGATACTCCAGACCTTGAAGTTAGTTCAATCTGATTTATTGAACCAGTAGCACAGTTAGCACAGTTCTCTATGAGTTCGACTCTCTGCTAACCTAAGTTTTCCGCACACATGAGTGCGGCCTCAACCGGGACCTGGGATTCATGTCGCATTACATTCATCCCCCACCATCTGGCCTGCGAAATCCTACCAACTGTCCTGGCTTGACACAATTCACACCTCTTTAACCTGGGGTTACCCCATCTCTGGATCTGTAAAGATTTAATCACCTGCTAATGCTCGCATTCCAAGCATTGTCTGGCATCTTTGAATCTGTCTATATATATGTTTCTGGAACATACCTCTTCATTCACCTGAGGAAGGAGCAGCGCTCCGAAAGCTAGTGACATCGAAACAAACCTGTTGGACTTTAACCTGGTGTTGTAAGACTTCTAACTGTGCTCACCCCAATCCAACACCGGCATCTCCACATCAAACCTAAGTGTGGTTACTCTGTCTAACTGAACCAGACAAGCTCTTAGCCACATGCTGGAGGTGTGACACTGTACATACACCCTGACTCACTCTGTAGATGTTCATCAGTGGAAAGACGCGGAGTGTGAGTGCCTCGTGCCTTTTATAGTGAGATACCACCCCTAAGTGTCCTGCCTGCTCATTGGTCATGTCAAGTTCTCTGTGTTCATTAGCTGCCTGTCTGTATATCATTATCTGCATGTCTGCATATTATGACAGAGGACACCTCCATTATGAGACACAGACCTCTTTTGCCGATATGTTCATCATGACCGTCTTCCTGTCTGCAAACTCCCAAAGACTGCAGTCCAGACCTCTGTATCTTGGATGATTTACTCTTTTAGTTTGTGGTAGGATGTTCTTTTCCACATTGGGCATGATTCACCCGAATGGGAACAAAGTCCCACAGCTAGCGCGTTTAGTCGCACGTTTCCTGGTGCTTGCAGTGCCGAGAAACACATGGCTATTCAACTTTGTTGCTCTTTTTAGCCTTAGTTTATTAGCTCTGATTATGTCACCTTTGCTCACGAGTCGGCAGGTATCTTTCTGATACCGCCACGTGGTTCAAGCTCGAGTTATGATTAATAAGTCAGCATACCACTTAGTAAGATTGAAATCAACGGTCATTTATTATGTACAGCAATTAATACTTACACAATAACCCTACTATCTATATCAAAACCTACCATTACTGGCCAAGACTTAACTTTAGGAGATGGCCCACCAGGTCAGGGAAACAAATAGTTTATCGAATTGGATCTGGCCTGCGGGATTCAAAAGGCTGATACGGGTCGATGGCTAAGAATCTCTATCGGGTAGCGATCGCTGGAGTCAGACTTACGGTTCTTTGTCGAAGGTTCTTGCGAAGGTTGCGAGCAGGTGAAGAAGGGAGAGAGGGAGAGATCTGAACTTGGCCCCTCACTTTATAGGGCCCAGGGGCTTCCCGCCTCTCGGGGCGGCCCTTGACCCTGAGTCCCAAGTGATTGGACTTGTTCCCAATCACTGGGTTCGATATGCTCCAATAATGGGGCGATTCCTCGATCGGGGGGTGGTCGTTCACCTGTCTTTGTTTCGGCCACTGCTGGCGCCGAAAGGTCTGGCCCGGCATTCAATTACTAATATGTTGCAATTGTTCCCGGGGATAGCCGATTAAACAGCAGATGTCTGTGTTGATGTGCTGCTAATAGTCTTGAGTATCGATCTGGGCCGACTTCCCCAGAGCCGAATATGCTATTCTGTCTGCAGCTGTCCGTTTGTGTCCTGTTGGCTGCTTTTCCCATCAGCCTTTTCGGTTAGCCATTTTAAATCGGGTTTTGGCCAAATTAATAGGGAATCAGCCATTTTAGGTGGCTACAACTTGCTCATGCCAGCTGGCAATGCTGCCTTGGCAATGCCAGCTGGCATGCAGTTGGCACTGCCAAGATGCCAGGCTGGCACTGCCAGCATGCTCAGGTGGCACCGGCAGCAGTGCCAGGGCTCTGAGCCCCTTGGAGACCTTTTCATCCAGTCCTCGTTTGTGGGGACAAGTAACAAAACGGTGCTGGCCCGAGGCAAAGGGATTGAATCCCGAGGCCTCAGGTACCTTGGGAATCTACACATTAGAATGAGGCTTACTGCCTCGCTCTAATATTCAGATTTGCAAAAACGTGATCCCGCCCATTGTTCGCGGGATTCCCCTTGCAATGTCTCTCCGAGAATGTGTTGAATCTCGCGAGGTGTTGCTAGCCGGGCAGATCCCGGGAGCGGGGTCTCCCGGCTTTCACCGGCCACACTGCACTGCAACGAGATGTTTTTCCGGTGCAGCGTGGCTGAAGGATTGAGCCCTCAGTCACTTTTTTGGGCGCTGGGCAGTTTATCACTCATTTAGCCCACACTTATAATTATTTTCAGCACAGAGCTGAACTCAGAGAGCGCAATACCATTATGAATGGGTTTCCCGATCTCAAAGTAAAATTGTGGGTCCCTCACACCCCCCACCCATGGGCAATTACCCCACAACGCCCTTGCACTGCCACCCTGGCAGCCAGGCAGTGCTCCTGCTAGCTTTGCAGTACCACAGGGCACCTTGGTAGTGCCAGGCTGACAGTGCCAAGGTGCCAGTGTTCCAGGAGGAGGATCAGGGAGTCACCTGCACTGACCGTGACCACCCAGGGGTCTCTATAGCCCGGGAGATGCCCGGGTCCATTCAACCTGGTCCATGTTAGTGTGGACCAGTACTGAACGGTGCCCGGCTGCAGTGGGTAGGCCAGTAGATCCCAGGTAACCGCATCCTACGTAGGTTTAAACCCTACTTAGGTGCGCACCGTTTGGTCATGCCCCTTTTGGGCAAGCTTCAGATTCCGATGACTAGCGAGGCTTGGGCAGATCCCTCAAGGCGTGAAGCCTGCCAGGAAGACCGCGAGAAGCATTTCCAGGGATCTACCGGCCGTGTTGTGCTCTCGCTCGAGTGCAACGCAGTCACAAATCGCGCCCGAAGTGCTAACGCCGGGACTGAATTGGTGGACGTCTATGGCAACTAAATTGGCACCAGTCCCAGAGCAGTTCATGTCCGTTAATGGACGAGCACCAACGCCACTTAGAACTTGTTCGATTCCAATGAAAAAAGATGGCAGCATGGCGAGCGGCATCCCGGTTCTGGATACAGAGCTGGAGACCCTGCTGGTGCTGTGGAGGCGAGATGAGCTGCCCTGTTCCCCGGGTTGTGAAGGAGGCTGCCACCCACCACCGTACACCAGGCCTGGGCGCAGGTGGCAGAGGCGGTGAACACCCTGGGTCCCACCGGCAGAACCGGACAGCAGTGCAGGAGGAAGCTGCATTGCATCCTCAGACCAGCCAGGCCGAGTAATCAGCACCATTCCTCTGGCACTAACCCCTGTCCCACACACCCGTAACCCCCCCACCCCAACCCTATCCGCCCCCCCCCCCCCAGAGAACGACCAAACCCCATACACTGGCAGTGTGCAAGCTCCCCACACTGCACCACATGCCAACACCCATACCACCCGCCATGCCCAAGTGCCCTGGTCACAAAGGGCACCAGCTGCCCCCCCCCCCGTGCTGCAGGCATCCGACTGCCTAACCCTGTGCGCTTTCTGCCCCCCAGGAGAAGGAAGTGCATAACCGCAGTAAGAGAGAGGAGACCAAAAGGGGACTGCCGGACCTGTGGCCCCTGACCAGCATGGAGCAGCGGGCACTGGACCTGGATGGTGGGCCCAGAGAGAGAGCAGTCACCGAGGCGGAGGTCGGAATAGGGCAACCAAGTGAGCCCGTGCTGAGTTCCAGTGTCCATATGGTACATGTGGAACAACCACCACACCACCCCTTCACCACCCTCATACCACCCCATCTACCCCTCACCACTTCCCCCACACCACACACCACCCAAAGCCGCGATCTAATCATGCATCATGTCTTGCAGGATCACCTGGTGATGAGGCGGGCCTTCTGGTGTCCCCTGCCCCCGGCCCAACCCCAAGCGGATTCCAAGATGAGTCGGCAATGGACAGGCGAGGCGAGCCCCGAAACGTCAGCCTGAGACACCCCGGAGCACTCGTCCAGCGACGACGCTGATTTTCCATCTCAGCTGTCACCAACACACCCCACCATCCCAGAGACATTCACCTCGGTTGGGCACTTTAATGAAGAGGCTCCTGGGACATCTCTGGTCTGCACCACATATGTGCAGCAGTACATCAGGTGGAGGTAGGAATCCCAGAGGAGTAGAAGTTGGAGGGTGGCCTGATCCAAGGGACTAGCTGCTGTCCAGATGGGTCTCGAGGTTCTGAAAAGGGCTGTCCCATCGATAATGGAGATGCAGTCTCAGAGCCAGGGACTGCATGAGGGGGTGTCAGTAACCATCCAGGAGGTTTCCAACCTCCTGCAGGAGCAGGAGGTGGTGCTGACAATGCGTTCCACCCAAGCCAACACCACACAGGTGATGTCCGCAGAGGAGGCCTTGGGGGCGAAGGTATCAGCCATGGGATGTCCAAGGTCTGGTGCACCCTGTGCGGACTGTGGCGGTGGCACAGGACAGGGGTGTGTACGGTACTTTGCTTCCTGAAGTCAATTACCAGCTCTTTAGTTTTGCTGGCATTGAGGGAGAGATTGTTGTCGCTACACCACTCCACTAGGTTCTCTATCTCCTTCCTCAGATTACTCTCCTCAGATTATATATATCATTACATCCATTCATTTTTTTCCAATTAAGGGGTTTAGCATAGGGCTAATAGGCTGGCTTTTAAAGCAGACCAAGGCAGGCCAGCAGCACGGTTCAATTCCCGTATCAGCCTCCCCGAAAAGGCGCCGGAATGTGGCGACTAGGGGCTTTTCACAGTAATTTCATTTCAAGCCGACTTGTGACAATAAGCAATTTTCATTTCATTTTATTTAGCATGGACAATCCACCTACTCTGCACATCTTTAGGTTGTGGGGGCGAAACCCACGCAAACACGGGGAGAATGTGCAAACCCCACACAGACAGTGACCAAGAGCCGGGATCGAACCTGGGACCTCGGCGCCGTAAGGCAGCAATGCTAACCACCATGCTGCCCACCATATCATTACACACATGAGGCCTAATGTGGCGCCTCCTTCCCACCTCATCCGTGGCCTGTTGGTAGGACGGACCCCATCCTCACCGGCTGCCTGCTGTTCCTCTGGGGCAGGCTCCACTGCTGCAGGGTCCCCTTGAGCAGCTCCTGCTTACATAGCAGGAGTTGAAAGTCAGACATGTTAGCATGGTGAGCACCTCTGTGCCCAACCAGGTCTAACAGGCTGCACTGTGGCCCCAGCCAGCAATGCAACCCCGACCCCGGCATGGCCCCCTTCCCCCACCTCCTCCACCCCCCCATCCCCACACCCGGCCGTTCCCCCGGCACTCTGCCCTCTGCACCGCACTCCTGTTCCCATCGGTGCCCAGCACCGTGGGGACCTCTGGCCCTAACGCCCATCCCTACCGGCTGGCGCTTCCCATGCCAGAGGTACGCTCTGCAGCCCCAGTCCAGTGCATTCCTGTAGTGGCTACTGTGGGCAATACTCTTAGGTAGGTCCCACCGATGGATGGTGCCCTGTTGTTGGGGGGGGTTGGTGGGGTGGAAGTGTGGTGGAGTACGGGTTTGGTTAGGTGAGGGCACCCATACGGCCAGATTAACTGTGCAATCACAGTTGGCGGTTAGTGGGGCGCGCAGCAAGGTGGCTGCCTTGCCAGCCACGGCGATGGCGGTCTGTGCCTGGGCCCTCTGATCCTGGGAGGAGGTCATCCCGACCTCACGGCCCATCCCCTCGTCATCCCACCGCTATTCCCCCTCCCTCAAGCCCTGGCAGACCCCGACCCCCCCTCCCGCAGTCAGCCCTGCCAGCGACAGGACCGGCAGCCCACGGACATGCCTCCGGGAACATGTCCAACTTCCTCCCTCTCCCTCAGCAGAACGTCGGCTGTTTCCCGATTTTTTAATACCGCAAGCAAACCTTGCCATTGGTAATTCCTCTTGGCAGAGACGGAGCATTGCAGGAGCCCAGGAGAATAGCGGGTTGGGCCCATTAATGATATGCCAATGGTATTTACTCTACATGCAGAGTAGAATGCATTAACGCCACTGTCGAGGTACCGGAAAATAGCATTCGTGGGCGCCCGACTCCGACCACGATTTTTGGCTCACGCTCGGTTCTCCACCCAATCACATTTCGTGATTCTGGCATCGCTGGACAGAGAATCCTGCCCCTGATCTTTGCTCACATGACCCAAACGGTTCTGAATTACCTGAGGAACACTATGATGCTTGCAGCTGCCCAAAGTTTGCAATGGGCTCCGACTATCATACTGAGTCAATGGCAATGAGGTCTGAGGGCCATTGCACTGGCTCTGGCCTTAGCATTCAGGCAGAGGGAGTGAGGGTGAAAAATCCTCCCCTGCCAATTCTCATGTCCCCCAACCCCTCTCCCAAAGCATTGCTTTACTTCCTGTAAGTAACACATTTCCACGTCAGAAAAATAGTACACACATCTGGGCCGGGATCCTCCGACCCCGCGCCGGGTCGGAGAATCACGGGCGGGCGCAAGAATCGCGGCAGGCTACCCCAACGCCGGCTTGACGATTCTCCGGCGCCGTGCGGGATTGCCGCCGCGCCGGTTGGGGGCGGTTGAAAGTGGCCCCCTGGCGATTCTCCGGGCCCCGGCGGGCCAAGTGGCCACCGAGTTTGGCCGAGTCCCGCCGGCATGAATCACGTAAGGTCCCACACGGCGGGACATGGACGTTCTGTGTGCGGGGGCCGTCCTGGTGGTGGGGAGGAGGGATCCGATCCCGGGGGGGGGGGGGGGGGGAGGGGCCTCGGCCCGCGATCGGGGCCTACCGATCAGCGAGCGGGCTAGTTCTGTGGGGGCCCATGTTCCTCTGTGCCGGGCCCTTGTAGGGCTCCGCCATATTGCCCAGGGGCCGGCGCAGAAAAGGGAACCCATGCGCATGCGCGGAATCACGCCAGCCGTGGCGCGCTTGCACGGAATCACGCCGGCCGTGACGCGTATGCGCGAACTTGCACCGGACTCGTGCCGGCTGGAGCTGCGGGGACCACTCCGGCGTCAACCTAGCCCCCGAGGATCATTGACGCCGGAGTGCTTCACGATGCTTTTCACGCCGGCGTCAGAACGTAGCCGTGGGTTTGGAGAATCCCAGCCCAGCTGGACCTGCTATATAATTTGTAGATTTTATCTGGAGTCTGCACTGAAGTCTGAAAAAATTAAAAACTGAGTACTTTGGATTGCTGCTTAACACTTGGGCCTGGATTAAGGAATTGTGTAGAATTATGCTCAGCATGAAATTGAGAATCCCTGAATTCCATCAATATTTGTTTAGCGCACAATTCAAGTGGAAAATTCCAACATTGAAACACTGACCTGTAGGGCAAAGCACAGATATCTCCAAATGACTCAAGATACAATATTTATTCAAGGGTTGCTATTTAGGATTTCAAGAGAATTCAAATTTTACTTTCCTCAGGAACTTCTGGGTGGAGGCCGAAAGATCTTCCAAAACAATTTTAAATATTCTCAGTCCACAAATACGGTTGGGATCCGGTGAATGTCCATGAACATAGAACATACAGTGCAGAAGGAGGCCATTCGGCCCATCGACTCTGTAGAGACCCACTTAAGCCCTCACTTCCACCCTATCCCCATAACCCAATAACCCCTCCTCACCTTTTTGGTCACTAAGGGCAATTTATCATGGCCAGTCCACCTAACCTGCACGTCTTTGGACTGTGGGAGGAAACCGGAGCACCCGGAGGAAACCCATGCAGACACGGGGAGACTTGCAGACTCTGCACAGACAACGACCCAGCGGGGAATCAAAACTGGGACCCTGGTGCTGTGAAGCCACAGTGCTAACCACAGTGCTACCGTGCTGCCCTACAAAAAACGGCAAATATAACAGGGAAGATCTCAACGTTCTGCTCCTTACATTTTTACTGGCTTCACAGCCGATCATAAGATCGAGGGAACTATGTGTTCAATATTGTTCGTCATGACAAAGGGGTATCTATCACCTTCACACAACTATGATTCAATAGAGTTAAGCCATGTTGACGTTTGAAAGTGTGTCTGGGGGAGTTCTTGAACTTCCCTGGGAATCCAATCTAATGTGTCCCTTGATAGGTCCAATGGTAATATAGGTGGGATTTTTCAATTGCTGATGACGAAATCGCGTTCGGCGTTCGGCTAGAGAATCCACTTTTACGCGGGAATCGGGGACGGCGCCATTTTTGCGATGCTCCACCCTCTCAAAAACCGTACGCCATCGGGACGGCGTCAGGACGTTAGCTGAGGCTCTTCCCTGATGCTCCGCCCCCGATAGGCTGATGTCCCCGACGGCGTGAGTCCTCACAACTTTCGGGGCCCTTGTGTGGCAGCTGGGGACTGTGTCCAGCGCCGCCACAGTCGGGGGGAGCCTTTCTGTTGGCAGTGGGGGCTTTGGCGGGGATTGGGGGACTGGTGGGGAGTGGTCCGGGGGTGACGAGGAGGTTTACAGGGTGGCAGTTTCCGGTAGGCCGGGTACATGCGCAGCCGGCGCCATGTTGCATGCATTGGCCGCCACAGGCCACCGCCTTGTGCATGCACAGCCACGGACCTGGCCATTCTGCGGCCGTGTCCGCAGGTAAAGCCGGGGGCTTTACGCTGTGCGGCTGCTAGCCCCCAACCGGGTGAAGGATTGGTGTGGGGCTCATAGCCACAGAATCACAGAATCCAGCCCCATATCTCCTGGGAGAAGTTGTAAGCTCAATCCCAAACTGAGGGTGAAATTCTCCGTTTGGGAGACGATCGTCGAGATTCTCCATTCCCCGACGCCGATTTCAACCCCTCAGATCCATTTGTGCAAACATTCATTCATTTCTAATAATGGGCTGTGATTGATGCATTCATTTCCCTTCATGGATGAGTGACTGAAACTCCAATGTTTACAAACATCTCCCACATCAAAGAGGGGTAAGTGCATTGCAATCACATGTTTGGATGATTGGAATGCATGTCGTGATTGGAATGCACTTATCTCTCTTTGATGTGATTGATGTTTGTAAATATTGGAGTTCTAGTACCTAGATTCGGTTTGACAAATGAGAGTGTTTCTCCAGTGATGAAAAGAATTCTAAGTGTGGGCTTGACGGGGATAAACCCCCTAGGGCAGAATAAAGTGACAAAGTATGGTTATATAGTAGTGGGGAGCTGGCTGACAGAGCTAGGTTGGACCTCCCAGCAAATCCTGCCACCAATGACACTTAGAAACTGTTCCGTTAGATCGCGCCCTTAGTGTTGCCACCGATACTGAAGTGCGGTTCGTGTTCCCGTTAGGGGTCATTACTTGATAAGAGAGTCAGGACATGAAAATGGGCCAGGCCTCTGCGAACACAAGTTCAGTACAACTCCCGGCCCAGTGGGCATTCAAACCATAGGTTGCTTTAAAGAGCCTGGCAGCTAGAGCTGTTTTTAAATGCTCCACTTACCACACACTCACTGCAGCCACCATGATGGCTCACAGATGACCTGCCACCAAGGTGGGGAGTCTGAGAAGGACCCACAGCTCCATGCCAGTGAGGAGCGAAGGGACACCCTCTTCCCCAGGGCTGACCATAGACAGAAACCTTCCCTCCTGAACACTGCCTAAGAGGTGGTGGCCGAGGCAGTGGCAGCACTGCCGGCCTCACCATGAGGAGACATCTCGTGATTCGGTTTTTCATGCTTCCGCCAGTGTGCGGTACACACCTCCACCGGGGAGGGATGGAGCATGGCGTCGGAATTGGCTCCGCCCAATCGTGGCTTTGGTTTGCGTTTCTGGTGTTGCGGGGCAGAGCAGCCAGCCCTAGATTAGGAGGAAGAGAAAACAAAAGAGACAGGGGGCAGGATTCTCTATTTGGGAGACTATGGGCTGGATTCTCCGCCCCGCCGCACCACATTTCTGTTTCAGCACGCCAGTGGGATGCTCCGTTATGCTGGCTGGTCAATGGGGATTCCCATTGTGGGGCAGCCCCATGCTGTCGGGAAACCCCCGGGTTGCCGGCAAAACGGAGCATCCTGCCGGCAGAGAATCCAGCCCTATGTTCTTCTGCCGGAGCTGAATTGCACCTCACTGGGAGCAGAAATCAGGAAGCGATTCCCAATCCTTAGCCAAGCAAATCTTGGCATGGCAAAGATTTCAAGAGATTCCCTGGGGAATTCCGCTATCGGGCCACCATTTTGAGCAGGAGGCCTGATAGCAAGATCCCCTTGCTAGAGACCCTCCGCAATGCAATTCAGCACCCTCCCTGGGATTTTCTGGGTCACCCCACCTGTACAGCCATGACCTCACTACTCCCCCAAACAGAGACCCCCTAACTAAAGAAAACCCACCAGAGACCCTCTATTTAAAGAGACCCTCCGAGACCCCCCAGAAGTAAGGTCACCAGATAGAAGCCCCCCAGATGAGAAAATATTATCGAGAAGCACCCCAGAAGAGAGACCCCTGTCTGGAAGCCCCTCAGAAAGGTGCCCCCGATCTGGATGCATCTCAGAAGAGAGATGCCTGCCTGCAAGCGCTCCAGAAGAGGTAGGGGTGGTGGGAAGGTCTTGCATTTTCGGGGGGAGGGTGGACCTCCGATGGACTTTGGGGTGACTCCCTTAAAGAGTTACTCCCTTGGAACCACCGTGAGGTCCACCATGGCAGGGCCACACTTGTCAAGGCCTGCACCAATCTGTACTCACATGATTCCTGGCCCAGAGAACTGGAGAATCACTCGGTCCAGGAGAATATGGTGCCTGCCGTTAATAAGATGCAAATGGGTGATTCTGACCTGCTGGTGCTGGGTGCAAACGTCAATCCTGCACCGGCGGGGGACCAGAGCATCGGACAGGGTGCCGATCTTATTTTTCCCCGACGATGGATTCTCTGCCAAGTCGGGAACCCCACTACCAATGGTAGAGAATCCAACCCAGGAAAGAACAGACGGGATTCTCCGGTCTCCAGGCCACATGTTTTTTGGCAGCGCGCCGCTGGCAGATGGATTTTCTCTTCCCACCACTTGTCACTGGGATTTCCCATTGATGCCACCCCACATTGTGGTGATATGCATCATTGTAGGTACACACGGGGTTAATGTAGATGGACTGAATAAACACTAGAGGGAGCACCAGAGACATCATGACACACAGACATTCAACCAATAGGTCAGTAAGATAGGACACGACCAATGGTCAGTCAAGACATACCCAGAGGTGACACTACCACAAGGGGGCTACCCATATAAAAGGACAGGGCACACAAACTCTTTCTCTTTCCATCGGCAACACTCAGAGAGACAGGGGCAGATCAGGAAGCATCACACACACCGCATGGATGAGAGCAGACTGGTTAGTTAGATTGAGTTACTATAGCAAGATTAGCAGCAGAGCCGAACTCAAGTAGGAGAATTGTTAACTGTTCAATAAATGTGTTAAACCTATCTCCAAGTCTGAACCTTCCTTTGTCAGAGTATACATCAAGGAAGCAGCTTATGCTACATGAAGAAGCATAACACAACACACATCACCAGGAGACATATAGGCGGGGGTGCGCTGCAAGAGGGAAAAGAGAATGCCAATGGTCAGAGAAATCCAGCCAATATTTCTAACTTTGGAGTCTTTTAAACCTCTAACAATAATATCACCTGACCGAGTGAGTCTCCAGAATTTAAACTGACATTGCTTTCACAGTTATTATATTGTTAACTATATATGTGTTCTCACTTCCGGTGGTGGCAATGAGTGAGTGAGCCGCACATTCGGGGGCTCTCACTCCGGCGGGATTTCAGGACCTGGTTCCCCGGCTTTGCAGGGCTGTGGAGCACTGAAAGGATGGCCACGGGGGGCTAAGGAGCGAGCAGAGCTGCATGGAACTGCGGGAGAGCAGAAAGCAGCGCAAACGGAAGAGGAAGGGACAAAGGCAAGGTGCAGGGAAAGCTGACCCAGGAGCAAAGATGGCGGACCTGCGGACCTCAGACCCGCCGATCCAGCAGGTGCTGGAAAACATGCTGCAGGTGATAAAGAGCAGTTTTGAGTCGTTGAAGCGGGATAACTTGCACCCACTTCAGAAGGCAGTGGATCAGCTGAACCAGAGACTGGATGCCCAGGACGAAAAGGTTAAGGAGCTGGGAGAGCGGTGGAGGAGCAGGCGGACACGCAGACGATTGCTGCGCTAGAAGTCGACGGGTTGAAGGAGAGACAGAGAAGACAGCTGGACAGAGTAGAGAAGCTGGAAAATAGAGCCCGTAGACAAAATCAGAGGATCATCGGCCTCCCGGAGGGGGCGGAGGGAGCTGATGCCACAGCGTTCGTGGCGGACCTGCTGATGCAGCTGACGGGGGCCGACGGGCAAGGAGGTGGAGGTAGTGGTGGCAATGGACACTGAGAAGGCCTTCGATCGGGTGGAGTGGGGCTATTTGTGGGAGGTGCTTGGACGATTTGGGTTCGGGGAGGGACTGGTTAATTGGGTCAGACTATTGTACTAGGCCCCAAAAGCTAGCGTTAGGACGAACAGGATAATGTCAGATTATTTCAGACTACATCGCGGGACCGGACAGGGGTGCCCACTCTCCCCGTTGCTGTTCGCGCTGGCCATAGAGCCGTTGGCGATGGCGTTGAGAGCTGCAAAGGGGTGGAAGGGAATGAGTGGGGGGGGAGGGTGGAACATAGGGTCTCTCTCTATGCGGACGACCTGCTCCTGTACGTGTCGGACCCACTGGGCCGGATGGAAAATATACTGGAAACATTGAGGAAGTTCGGCCGGTTTTCAGGGTACAAATTAAATATGACCAAGAGTGAGATATTTGTGGTGCAGGCAAGGGGCCAGGAGAATAGACTGAAGGAGCTGCCATTTCGGCTGGTGGAGGAAAGTTTCCGGTACTTGGGGATACAGGTGGCACGAGACTGGGGCAGGTTGCATAAGTTAAATTTGACAAGGGTGGTGGAACAAATGAAGAGGAAGTTTCGGAGATGGGATGCACTCCCGCTGTCACTGGCGGGGAGGGTGCAGACTGTAAAGATGACAATCCTCCCTAGATTTCTGTTCATCTTCCAGTGCCTCCCGATCTTTATCCCACGGTCCTTCTTCCAAAGGACTGGCAAAATCCTCATGAGCTTTGTCTGGGCGGGAAAATCCCCGCGGGTGAAGAAGGCGATGCTTGAAAGGAGCCGTAGCGAGGGGGGACTGGCATTGCCGAGTCTGATCAACTACTACTGGGCGGCTAACATAGCCATGATAAGGAAGTGGATGGTGGGTACGGGGTCTATCTGGGAGCATGTGGCGGAGGCTTCGTGCAGAGGCACCAGTTTGGCAGCCCTGGTCAAGGCTCCCCTACCGCTATCGACGGCCAGGTGGTCCACCAGCCTGGTAGTGGGGGCGGCCCTGCAGATATGGGGCCATTGTGGGGGGGGTGCGTCTGCCTGGGCTCCAATATGTGATAATCATTGATTGGCCCCCGGGAACATGGATGGAGGGTTTCGAAAATGGCGGCGGGCGGGGGTGGGGAGGGTGGGCGATATGTTCCTGGAGGGGAGCTTTGCGGGTTTAAGTGGCTTGGAGGAGAAATTTGGGCTGGTAAGGGGAAATGACTTTCGGTACTTACAGATGTGGGACTTTGTACGCAGACACGTCCCATCCTTCCCACGCCTCCCGCCAATAGGGATCCAGGACAGAATAGTCTCTAGAGGAGAAGGAGGAGAGGGTAGAGTCTCGGATATCTACAAGGTGCTCATGAAGGGGGAAGAGTCCCAGACAGAGGAACTGAAACTCAAATGGGAGGAGGAGCTCGGCGGGGAGATGGAGGACGGGGTATGGGCGGAAGCCCTGAGTAGGGTAAACTCAACCGCAACATGTGCCAGGCTCGGTCTGATTCAATTTAAGGTCGTTCACCGGGCCCACATGACGGTAGCTCGGATGAGCAAATTCTTTGGGGTAGAGGACAAGTGCGCTAGGTGCGCGGGAGGACCAGCGAACCACGTTCACATGTTTTGGGCATGTCCTAAGCTTAGGGGGTACTGGGAGGGATTTGCGGGGGTCATGTCCCGGGTGCTGAAAACAAGGGTGGTGATGAGTCCAGGGGTGGCAATTTTCGGGGTTTCGGAAGACCCCGGAGTCCAGGGGGAGAAAGAGGCAGATGTTCTGGCCTTTGCTTCCCTAATAGCCCGGCAGCGAATACTGCTGGCATGGAGGGGCTCAAAACCCCCGAAGACCGAACTATGGCTTTCGGACATGTCAAGTTTTCTGTGTATGGAAAAAATTAAGTTCGCCTTGAGGGGATCTGTATTGGGGTTCGCCCGAAGGTGGCAACCATTCATCGACTTCTTCGCGGGAGAGTGAACGTCAGCAAGGGGGAGGGGGGAGATTAGAGTAGAGTAGGAGGGATTAAATAGGCGAGTAGTGTCTAGGGGAGAGGAGTGGGCATGTACAGTATGGTTTGATTGAAGTACTGGTTTTATATTGATGTTTGCACATTTCTGTTATCTGTAACTGTTTACAATGCCAAAAAATACCTCAATAACATTGGTTGTGAAGAAGAAAACTATATATGTCTTCTCTGTCACTTACCAGACTTAATTACATTTCTGAGGTGAGTTTAATGGACAATTCATGTCAATTTTAAGTAACATGGAGGCTAAGCGAGGGATTCTGTTGGCTGGATTTTCCGGTTGCATCTGCCCCGAGACCGGAAATTCCTGCCTGAGGTCAATGGACCTTTAAATGGTCCATCAACTTTTCCGACCAGCCTGCGACCATTCCTGCCGGGGGGATCGAAAAATTTACCCTCGCGTGTGTAGCATTGTATATCGGCCAGGAATTTCTGAAGATTCACAACTGGTCTCATATAATTTAATGCCCTAATTTTGCTGCCTTAATTGCACATTAATAACAGTGAGCATTGTTAAAATGTTGTTATTTTTCCATCAAGTACCGGCCTAGTGTTTTATACAATGTGATACAGCAGATTCAGAGGTGTGGCTGAAGGTTATGGAAGTCAGTCTCCGTGCCTTTGAATACAAGAATGTTTGCAACAATAATGCTGGAAGGCTATACAGAAACAAAAAGAAACCAGAGCTGAGTGCATACGTCAAAATTGCTCAAAATTCTTGTTCTAGTTTCCAATGTTCTTTGAGGCCTCGACTGTGTTGCAGCTTTATAATCTATCCATTATTTCCACTCACTCATTATCCCAGACAGACTACAGACTTCAATGCGTTTCATTTGGAACAAATTAGCTGCATCAAAATAGCTTATGAACTAGTATCTGAAGTTCGATTTTTCCCCAATCAGACCTGAATCTAGTTGTTCTGCTCAGAAATAAAATTTTTGTTGGCAGTCTGTGTCATGTCTTAGAAGCTGAGCTCTTTCCAAAATTATACCCCAGAGTATTGAGAAAGTAATTTTACTGTATTTTATTGCTGTGTACTTTTACTTAATTCATGCCTGCAAACCCCCCAAAAAATACATCTGGAAACACCTCCAGAGCTGCCAATGGTTTACTGCTATTACTCGCCAGAATGTTCCCCTGACCTCAGAAACGATGCTGTTCATCATGTTTTTTTTAATGCTTTCATGATGATGTGACTGTCACTGGTAAGGCTAGGATTTGTTCCCCATCCCTACTTATCCTTGAACTGCGTGGCTTGAACGGCCATTTTTGAGGGAAGTTCAGAGTCAAACACATTGCTGTGGGTCTGGAGTCACATGTAGGACAGACCAGGTAAGGACAGCAAATTTCCTTCCCTAAGGGGCATTAGTGAACCAAATGGTTTTTTGCAACAATCAATGATAGTTTCCATGATCAGCATTACTGAGACTCGCTTTATGGGCAGGAGATTAAGGGCTCCCACTGGAGTAGAATCACTCCTGGGGCTAGATTCTCTGCCCTGCAGTGCCACCTTTCTGTTTCAACCTGTCGGCGGGATGCTCCGTTATGCCAGCTGGTCAATGGGATTTCTCATTGTGGGACAGCCGTTGGGAAACCCCCGGGCTGCCGGCAAAATGGAGCATTCCGCCGGCGGAGAATCCAGCCGCTGGTCTTCTCTGGCATGAGGACCAGGGTCTGGTATGGTGATTCCCTCTTCTTTGCCATGTAAATGTATGCATAGCGGGAAGCTCACGGGTCTCCATCAGAATCCCTGTATCAGGCTGTCAATTTGAGCGAGCAGCATGAGACCAAGGCCCAGCAGCAGGTCCCCTCCCACCAACAATGCCCCTTCCTCTGCTGACAAACAGGAGAATCCTACCACGTCCCCCCCCCCCACCAGCCCCGCAATAATGTCTCACTCCCTCACAACACACACATGAGGGTAGCATGACCACCCTCCCTACCGATGCCCCATCAGAGACCCTCCATCGGACCCCAGGAAGGGCAAGAACCTGGGGCTGGATTCTCTGATCCTGTGGCTATGTCCGGAGGCTGCATCTGGTCTTACAACCAAAAGTCAATGCCGCCCCCGCACCGATGCTCCACCCGGTGGGGGCTAGCAGCCGAGCCACGTAAAGCCCTTGACTTTACCTGCCGATGTCACTCAGAGAGAGATGGCAGGACTGTCATGTTTAGGGCGGGGGAGGGTTGCAATCTGGACTCCAGTCTAGCTTAAAGGTACAGGCCATGCTCTAGCTGCCTAGATGCATTGAGTGTGACTGCAGGACAGCAATAAGTTTGTGGGTTGTCCAAGCCTGAGTATCCATGGTGCATAATTGTATCTCCCCTCATTGACTCTGATAATATTTATGCCCTCTCACAGTCCGGTGCGTCACACTCGTCCAACTAATTGGCCAACATCATTAATATCTCACCACTCTCAGCTGCCTAACACTCCAAATCTGGGTATGGGGAAGTACCCCTCAATGGTTCACAGGGGGGCAGGAGCGGGGTGCTGTTGGTTGAGGATCCCGCGATGGATGACTTTACTGACTGTCACTCTCCTTGTCCACATCCGATCAGATTAAAAATTAATGTTGGGATTGAGCCAGCTGAGATGGATGTTGTCCTAATAGTTGCAGCTGAGGCGATCAACATCACCGACTGTGTCTTGGCGAATGCAGGCTGGAGCCTGCACCAGAGATAGGGGCCACCATTCAGGCTCAAGACCCGGCCCCCCATCAGGCTGAGGAGGGGACCAGAAGGGTACACCAACAACAACCTCAGCTGTACAGGACTCGATGGTCCTTTAATTAATTGACGGGCACCATGTGCCGTAGAAGACAGCGTCTCCCCAGGGTGACAGTGCGGCGCCTGTGCCACATCCTTTCGGACCTGACACCGCATGGAGGAGGAGGAGTCCCGCTCCCGGTAGCCGTGAAGGTCACGACTGCTCTCAATTTCTAGGCAACTGGGTCATTCCAATACTTGAGCGGGGTCCTGAGTGGCATCTTGCACTCATCATCCCACAGGTTCATCTGGGAGGTGACAGATGCTCTGTGTGCCGAGGCATCGATTACATCAACTTTGGCTTGGAAAAGGCCCATCAGGATGCCTGGTCTGCAGGACTTGCCACCATCGGGAGAGTGAAAACATTGCGAGAGGACAGACAGCCGGGAGAGTGAAACCAGCGTGAGAGGAGAGACAGCCAGGAGAGTGAAAACAGTGCGAGAGGAGAGAAAGTCGGGACATTGAAAACAGTGAAAGAGGAGAGACAGTCGGCTTCTCTCCCACCTGCGATCCATCATTACCCAAGATGATCTGTATTCCTGGACAAGATAGTTTATCTATTACTCCTACTACCACTTCACCACTCTTCACAGGACTTTCCAACCTTACCTTCTATAATGGAATGCTACTCCTCTCACCCTGAATTCCACATATCACCACCTTTTCTGGCAATATACTTCCCAAACTAAAAAAATTCCTTATCTCTTACTGTTAAAGATTGACTAGCCCTTGTATCTCTTAAAATTGTGACTTCTGTACCTGCTCCTCCTGATACACATGAGTAAACTTTATCCACACAAGTAAATTCTTTAAATACATCTGGCATCTTCTTAACAATTACTTCTTGAACAGGCTGTACAATCGTTTGCAACTCCTTCGCTTCCCTTGTGCTTTCCTTTACCACTCTAAGAAAACCCACTGTCCTATCCTGTTTTACCACATCAGCCTTCCCAGTGCTTTTCTTCAACCACCAACACTGTGACTTTACATGGCCTAGTTTATTACAGTGAAAACATCTGAAGCTTTTCATTTCTTTTACACCCTCCTGGATTTCATTTTTAATCTGAGGTACACTCTCTTTATTGTCTCCTATCAGATCGCCTTTATCTTTACCACTTGAGTATTTCTCATGTCCCCAGTTTCTATCCCTCACCGGCTGAAACTGATGTCGGAAACCAATCTTTGATTTATGAAGTAATTCATAGTCATCTGCCATTTCCGCTGCTAATCTCGCAGTTTTAACTCTCTGTTCTTCCACATGAGTTCTCATTACATCAGGAATTGAATTTTTAAACTCCTCCAAAAGTATAATTTCTCTGAGAGTTTCATACATTTGGTCTATTTTCAAAGCCCTTATCCACCTATCAAAATTACTCTGTTTGAGCCTTTCAAACTCCATGTATGTTTGACCAAATTTGTTCCTTAAATTTCTAAACCTTTGTCTGTAAGCTTGATGCACTAGCTCATATGCACGTAAGATGGATTTCTTCACCTCCTCGTACGTTCCAGATACCTCCTCCGGTAGTGATGCAAACACTTCACTAGCCCTACCTACCAGCTTTGTTTGAATCAGTAATACCCACATGTCCTGTGACCATTGCATTTGTTTAGCTACCTTCTCAAATGAAATGAAAAAGTCTTCTACCTCCTTCTCGTCAACCCTTGGCAATGCTTGGACAGATTTAAATAGACTATGACGCTCTGTCTCATTATCGTCGTCCATCTCCTCCAACTGCACGTGTCCCTTTGCGTCTGCCAATTTTAACTGATTTTCATGTTTCAGAGCCATTTTCCAAAGTTCAAACTCTCTCTCTTTTTCCCTTTCCTCTCTATTTCTTTCTTTGTTTCTTTCTTCTCTCTCCTTTTATTTTTCCTCTCTATCTCTTTCTCTTCCTTTTTCTGCTCTCTCTCTTTCGTATTCAAGCCGCTTTAATTCTTTCTCATGTTCCATTTGTTTAATTTGCAACTGAATTTTTGCCATTTCCCATGAGTCAAACTCTATCTCAGGCAAATTTAAATGCTTAACCACCCCCATAATTACCTCACCTTTTCGCATTTTGTCAGGTAATGTTAACTGCAATGTTTTTGCCAGACCCAACAGCCTGTTTTTAGCTCTGTCCGTAAAGTACTGCACGTGACAGTCTCCACCCCCAAAAGCTTCTGAGCCCCTGAAAGAGCCATTATCCACAACATAGTCCCCACTTAAACTAAAATACCACACCAGAAAAGCAACAATCCTTCACTGTCTTTAAGTTCACAAAAGCCAATTCAATAGATAGACTTTTATCCCCCTCGAGCCCCCAATTATTATGGGTGAGGCGTTTTCAGAACCCCAAAATGTATCATGGAGTTCAACCAACCTCTCCCTTTAATGTATTTGTTGCTTTTCCTAGCACACAGCTTGTTCCTTAGATGTGGGATTACAATTATGGACACGTGGGTTTTTAAACACAAAACAATGTTTATTCTATGAACTCAACTTAACATCTTAAATAAACATTGGATCTCTTAGCACCCCTTACTTCAAAAATATTACAACAGTAAATCATTCCTCAAAATGTTCCTTCAAACTTCCAAGAGACTTAACACCTTTAAACAGAATCACATCAGGTTAAAGGCTTTACTATTATGAGTTTAAATCACGCAAATGATCCAGAGATAAACTTTCATGGCAGAGATCACAACAAATCCAGCTCACTGCAAAACACAGACACTCCCCAAGCTTTTTTCCTCCAAACTGAGACTTCAAAATGGCTGCCCTGAGCTCAGCTCCACCCACTCTCTGACATCACTGTTTTCTTAAAGGTACATTGCTTAAACATCCATGTCTTAAAGGTACTCTCACATGACAGTGAATATTATTTTTTTTATGATTCAAGGTGATTATTTATAAGTGAACATAAGTTTGGATATTTGTTTTGAATCAGTGAAACTATTTAAGTTTGCACTATATTATTATGTAACTTTATATCGGCATGCTTAAAAATGTTTGTATGTTTTAATTTAGATTATGGTCATAAGATTCTAAATTTGCCTCAGGGCTTTTTGCTGTCACTGTCCTTGTAACATCTGTTTTTTTTGTGTTTATAGAATCAAAGAATACAGTGCAGAAGGAGGTCATTTGGCCCATCGTGTCTGCACCGACACTCCAAAAGAGCACCCTACCCAGACCCTTGCCCCCGCCCTATCCCCGTAACCCCACCTAACCTTTGGACATGAAGAGGCAATTTAGCAAGGCCACTCCACCTAATCTGCATGCCTTTGGACTGTGGGAGGAAACCAAAGCACCCAAAGGAAACAACAGTGACATGGTGGCACAGTGGTTAGCACTGCTGCCTCACAGCATCAGGGACCTGGGTTCAATCTGAGTGGAATTTGTACATTCTCCTTATGTCTGCGTGGGTTTCCGCCGGGTGCTCCAGTTTCCTCCCACAGTCCAAAGATACACAGGTTAGGTGGACTGGCAATGCAAAACTGTCCCTTAGTGTCCAGGGATGTACAGTTTAGGGTCCAGATATAGGGTGGAGGAGTGGGCCAAGGTCGGGCACTCTTCCAGAGAGTCGGTGCAAACTCGATGGGCCAAATGGCCTCCTTCTGCACTGCAGGAATTCTATGGTTCTATTCTGTGGTTCCAGGACACCTATGCAGACACAGGGAGAATGTACAAACACCACAGTCACCCAAGGTCAGAATTGAACACTGGTGTTGTGAGGCAGCAGTGCTAACCCAGTGTGCCACCGTGTTACCCGTGTCATGTTTTTTCCTTGTTTACTTCAATTATCTTATTCATTTATAATTATCGCATAATTAAATGTTGTGTTTTGATGTTTCAGTAAGACATTTGTAGAAGATTGTAAAGTATAATGGAAAACATTTATTAACAAAAATAATTTATAAATATAAAACTTTGACACCAATTAAAGCTAAATGTTAAGTTAAATGTTAGCAGTTGAACAATGACATAAAACTACCTCAACTTTTACAAATTTCTTGCAATAAAATGTATTTTCTCAGTTAAACACAGCGGTACAATAAAATATATGTTTCCACATAAACACAATGGTTCTGTCTATTTGTAAAGGGGAGGGGTGGAAAGAGGGGGGTGCAAGGGGAGGGAGGGGATGTGAGGGGGAGGAGGGAGAGTTTTGACATATTAATTGTTCCTCTTACAAGCTCAATGTCCGAAAGCAGCAGCTTCCAGGCAACCTTGAATGGCCTTTACATCACGTGCCGGGTGATGCCTGACTTTTGCGTCATGTGGCGGATATGATCCCTGTGCGTATGTTGATGCCTCACAAGTATTTCAAGGACTTTAAGAAGCAAAGCTACAAGGTGAAACATGATTACAGATTTTGATACCTGCACTAGATTCTGCAATACCTGCCATATTAGCTTACAGGAGGTTTGCATGCATCAAGTAAAGCATTAAACTTTATTAAAGCATTTAAAGTCATCATTAAGGCTTGTAAGGATCAACATTACATCAGGGTGACTTTTAAACAACATTGCAAAATCCAAATTTGTTTTAGCTCTGAATCAGCTGGGAGGACAGGTGTGTTAATATTAGTATCCTTGGAATCAATAGCACCAGTATTGAGGCCATGATCATTCTAAATCAACTCCACTGGGCCGCCCAAATGCTTAGGATGTCAGAGAGACGACTGCCAAAGCAAATTTTCTTCACCCAACTCAAGGAAGGATCAGGAATATGAGGAGGACAAAGGAAACTCTTCAGACACCTTGAAGGCTTATCTCAAGAAATGGAAAATAGGCATCAATGCCTGGGAGACCTTTGCTCAGAAGAGATTCCTGAATGAAGGGACACAATTCTTCATGAACATCGATGACAAGAGGAGGCTGGAGAAGGAGACTAAGAAAGGAATACCTACGATCTAGCATCCAAGGACTGATCCCACCTTTTGGAAACTCCTGCCAAGTGAGCGATTGAAGATTCGTCTCCAGGATCGGGCTCATCAGCCACGCAAGGACCCACAGAACCCGTGACCAGTAACACAGAGTATCTTAAGTGGACAATCATACTCGTTAGTGAGTGATCACCACATTCTATCCATTATATTTCCTGTAATGGAGTAACATCCTCATGACAAACCAAAAAAAAATCAAAATTAAAAACATCTTTAATTCACTTTCTGTGACTCCAAGCTCACTTTATATAAAGTATCTTTTCAATCGAATTAACATCCTCATGTTAAGCTTAAAAAAGCTTATGTTCCTTTCACTCTATTTGCATTTGAGCATATTTATACATGCTAAACACTAATAATATAAAACACTAATCTACCAAAAAAATTTCACTCAATGTTTCCTGCATGTGATCGATGATTCCGAACCGAGAAATAAAAGTGCAACTAAAAAGGTCTAAGAACTTACCTAACATTGGGTCAAGTCGACCAAGTTAACGCTGTCCCTGGATTTTTAACGCAGAAAGTCCAGCGCAGCATATGTGTTCAAGTTGTCAAACAAAAGCCGGCCGGGAGTTTGAACACCGTGCGCTTCCAGCAAGTATGCCCATGCGTCCGCACTTTCGGGTTGTCGGTGCATGTGCGGTGGTCCAGCAACTTAAGTTGAGGACCCGAAAGAAAGTTATGGTCCCTTGTGGTTTCTCCCAGTCTCATTTCAAATGAATTATTTTTAAATCTATTTGGGCTACGTCAATTACTTCCTCTCTCTGAAGTTTCATATTTTGTTCTAATCCTTCAACTTTTTGACGCAAGTTCCGAACTATCTCAGTCGAGTACTCAGTAGAGTTTGAATGGTCTTTGGCAAATTGTTCGTTTGCCTTTCTTCCAACTGTTACATCTTATGTAGTATCACCGACAAGCATTTAAAAAAAAATCATTGTCTCTGGTCATTGACTTAGAAAAATCATTGTGCAATGTCAGCCCTTGGTTGACAATTTGCAATTTCCAATTTTGCAGGTGCTTCGTATTTTTTTGCTTATTGTCCATTATATCCTTGATATATCAGTAATATTACTTGGATCAGTTATTTGATCAACATGATCACAATTCAACAATGAGGTTTTATTCACAGCAACAACTTTCGAATTGCAACACTCCATACCGTCCATCTTCTTTGTCATTTCCTCCATTTGACTTTCAAGTTCAAAAATCGTTGTTCTTCTACCAAGAAAGTTCTAACAGTTTGTTAGTTTTGTTTTTAAAGTCTGCATTCAACCAATTATTCTGATTTACCAGAACCTCCTTTTCTTGTTCAAGGCATTTCTGCAATACTTCATAAATACTTCTGATGCTTGCCGTTCACCAAGTCTTAAATGAAGGTCACCCTTTGCCAAGATTATCATTTTGGCAGTCAAATCCACAGTCAAATATTTCACTTTACCTGACTGTTTCTCAGTTGTTCTCATCAGTTCTCTTTTTTCATTCCTCTTTCTTATGTGAACGTTGATTTTCTGTGTCAATCACATTTTCCTTTGATTGCTAGTTATCTGCATAAGTGTCTTATTTTTCTCCAGACTAGTTTTCAAAGGTTTGTTAAGATCACCGTGTTGCCTGTTGCAACAGAGTTGTCATCACATTGCTTTCTCCACAAGCTAAGTCATTACCAAGAATGAAATCTATTCCTTCAATAGGTAATTTGGGAATAATTCCCACTGTAACAATTGCATTTACAAAATTACTTCTTAACTTAAGTTCACACAAAAATGCAAGTTCATCCTTTCCGTTAATACACCTCACTAAAAAAGTTCCTTCATAAAATTTCCTGGAATACAAATTTTATCATCGTAAATAATTAATCTGCTCCTGCATATCTCAAAATTTTAATTTGTTTACTTACTTTGTTAGAAGAGGGAGGGAATACTTCCCTTTGAAACAAAACATCCGGAACCTCCAACAGCCTGGCTTCCCTTACCAGTACTCAAATAATTCTCTGAACTATCTTGAGATCAATCTCCCTTTCTCATTGATTCTGAAGGAGCATGTTTCACCTACAGTGCTGCGACAGTTTTAACAGCCATTTCATTTTCAGATACTTTTTTTCCTGCTACTGCAACTGGTCTTCCATTTAATTTAAGACACCCGCTCCTGGTGGTAGTCAAGGTGACGATTGCCCTGAGCTTTTACGCCACGGGGTCCTTCTTGGTGCCGTGTGGAGACCTGTCCTGGATCTCACAGATCTTGTTGCACAGGTGCATCCGCACCATCATGGAGGCCCTAAATGCCTAGGCGGCTCAATATATCCATTTCAATGTGGAGCGAGCACACCAGGATGCCCAGGCAGCACTGACAAGCCCCAGGTCCAGGGGGTGCTCTGCACAGACCGAAAGGAGTTCCACTTGATGAACGTGCAGCTGATACATGGCTATAAGATGTGCATCATGCAAATCCGTGCCCAATACCTGGGCAGTGTGCCTTCATCCTGCCACACACAACGCTTCCTGACAGGTTTGAGAAACCCGCCTGGCTGGGGGGTGGCTCCTGGGTGACAGGAGTTGTCCACTGCATTTGTGGTTGATGATGCCTCTCCGAAGGTCACAGACCAACAACAACGCCCATGCAGCAACCAGGGGTGTGGTCGAGTGGTTCTTTGGCATCCTGAAGATGCGCTTCAGATGCCTGGATCGCTCTGGAAGGGCCTTCCAGTATGATGTTAAGAGGGTCGCCTGCATCGTGGCGGCCTGCTGCATCCTCCACAAAATCGCACAGCAGAGGTGCGGCGGGCTAGAGGAGGAGGTGGAACACCAGACCTCGTCCAACGAGATGGATACGAGGGATGGGGAGGATGAGCAGGAAATGGGGCCCAGGCAGGCACGAGAGGACACGTGACGTGTGCACCAGGGCCAACACGCATGGGGGACGCCCCGATGGCCTCCAGGTTCACCGACTAGGTGAGGGGGAAACTGGCCAGGTACATGGACACCGCACTCTCCGCCCCCGCCCCTCCACCCCAGAAACCCCCCTGTCTCCAACCCTCTGTGATACATACCGGCCGCACTACAAGGGGCAGGCCCTGGGTTTGCAGTCACACAGTGTCTGGTCCATGGGATGGAGGATGATGATAACCCACTCAGCAATTAACTCTGGTGCTGCGCATCGTATGACAATGTCTAACTCTTGCCCAAGGTAGCACTTCCCACCCTCCACCTGGGTGATCCCTGCATGCGAGCTGGTTTTTCCATCTCAAGGTGCCTTCGGATCCCTGGGGTGGCGGGGGTGGAGACAGTTTGGGAAGAGGGTGGGGAGCCCAGCCCACCCACGCAGTCTGCCCATGCCCCCCCCACCCCCCCTCCCACCCCCACCCCCGCACCCTCTCTCTGGTCAGCCCAGACCAGACCAGACCGACCAGCCCACCCCTCACACCCACCTGATAGAGCACCGAGGCAGGTTGTAACAGTGTGAACAGGTGTTTAGTGTGCACAACTATTTACAGATACGTGCCCTAGCCCCGATAAGTAAACTGTACCTGCACGTGTGCCAACTTAACTGGTGTCTAGCTTTCTGGCCTTATGGGCCCTAACCTTACGTCTAGGTGGATCCCCAGATGCTACATAAGGAGTGGAGGCGGCCTGCTGTGATTCCCGCCTGGGTCCCGGTTGGCGGACACCTTTTGGGGCGCCTGGGCCTGGATGGGCCTGGCTGCTGCTCAGGTGTCCCAAGTGGCGTGGTGCCGCCCTGTTATGCCTGCTGCCCACCAGATGTGCCAGGGACAAGAGGGGGAGAGTTCGATGCGCTATGGTGCCCGGCACCTCCTCTGCGTGTGTCACCGGCAGGGGCTTCATCACCTCCTCCTTTCTACCCGATGGCCCCCGGAATTCTCCATTGGGCGCGGGTGCCAGCGGAGCCATTCCTGAGGCTCCCCACCACCTGCTGCTGCCAGACATGGAGGCCCACTCTGGTCTCGACCAGGGTCTGCATGCTCGTGGCCATGGAGCACAGGGAGTGGAGCGTCGCCATCCGGGACTGCGACACATTACCCATTGACTGTGCCAACACCTTCTGGGTTTGAGTCACAACAGCCAGTGACTCTGCCATCTTCCTCTGGGACAGGACTACCTCCCTCTGTGCATGTGCCATGTCGGCCAGAACCTGGGCAATGCCGTCAATATTCCCAGACATGACCTGCTGTGACAGCAGGTCATGTCTGGGAACATTGACGGCATTGCCTGAGCAGGAGCGCCGCTGCAATTCCCAGGTGACCCTGAAATGCGGCTGCCCATGAACTGTCCTGGGCCTCGACCAGCGCCTGCACAGAATGCCTCAGGCCTTGGACATATTGATCCATAGCTGTATACCTCGCCCCCAATGACTACACCATGTATACCACTCGTGTTGGCCTGGGTGGCACGTATGGTCATCTCCTGCTCCTCACGCGGTTGGACTCCTCCAACTGCACCTGCAGCTATTGGATGCTCGCCGACAATCCCTCATAAAGTCCCTGGCTCTGCAACTGCATCTCCTCGATCGATGGGACTATCCGTTCCAGAAGCCTAAAAAACCCATCTGGCCAGCAGCTAGTCCTTGGGGTCACCTTGCCCCCAACCATCCATCCCCTCCGGTGTTACTACCTCCACCTGATGTACCGGAGTACCTGTGTGGTGCGCATCAGAGGGTGTACAAGGAGCCACTTCACTAAAGTGCTCAACTGATGTGAATGTCTCTGGGATGGTGGAGGGTGTTGGAGACAGCTGTGATAGGAGATCAGTGTCATCCCCGGACCCGAGCTCTGGGTGTCGAGGGCTGCTGTCATCATCACTGCTCGGCACATTGGGGGGCCCTGGCTGTGGCTGCAGCACTGGCTGGCGGTGGGGGACACCAGATGGATCGCCCCATCACCGGCTGGTCCAGCCAGACACAAGACAAGACGCATGATTAGACCGCAGGCCGGGGGGAGTGGGGGTTGGGGGGGGGGGGGGGAGGCTGGTTGAGAGGGGGTGATGGTAGTGTGGGGTTGAGGATGAGGGTGTTGTGTGTGAGGGTGAGGATGAGGGTGAGGGTGGCGTGGGGATGAGGGTGCGAGTAAGGGTAGGAGTGAGGGTGATGGGTGTGAGGGCGGGGGTGAGGGTGAGGGTGGAGTGGAGTGTTGTTGGGGTGGTTGACAAACCTGGCATGGGGAACTGCAACTCAGCAGGGTCTCGCTTCCTCGCCCATGGCCGATCTCCACCCAGCGACTTCCCTGTCCTCTGCGCACCCGGCAATGGCGGCCGGTATGGTGCCGGCATGTGATGCAGTGTGGGGGTACGGATGCCCTCCAGTGGGGAAGGGGGGGATGGGGTCACGTTATGGGTGCGTGGCATGGGGTTAGTGGGAGGGGCACAGTGCTGCCTACTTGCACTGGCTGCCCTGAGGTAGTCGTGCAGTTTATTCCAGCACTGCAGGCCGGCCTGTGTGGTGGTGCTGGTGGCGTTGATGGTCTCTGCCACCCGCGACAAGGCACGGCAGACAGCGGCGGCTGGCAGCTTCCCTCTCGGGCGGCGGTACTGGGTGGCCTGCCTCTCCTCCACCGCGTCCAGGAGGGCTTTGAGCTCGGCATCAGTGAATCTTGGTGCCGCTCTCCTCGTTGCCCTCTTGTTGGCTGGGATGGTGTGCGTGGGGAGTGCAGTGTGTATATGCGGCTGCAGCTTGTCAGCCTCCTGAGTGTCAAAAGTGAATCCGGCGAATCCGACACCGTTTCTCATTGGAATCGATTGTGTTCCATGTGGTGCTGGTCCTAGCCCCTCAACAGTCACTGAATCAGCAGGTGCAGCGCCAGCTTTGTAGTCGTGGAAGTCCACGAATCCTGCGCTGGCGTCAACACTTAGTTTCAGCTTGCCAGCAGGAAATAACTCTATTTGCAACCTCGGTGTGAAGAAGTTCCCCGAGCAAAAAATAGTCGTTGAATAATGAGACGTCTCTTGGCACAGCAGCCGTTGAGAAACACCCCACTAAACGTACCATTTAAGTCCACTGAATCGCGCCCTTTGATTACTCTTCCTTGATTAATTGTGAACAATACATAGGACACTGTTCTCTTGACTTAGGGGGCCGGATTCTCAGACCCCTCGCCGGGTCGGACAATCCCCGGGGGGCGTCGCAAATCCCGCCTCGACGCCAGCTGCCGTATTCTCCGGTGCCGTTTTTCGGGCGGGAGCGGGATACACGCCATGCCGGTCGGGGGCCGTTGGCAGCGACCCCCCCCCCCCCCCCCCGGGCGATTCTCCGGGCCCCGATGGCCGAGCGGCCGTTCATTTATGCCCAGTCCCGCCAGCGTGAATCACTCAACTCACATACCGGCGGGACCTGGCAGGTAAGTCGGCAGAGGCGGTCCTCGGGGAGGGCCGTGGGAGGATCCGACCCCGGGGGTGCCCCCTCAATGGCCTGGCCCACGATTGGGGCCCACCGATTGGGGCCCACCGATCTGCGGGCAAGCCTGTTCCGAGGGGGCACTTCTTCCTTCCGCGCCAGCCCCTGTAGGACCCCGCGGAGACAAGAACCCCCCGCGCATGCGCGAGATCACACCGGCCCTTCGGCGCATACGCGAACTCGTGCCGTTTCTTCGGTGCCGGCTGGAGCGGTGCCACCCCCTCTGCCATCCACCTAGCCCCGGAAGTGCGGAGAATTCCTCACTTTTGGGGGCTGTTGACGCCGGAGTGGTTGGCGCCGGTTCTCCCACCAGTGTGGGGAAATAGTCCCCAGAAGGGAGAATCCTGGCCCAGATGTCTTAAAAAATATTTTTGTCCTATTTCCCTGGTTATCTGGATTGTATCTTGTTCCTTAGGAAGCTGACAGCTTTGCAACTCTGTTGACCTGTCTCACTTTGCCTGTCAGAGTTGAGAACTGTTCACTACCAGTGTCCTGTTTCCAACTGCCAACGAATCCAGCAAAAACAAAAATTTAAATGCTTCTCCACCTTACAAGGCCCCTGTTGCTAAGCAACACCCATATGCTTATCCCTTTCATTTATTCTTCACGCCGTTGCCCTCTCTAAGCACAATAAAACTACAGTTGGAACTTAACCATCCCCCACATTTATAAACACATTTGTCCAGCATTAATCTAAATATATGCTTTACCCTTGCTGGCACAGGAACATTAAATTAAACTCTCTTGAAATTGTACCTTATTTCTAATGGTTTTCAATGCAAATATAAATCTAAAATCCCAACAGGTTGCACAGCCAATTTTATTGGTTCTGTCCTTCGGCAGGAGGTTTACCGACAGGAATAAAATGGGGAAAAACAAAATTGAAAGTGTAGGCATGAGTCCGCAGAAAAATAATCGAGCAATTTGACACCATTTTGTTGCTTACTGAAGTGAAGCAATTTATGAGAAAGAAGTCCTCTGTGTCTTTCCATAATAACATTCTATTAGTCATCGTAGCTGAAATTTCTAGTCTGTGACTGCCAATTAATGTCAATGGATGCTCCAGCCCCATGCTATATGATAGCTGCAGGTGGCCGCACAACAGAAGATTTACATCCAAAACAAGAGCCTGAAAAGACAATTCCTACATTTGTTGTCAGGTAGGAGTGCTGCAGAAATGCTTGGTAACAGTTTGGGGGTGCAGCTAAGCAGGCTAGTGTGTTCATTGGCCACCCTGTTACTTTATTATGTGGTTCCAACTGAAAAGCATGATCGGCTGTGATTGGGGAATTTCTTAGGAAGCTTCCAGGAGAGCAATATGTTATGGATTCACATGACTTTAGCGTGCCAGAGTCTACTGAGTCATTTTCCTTTGGTAATAAGAGCCTCCGCATGCTCTGATCTGTCAAAATGATGTATGTTCATGGTGCAGATGTAGATGTGAAGTAGGAACAAAGATTATTTCGAGCAGCCTGACATGCTTAGCATCCGCCTATTGGTTTTCCTATCATTCCATACATCTCAGGCAGAGGAATCTACATTGGAAAATGTCACTGTGAGCGCTAGGAGGAAAAGATAATTTTCAATGATTGACGCAAAAAGTCACGTGATCCAAAGTGCCAGCAACAAAAATAGGAAACGAACAACAGTTGAGTAATGATTGAAACAGATTTATTGATGTACTCATTCTATGTTTTCCAATGTATTTACCATTTCCTATTAATCCAGATAGCCCCACTGAATTTGCCTTGAAATTATTACGTTTTCTTCCAGTTCATTCCAGAGACATACCGTCCATCACAGTGCATAAATAAATCTTTGACGTTCAAAACAATTCTTCCAAAAACAAGAGTCGACTTGTACAGCAGAAACTGGAAACCACTAATGCTGAGGGAGGTAGTGGCCATTTTGAAACGTGAAGAAACCTAATTTAATTTAAATCAAATCAACATGTTGCATTTTATTTACTGAAATAATTCCAGATGGATATTTTGAACTACATCATAACAATTTTAACCAGGCCGGAGAATCGCCGGGGGGCGGCGTGAATCCCACCCCGACACCGGCTGCCGGAATCACCGGTGCCGTTTTTTCGGCGGGGGCAGGAATCGCGTCGCGCCAGTCGGGGGCTGTTGGCAGTGGCCCCCCGGCGATCCTCCGTTCCGCGATAGGCCGAGGGGCCGTCCATTTTCGGCCAGTCCCGCCAGCGTACATCAAATAAGGTCTTTCCTGGCGGGACCTGGCTCTGCGGGCGGCCTGCGGAGTCCTCGGGGAGGGTGCGGGGGGATCTGGCCCCGGGGTGGGCCCCTACGGTGGCCTGGCCCGCGATCGGAGGCCACCGATCTGCGGGCGGGCCTGTGCCTTGGGGGCACTCTTTCCCTCCACACCGGCTGCTGCAACGGTCCGCCATGGCCGGCGCGGAGAAGAACCCCCTTGTGCATGCGCTGGGATCACGCCAGAACATACTGGCGCTCCCGTGCATGTGCCAACTCGCGCCGGCCGGCGGAGGCACTTCGGCGCCGGTTGGTGCATTGCCATCCCCTCCAGTGCCAGCTGGTGCGGCGCCAACCCAGCCAGCGCCGACCTAGCCCCTGAAGATGCGGAGGATTCTGCACCTTCCGGGCAGCCCAACGCCGGAGAGGTTCACGCCACTCTTTGGCGCCGGTAAGGCCCGCCTGCCGCATTCCGCAGAATCTCGCCCCAAGTTCATTGAGGGTGATTCCCAAAACAGCTTTTACGCTCATGGGATTTCCCCGATCGGTTGTCTTTGCCTCCCGCAAGTGACCGAACAGGGGGCGGGGTTCTCTGAGCCTGCGCTGGCTTGGAGAATCGGAGTTGACGCCGAGACAGCCCGCGATGCCGGTTCGACGCTGCGACGCGATTCTCCGGCCAGCCACATGCACGGGATTGACGAGGCGCCGGCCGGGGGCCGTTGAAAGAGGCCTCCGCAGCGATTCTTCGCGGTCGACCGGCCAAGTTCTGGCCGGCGTAGTTCTAACATGGTTCCACCCGGCGGGAGCTCGGACCTGCGGCCGTGGTACCCGTCCTGGTGGGTTGGCAGTGGGATCAGACACTGGAGGGGGTCCTGCACGATGGCCAGGCCCGCGATCAGGAGCCACCGATCGGTGGGCGCGTGAGATCCGGGGGGGGGGCTACATTGTTCCGCGCCGGCCCGCTGTGTGGCTCCGCCATGTTGCGCGGGCCTGGCGCAGAAGCAGCCGCCACGGCATACGCAGACCCACGGCCGGCCGCCGTGCGTATCGGTGCCGGCGATGCATGGAGAACTCCGGCGCCGTGCTGGCTCCCCGTGGGCCATGGAATCACTGGGCCAGGACGCCTGTTGATGTCAGCGTGAAACACTTTGGTGTTTACGCCAGTGTCAACACTTAGCCGTCCTATTGCAGCATCTCGGCCAGGGTTCTCGCCACGCAATGATGGGGATCCCTGTTGAATACATAGTAACATAATTAGTGGGCCTCCCCGCTGTAACAACCCCCACATAGGAAACTCCCCCCCCCCCACCCACCCCTACCTGGCAGTGTGCCGACAAAAGGTTTTAAAAAGAGACGAACAGGTACGTCCAGACCCTCGGGGGAGTGATCATGTCTGGGCAGTACCCTGGCAGTGCCAAGAGCAGTGCCTGAGGGACTCCGGGAGAGGTGCCAGGGGTTCCGTTTCCATGTGTGTGTGTGTTTGGCGGGGGGGCGGGGGTACCATGTCCATGGGGTGATTAGTTTGCTTACTTTTATTTTATTCACATTGGGGCACTGTCCTGATCTCTCAGGAGCCAAGGTTGCTGGTGGGTCAGACTCATCCATTGCACGTCCCACCAGCATGACATGATGTGACCCGCCTCCTTGGTTTATTTTGTTTGCCTATGTGTTAAGAAACATCGTCAGTGCAACCAGTGGGCTACACTTCACCTTTCCCACTTGAGTTGCCACAGAGTCAAAGCATGAGAAAACCTCCCCCCCCCATTGTTTTGGAAATCCAGTATAATGCTAGATTCTCTCCATCCTGCCCATGGCAGGTTTGGTGGTGGGCAGGAGTGAAGAGTCCTGCGGGATTGCAATCTTCCTAATGGCAGGTTAATGGCTGGCTGGTTTTCCCACTGCCAGGTGGCGTGAACGCTATTTTCATCTCATGAAACCTCAATAAATAGCTGCTCACTGGAATCTCATCAGGCCTTTCAAACGTGCGCCACGCCAGCCGGAAATCACGTCGGCTTCAAGCCTATTTGAAAAAGAGCCGTGTGCACAAGTTGGACCTCAGTTCACTCGGGTTGGCAAATGTAGGGATCTTCTGCTCCCGCTGGAACGTTGTCTATCTGGGCTGTACTACACTGTGGGACCCGGATAGCCTCAATTCCAATGGATCACATTTCAACCATGGGGGAGGTGCAATGTGAGGGTGAGGGCTGATGAAGACAAGGGTGGTAATGTGAAAGGAATAATGCGTTAGGGAAGCAGGGAAGGGTAAACACAAGGGGAACAATGTTGGAGCAGGGCTATGCAAGGGTGGTGGGGGAAGGCCAAGCGGGAATTAATGGCAGGCAGAGGTTCAAGGAGATAGATATGGGTGATGAATAATTGAAGGCAGAGGGAAGACGAGGGTTGGGAAGGGTGGGGGGAGGGTCAAAGGCAGTCAAATGGATAGCACATCGTTTACTGTAAGGGGAGGTAAGGGGAGGTGAACAGATTCCAGAATATGATGCGGGGGCTCATTAGCTTGGCACATTCGAGATGGTTCGCACCAGCACTTAGAAGTTGAAGGTGTTGTGGTTTGTCCTTGGTCCTCTTCAGAAATAGTTCAGGGCTGACAGACAGGAATCTGCTGTGAAATAGAACATAGAACAGAGAAAAATACAGCACAGAACAGGCCCTTCGGCCCACGATGTTGTGCCAAACTTTTGTCCTAGATGAAGAACAAATTAATCTGCACCATCATTCTACCGTAATCCATGTACCTATCCAATAGCCGCTTGAAGGTCCCTAATGTTTCCAACTCAACTACTTCCACAGGCAGTGCATTCCATGCCCCCACTACTCTCTGGGTAAAGTACATACCTCTGACATCCCCCCATATCTTCCACCATTCAAATGGAAAGGAGTTACCGATGACACAGGCAGGCCAGGTACTAGCCAGAGAATGCAGACAATGGAGAAGGGCAGCAGACATGCAGCAGGGGCGGGAGCATGGTGTGCCCCAGCTGTAGGGAGGGGCAAGGTCTGTGTGCTACACAGGAAAGAAAAACACAGGTTGCTGGGCAGGGCTGTCCTACAGTCAACGCCCCTGGGCTCAGCGGGCTCTGTACTGGGCTGAAGAGGGAATGATGACCAGGGGCTGTAGATGGGGCAAACATAATACTGGGATGGGGGGGGGGGGGCACCACTGCAATGACTGGATCAATTATTAGTGAGAAAGGCTGACATAACAGATGGCATCTGTACCTGCACATTGTAAGGCTCCTAGATAAACTAGATGTACACAGACAGTGAGGGAGGGAGGGTCGAACTCTGTCCTGTAATAAAGGTGAAGCTGGGAACAATGGTGTCGTGCAAAACCAAAAGTAAGAGGGGTTTGGGAGGGGTGTGAGGCAGTGCAGGAGGACTGCAAAGCTAGGACATTGGGCTCCTTATTGGGACACACACTCACTTGTTGATGCCGCTGCAGTTGGCAGGATCCGGGACAGTTACAATGGAGAGTGACCCCATTGCCCAGGAATGAACAGAAAGCCAATAATTTCATTCAGCGTGATAGAAAAATAGGCAGAACTCACAAACGTCTCATAGAAGTTTCAATATGGTCAGAGAATAAGGTCAGAGAGCAGCCTTGGGGAGTGAAGGCAATAGTGAAGAAGGCACAGTTACATTATTTCTGCTACTTCCATCAGTGAAGGGCATACATTGGTTAACAATGAATGCCATTCATCAGTGGCCAAACAAATTCCACTCATGGACCATGAGCAACTGAAAGGTTACAGTTATGCCAATGTAAAGAGCTACTTTCGTTTAATAATTTCATTCAGAGCTTATCACCCCCATAGAGCTCGAGATGTCACTGGAGAAATTCTCTGTTCCTGACATTAAGTGTTGACATCGGGGCAGCATACTTAAACTTCTACGACAGCGAATGGATGATATAGCGCAGTACCAGATGGAGGTGGTCCGTTCCCTGTGCTCCATGGCTGCGTACATGGAAACAATGGTTGAAACGGCAGCGGGCTGCCAGGGCTGGCAGTGCCAGGTGGTGGGGAGCCTCAGGGTTTATATCGACTCGCAACCCCGTCCCATGGAGTAGCCTGTGGGCCTACGGGCACCCTGAGGAAGGAGGAGGTGATGGGAGCCCACAGGGAAGGCGCTGGAACACAACAGTGCCTCGGACATCCCCCTCCTGTCCCTGTTACATCATGTGGGCAGTGGGCAGAACAGGGTGGCTCCACGCCACCTGGGACACCTGAGCAGCAGTCAGGCCCATCTAGGTCTGATCGCCCCAGAAGATAGCCGCGATATGGATCCAGGGCGCAGGGCGGGAATCCAGCAGGCCACCTATACTTCTGATGTACCATCTGGGGATCTACCTAGGCCATGGATTAGGGCCCGTAAGGCCAGGAAATTAGACACCAGTTAAGTTGGCCCTGGTGCAGGACACAGTTTAGTGATAGGGGCTAGGACACAAATCTGTATATATGTCTTCAAATTAAACACCTGTGCACAATGTTACAACCTGCCTGCCTCGGTTCTCTGTCAGAAGGGTGTGAGGGGTGGGCTGGTCTGGGCTGGCCATAGAGGGAGCGCGGGTGGAGGTGGGGGGGAACTGGGCAGACTTTGGAGTGGTTTTGGCCCATGGATTGCAGTTCAGCCAGCGCTCACCGCTCAAGTGTCCCACCCGAATCCCATCTCCCCACCTACCATCACCACCACCGCCACCCCAAGGTTTCGATGGGACTGTGTGATGGAATGGCCAGCTCGCATGCAGGGAACACCCAGGTGGACAGCGGACAGTGCTGTCAAGGTCAGGAGTCAGACATTTGTCCGATGGACGGGGGGGTGGGGGAGGGGGGGCAGGGTTCTCCCACAGGGCCTGCACTGGTCCCCTGCCCCCACGATCCACCCACTCCCCTGCCCACCCCCGGTCAGCCAGGAACAGCCCACCCCCACACCCATCAGACAGAGCACCGAGGCAGGTTTTAACAGTGTTAACAGGTGTATATTGTGCAGAAATATACACACAGCCTGTGCCCTAGCCCTGATAACTAAACTGCGACTTGCACCCGTGCCAACTAACTGGTGTCTAACTTTCTGGCCTTACGGGCCCTAACACTACGCCGAGGTGATCCCCCAGACGGTACAGCAGGGGTGGAGGCAGCCTGCTGTGACTCCTGCCCTGCGACCTGGGTCCCCATTGGCGCGCGTTTCCTGGGACGACCCAGCCTGGATGGGCCTGGCCATTGCTTGGGTGTCCCGGGTGACGTGGTGCCACACTGTTCTGCCTGCTGCCACCAGATGCACCAGGGACGGGAGGGAGGGGGGGGGGGGGGGGCGGGGGGTAGTCCAAGGTCCTGTGGTGTTCTGGCACTTCCCCTGCAAGAGTCACCGGCACTGGCCTCATTACCACCGCCTCCCTTGGATCCCAGGCAACCCATTGGACGGGGGTGTGAGCAGAGCCATCCCCTGAGGCCTTCCCGCCACCTGGCACTGCCACTCCTGGAGTCCCGCTCTGGTCTAGACCAGGGTCTGCACGCTCGCAGCCTTGGAGCAGAGGGAGTAGACCCTCTCCATTGGGAGTGCACCACATCATGCTGCGACTGTGCCATCACCCTGTGGATCTGTGCCACATCAGCCAGTGACTGGACCACCACCCTCTGAGACTGTGCGACCTCCCTCTGGGACTGGGCCCCGCCCAGTATCTGAGTAACGCCAGCCAGCGCTTGGGCAATGCTGCCGACGTTCCCAGCAATGGCCTACTGTAACTGGGCCACGCTGAGGAGCCCCGCTGTAATGTCCAGGTGGCTCTGGCACATGGCTGCCTGCGAGAGGGCAGCCCTGTCCTGGGCCTCGGCCACCACCTGCACAGAATGCCCAAGGCCTTGGACACGCTGATCCATAGCCAATACCGTCGCCCTCAATGCTTCCACCTTTGTCGCCACCCGTGCGGTGTCGGCCTGGGTGGCACGCATGATCGGCACCACTCCCTGCTCCTGCACATGAATGGACTCTTCCACCTGCTGCTGGGTGCCGGCCGTCATCCCCTCTTGTGGTCCCTGTCTCTCTGACTGCACCTGCACTGTGGCTGGGACTGAATGTTCCAGGAGCCCTGGAATCCACCTGCTATACCAGATGTGATGTGTGGTGTGCACCAGATTGTGTCCCAGGAGACTCTTTACTAATGTGCCCAACCGAGGTGATATGCCTCTGGGTGGAGGGTGTAGGAGACATCTGTGATGGAAGCACAGTGTTATCCTCCGACCCGAGCTCCGGGGTGTCCTGAGTCTCAGGCGAAGGGCTGGTCCTCAGGCTGCTCTCCCCATTAGTGCTCTGCCATCTGGGGGTCACCGTCTCTGGCACTGGCTGGAGATGGGGATGGACTGGCCCCATCTCTGGGAGGTCCTGTAAGTCACAAGACGACATGTACGATTAGATATCGGCCGGTGGGACGTGTGTGTGTGGGGGGGGGGGGTCTGGGGGATTGAATGGGGTGAGGGGGGTGAGGAGGGTCTGTGTTGAGGGGTGAGGGGGTGTGGATGAGTAGGGTGTGGGGGGGGTGTCCACACATGTGTCATGGGAATCCGCAACGAAGCGGCATCTCACTTCCTCATCCGCCGCCTAACTCCACCTTGGTGATCTCCCTTTCTTCTGGGCCGCCAACCATGTCCAGTGCCCTCTGCTCTGGCATGGTAAGGGGCCGCAGTTCTGCTGGTGCCCCTCCGGTCTTCTCCCGCTCCCGGTGGTTGTGCGTGGCCTTCTCCTAGGGGGATGGGGCGAAACACATACAACAACACCATTAGGCGGTCCGACGCAGACAGCCCATGGTTTGGATAGATGGTGGCCTCAATGGCCAGGGACCCGGCCGGCATGTGCTGGCATGTGAGGCAGAGTGGGGGTTCAGCTGTCCCCCTGGGGGAGGGTCCGGGTTACGGGTGTCGGGGTTAGTGCCAGGAAAATGGAGCAGCCGACTCAGCCTGGCCGCCCTGAGGAGATCATGGAGTTTCTTGCGGCACTGCATGTCAGTCCGGGCGTCGTTGCCCACGGCGCTGACCACCTCTGCGCAGGGCCCAGGCACGACAGTGCCTGGCGGCCTTCCTCCCAGGCTGGGGTACAGGGTATCCTTCTCTCTTCCATGGCGTCCATGAGGGTGTCCAGCTCAGCGTCCCTGAACCATGACACTGCTCTTCTTCCTGCCATCTTGTTGGCTGGGACGGTGTGTGTGGGGGAACACAGAACATAGAGCATAGAACATAGAACAGTACAGCACAGAACAGGCCCTTTGGCCCTCGATGTTGCGTCGAGCATTGTCCGAAACCAAGATTAAGCTATCCCACTCCCTGTCATTCTGGTGTGCTCCATGTGCCTATCCAATAACCACTTGAAAGTTCCTAAAGTGTCCGACTCCACTATCACAGAAGGCAGTCCATTCCACACCCTAACCATTCTCTGAGTAAAGAACCTACCTCGGACATCCCTCCTATATCTCCCACCCTGAACCTTATAGTTATGCCCCCTTGTAACAGCTATATCCACCCGAGGAAATAGTCTCTGAACGTCCACTCTATCTAACCCCCTCACCATCTTATAAACCTCTATTACGTCACCTCTCATCCTCCTCCGCTCCAAAGAGAAAAGCCCTAGCTCCCTCAACCTTTCCTCATAAGACCTATCCTGCAAACCAGGCAGCATCCTGGTAAATCTCCTTTGCACCCTTTCCAATGCTTCCACATCCTTCCAATAGTGAGGTGACCGGAACTGCACCCTCCAAATGTGGTCTCACCAGGGTCATGTACAGTTGCAGCATAACCCCACGGCTCTTAAACTCAAGCCCCCTATTAATAAATGCTAACACACTATAGGCTTTCTTCACGGCTCTATCCATTTGAGTGGCAACCTTCAGAGATCTGTGGACATGAACCCCAAGATCTCTCTGTTCCTCCACATTCCTCAGAACCCTGCCGTTTAATTTTTTCTACCAAAATGGATCACCTCGCACTTATCAGGGTTAAACTCCATCTGCCATTTTTCGGCCCAGCTCTGCATCCTATCAATGTCTCTTTGCAGCCTACAACAGCCCTCCATCTCATCCACTACTCCACCAATCTTGGTGTCATCAGCAAATTTACTGACCCACCCTTTAGCCCCCTCCTCCAAGTCATTGATAAAAATCACAAATAGCAGAGGACCCAGCACTACACCGCTGGTAACTGATCTCCAGTCTGAAAATTTTCCATCCACCGCCACCCTCTGTCTTCTATGTGATAGCCAGTTACTTATTGGCCAGATTTCCCTCTATCCCACACCTCCTTACTTTCTTCATGAGCTGACCATGGGGAACCTTATCAAACGCCTTACAAAAATCCATGTATACGCCATCAACTGCTCTACCTTCATCTACACACTTAGTTACCTCCTCAAAGAATTCAATCAAATTTGTGAGGCAAGACTTACCCTTCACGAATCCATGTTGACTATCCCGGATTAAGCTGCATCTTTCCAAATGGTCATAAATCCTATCCTTCAGGACCTTTTCCATTAATTTACCGACCACCGAAGTATGACTAACCAGCCTATAATTACCAGGGTCATTTCTATTCCCTTTCTTGAACAGAGGAACAACATTCGCCACTCTCCAGTCCTCTGGCACTATCCCCGTAGACAGTGAGGACCCAAAGATCAAAGCCAAAGGCTCTGCAATCTCATCCCTTGCCTCCCAAAGAATCCTTGGATATATGCCACCTGGCCCAGGGGACTTGTTGACCCTAAGGTTTTTCAAAATTGCTAATACATCCTTCCTCAGAACATCTACCTCCTCCAGCCTACCCGCCTGAATAACACTTTCATCCTCAAAATCATGGCCCCTCTCCTTGGTGAACACTGAAGAAAAGTATTCATTCAACGCGTCTCCTATTTCTTCTGACTCCATGCACAAGTTCCCACTACTGTCCTTGACCGGCCCTAACCTCACCCTGGTCATTCTTTTATTTCTCACGTGAGAGTAAAAAGCCTTGGGGTTTTTCTTGATCCAACCCGCCAAGGACTTCTCATGCCCCCTCCTAGCTCTCCTAAGCCCTTTTTTTTAGCTCATTCCTTGCTACCTTGTAACCCTCAAGCGACCCAACTGAAACTTGTTTTCTCATCCTTACATATGCTTCCTTTTTCCTCTTGACAAGACATTCAACCTCTTTTGTGAACCATGGTTCCCTCACACGGCCATTTCCTCCCTCCCTGACAGGGACATACCTATCAAGGACACGCAGTATTTGTTCCTTGAAGAGCTCCACTTTTCATTTGTGCCTTTCCCTGACAGTTTCTGTTCCCAACTTATGCTCCCTAATTTTTGCCTAATCGCATCATAATTACCCCTCCCCCAATTATAAACCTTGCCCTGATAAGTCCCCTGGGCCGGATGGGATTTATCCTAGGATTCTCTGAGAAGCTAGGGAGGAGATTGCTGAACCTTTGGCTTTGATCTTTAAGCCATCTTTGTCTACAGGAATAATGCCAGAAGACTGGAGGATAGCAAATGTTGTCCCCTTGTTCAAGAAGGGAAGTAGAGACAACCCCGGTAACTATAGACCAGTGAGCCTTACTTCTGTTGTGGGCAAAATCTTGGAAAGGTTTATATGAGATAGGATGTATAATCATCTGGAAAGGAATAATTTGATTAGAGATAGTCAACACGGTTTTGTGAAGGGTAGGTCGTGCCTCACAAACCTTATTGAGTTCTTTGAGAAGGTGACCAAACAGGTGGATGAGGGTAAAGCAGTTGATGTGGTGTCTATGGATTTCAGTAAAGTGTTTGATAAGGTTCCCCACGGTAGGCTACTGCAGAAAATACGGAGGCATGGGATTAGCAGTTTGGATCAGAAATTGGCTAGCTGAAAGAAGACAAAGGGTGGTGGTTGATGGGAAATGTTCAGACTGGAGTCCAGTTACTAGTGGTGTACCACAAGATCTGTTTGGGGCCACTGCTCTTTGTCATTTTTATAAATGAGCTGGAGGAGGGCGTAGAAGGATGGGTGAGTAAATGTGCAGATGACACTAAAGTCGGTGGAGTTGTGGACAGTGCGGAAGGATGTTACAAGTTACAGAGGGACATAGATAAGCTGCAGCGTTGGGCTGAGAGATGGCAAATGGAGTTAATTGCAGAAAAGTGTGAGGTGATTCATTTTGGAAGGAATAACAGAAAGACAGAGTACTGGGCTAATGGTAAGATTCTTGGCAGTGTGGATGAGCAGAGAGATCTCGGTGTCCATGTACATAGATCCCTGAAAGTTGCCACCCAGGTTGAGAGGGTTGTTAAGAAGGCGTACGGTGTGTTAGCTTTTATTGGTAGAGGGATTGAGTTTCGGAGCCATGAGTTCATGTTGCAGCTGTACAAAACTCTGGTGCGGCCGCATTTGGAGTATTACGTGTAATTCTGGTCGCCGCATTATAAGAAGGATGTGGAAGCATTGGAAAGGGTGCAGAGGAGATTTACCAGAATGTTGCCTGGTATGGAGGGAAGATCTTATGAGGAAAGGCTGAGGGACTTGAGGCTGTTTCCGTTAGAGAGAAGAAGGTTAAGAGGTGACTGAATTGAGGCATACAAGATGATCAGAGGATTGGATAGGGTGGACAATGAGAGCCTTTTTCCTCGGATGGTGATGTCTAGCACGAGGGGACATAGCTTTAAATTGAGGGGAGATAGATATGAGACAGATGTCAGAGGTAGGTTCTTTACTCAGAGAGTAGTAAGGGCGTGGAATGCCCTGCCTGCAACAGTAGTGGACTCGCCAACACTCAAATGGTCATTGGATAGACATATGTACGATAAGGGAATAGTGTAGATGGGCTTTAGAGTGGTTTCACAGGTCGGCGCTACGTCGAGGGCTGAAGGGCCTGTACTGCGCTGTAATGTTCTATGTTGCCCGGCCGTATGGCCCGATCCCTCTCCATTGCAATAGTGAAAAACACCGAATTGTGGTCACTATCTCCAAAGTGCTCTCCCACAAACAAATCTAACACTTGGTCCGGTTCATTACCCAGTACCAAATCCAATGTGGCCCCCCTCTTGTCGGCCTATCCACATATTGTGTCAGGAAACCCTCCTGCAACACTACAAAAACTGCCCCATCCGAACTGTTCGACCTATAGAGGTTCCAATCAATATTTGGAAAGTTAAAGTCACCCATGACAACTACCCTGAGACCCCCACACCTATCCATAATCTGTTTTGCAATTTCTTCCTCCACATCTCCATTTCTATTTGGGGGCCTATAGAAAACTCCTAACAACGTGACCGCTCCTTTCCTATTTCTAACTTCGGCCCTTAATTACCTCAGTAGGCAGATCCCCTTCGAACTGCCTTTCTGCAGCCGTTAAACTATCCTTGATTAACAATGCTACTCCTCCACCCCTTTTACCATCTTCCCTACTCTTACTGAAACACCTATACCCTGGAACTTACAACAACCATTCCTGTCCCTGTTCTAACCATGTCTCCGCAATGGCCACAACATCATAGTCCCAAGTACCAATCCACGCTCCAAGTTCACCTACCTTATTCCGGATGCTCCTTGCATTGAAGTAGACACACTTCAACCCACCTTTCTGTCTGCCGGTACACTCCTGCGACCTTGATATCCTCCTCAGTACCTCACTACTCTCAACACTGGCTTCTGGACTCCAGCTCATTTTCCCATCCCCCTGACAAATTAGTTTAAACCCCCCGAAGAGCCGTAGCAAATTTCCCTCCCAGGATATCGGGCCCCTCTGGTTCAGGTGCAAACCGTTATGTCTGTACAGGTCCCACCTTCCCCAGAATGTGCTCCAATTATACACATAACTGAAACCCTCCCTCCTACACTATCCTTGCAGCCCGTGTTTATCTGCACTCTCTCCCTGTTCCTCACCTCGCTAGCACGTGGCACCAGCAACAAACCAGAGACGGCAACATGGTTTGTCCTGGCTCTCAGCTTCCACCCTAGCTCCCTAAATTCCTGTTTTAAATCCCCGTCCCTTCTCTTACCTATGTCGTTGGTACCAATGCGTACCATGACTTGTGACTGGTCCCCCTCCCCCTTAAGGATTCTGAAAACACGGTCCGAGACATCACGGACCCTGGCACCAGGAGGAAACATACCATCCGTGGGTCTCTTTCGTTGCCACAGAACCGTCTATCTGTCCCTCTAACTATCGAGTCCCCAATAACTATTGCTCTCTTGCTCTCCCTGCTCTCCCTCCTTCCCTTCTGAGCCAAAGGGACGGACTCAGTGCTGGAGATCCATTCACCGTGGCTTATCCATGGTAGGTCGTCCCCCTCAACAGTATCCAAAGCGGTATACGTGTTACTGAGGGGAACGACCACAGAGGATCCCTGCACTGACTGCTTCCTCCCAGCCCCTCTCACCGTCACCCATCTATCTTTATTCTTCAGAGTAACTACATCCCTGAAGCTTCTATCTATGACCACCTCTGCCTCCCAAATGATCCGAAGTTCATCCAGCTCCAGCTCCCTAACGCGGTTTCTGAGGAGCTGGAGATGGGTGCACTTCCCACAGGTGAAATCAGCAGGGCCACTGACTGCGTCCCTCACCTCAAACATTCTGCAGGAGGAACATTGCACTGCCTTCCCTGCCATTCCCACTACATAAAACAAGAAAAAGAAAGAAAGCGCTTACCTATTATTCACTCTACCCCTTAGGTTAGGGGAGGTGTAAGGGTGGGGGTCACTACAAGTATAGTGTCTAGGGTTGAGGAACCGCCCAACTTAAATGCAGGTAAAAATAAAACACTTAACCAGCAACCACTATGCCCCACACGAGAACAGCAATCAGCTGTTATAGGCCCGCGCACTACTTAACCAGCTGTCACTCTGTCCTCACTCCGACCGGATTCAGCTGCAAACTCCCAACAGTAAGTTTTTTAAAAATTTACTCCCCTTCTCAGCAAGCACTCACTCAGCAGCCACTGCGCCCCCCACGAGAACACCTCAGGGAAAAGAAAAACTACTTACCAGTCACCAGCCAATCACTTACCTGCTGGCTGTGACATCACGGTTCAACTTCTTTCTACTTCTACCTGCCCTCGAGTCTTCCTCTTGATCTTTACTCGGCTGGGATCCTTACAGTGATTGGTTTTTTTTTTGGTTAGAGGAGGAGGTAGGGAGGGAAACACGGAAGAAGTGTTTGACGTTTAACTGTCACTTGACAAAGCTCCTCTACAAACCACCTTCTAGATACAGTAACCGCAATGCACTGATGCAAATTTTCCCCGCAACAGTCAATCAGCAGCTCCGCTCTGTTACCCTCTGCTGAAGGATCGTATAAATGCGGCTGCAGTGTGTGAGACTCATGAGCGGCAATCACAGACCCGGCGAATCCGGCACCATTTTCCATGGAATTGATCGCGTTCCACGTTGCGAATATACTGGCCCATTTAAAGTAGCTGAATTGATGCAGCTGATGTGCCATTTTGTCTGTTGTAAAACACCACGGTGCCCACGCCGGCGTCAACGCTTAGTCTCAGAAACGGAGAATTCAGCCGTTTGTGTTCCATAAAGCTATTCCTACCAACTAGCTGTAGCTAGAAATATTTCTGGACTCAAGCTTTGATTGGCCCACTTAACTGTTTATTGAGACATTGCATTTCTGGTGATGATGTGACCATTTTTAAATGATTTTTGAGGACCCATTCCACTACATGCTTCTCAAATCCAGGCCAGTGGCGTGTCCCTGTTCAGATGGTGTATTTAGCTCTTAGGCATCTTCATCAAGGCGGATTCTTTCATCTTTCATTCTCACACCAATTTATCATGAACACTGAATCCCCTTGCTGCAGGAGTTTTTTGTTGATTCAGCAAATGTTACGGCTTTTAGCTTGAAACCGGCTTCGTACTTCGTTCTTTCTGCAGGAGGATCCGTTTCTGCTTGTCAGTCTGCTCTGTGTGGCCGTGTCTTAAACTCCCGGAGAACTTGGAAAAATGGCTTGTTTTGCCTGTTTGACCAAATGCACCCACCTATCAGGTGAGGAACAACCCTAAAGATGTATTTCTGAACTGTAACATTGAGACTGACTCCTGTTGCAAGTCTAACTCAAAACGTGCAGTTATTAACTGAGAAACTGGGGGTTGACTTGTAGGCCGAATATAGGCCTAAATATGCATTTTGGCACCAAGAAAAGAGACGTGTTATATGCTGGGTTAAATTACATGCTGCAATCTATGGGACCTGCCGAAATCTCAAGAACATAAGACCGTAGGAAATAGTGGCAGAAGAAGGTCACATGGTCTATCAAGCCTATTCTGTCATTGATAAAAATTATAGCTGAACTTGTAAACCAACTTCACTTTCCTGTCCCAACCCCATAATCCAAACTCCCTTCGTACTCAAAGATCACAGACCACAGTACTCAATGAATCAGCATCCACAAACCTCTGGTGTGGTGAATTCCAAAGATTCGCAACCTTCTGAGCAAAGAATCTTCTCCTCACCTCAGCTTTAAGTGGCCAACACCTTATCCTGAGACTGTGACCGCCTAATTCTGGAATCAGTGGTCAAGAGGAGCTACCTCTTGCAATTACCCTGTCAATTGCTCTATGATTTTACGCATTTCAATTAAATCACCTCTCATTCTTTTAAACTCTGGTGAGGCCTCCTGTTAGTTTTAGTTTTCCACTGTAGCACTGCTAGGATCACCTCTGCACTACCCACCACCCGACGTTGTGACTTATCTGGGGAGCCAACTGTCCATACTTACTGAATCAAAGCCCTGGAGAATGAGCTGAGGCTGAGATCCATAGAATCCCAACTCCGCAGAAAAAGACCATTTGGTCCATCGGGTCTGCACTGACCCTTCTGAAGAGCACACGACCTACTCTACCTGTAACCCCATGTATTGATCATGGACAATCGAATTAAACTGCACATCTTTGGACAGTATGAAGAAACCGGAGCACCCGGAGGAAACCCATGCAGACACAGTGAGAAACTACAAATTCCACACAGTCACCCAAGTTCGGAAATGAACCTGAGTCCCTGGAGCTGTGAGGCAGCAGTGATACCCACTGTGCCATCGCCGTTCCAGGTAAAGGTGGCCAGACATCCCACTGTGCAACAGCTGTTCCACGAAGAGCAAAACACCAACTCAATTCTGATTTATATTGTACCCCCGGGGTAAATATGATTGTAAGGATGCTGTTTGGACAGTAAAATGGGGTTATTCCATTCATGATTAGTGCCTAACTGAACAGACACACAACACTGGAAGGCTACTTGTTCCATAGAATCCCTACAACACAAAAGGTTTTGCAACGGCCCTCTACATAGGCCCACTCCCCCCACCTATAATCGTAACCACCTCATAACCTGCACATCTTTGGATGTATAAGGTGCAATCTTGTCCTTCACATTCAACTTGAACTGATTAGCTTCTCGTCCACAGACAGCACCACTGCTGAAAGTGATTCAGAAAATAATGCCGATCTGAAAATGGTTTTCATTAGCATGACAATTGCCTTGATTCAGAGTCTGATGAGACTGCAAAAATATCTAACTATTTGTTAGGTCTCAGTAGGCCTTTCAGTTCTGACATTCCACACTGGCAGCAGCCAAATGGATGACGAGTCTCGAATGTATTGTGTTCACGCACTTACACTGCACTTATCCACTCTGCTTTCCTTCATAGTTTTATTCACCATTAAGAGTTATTTCTGCATGACAATGAAAGCTTCTTTGAAGTGGTCATGCTAGAAGAATGTAATCCTTGGAAATGTTTTAAATTATACCAGCAGTAAGCAGCATACATCTCGATTAAAATAGGCACTGATATCATCCGCAAAACATTGCAAATGGCCTCTTTAGTCAGTAAGGAATTCTAACTTAAAATAGACACAGCTTCAGAAGTTGAAAAGCTTATCATACTTCATTATTCCAGAAGGAGGTTGACTCCTAACTTTTGAAACAACTTGCAACAGAAATCTTCAGTGCTGGTGCTGGGTGCGTAACACACCTTTTGCTATTTTTACAAACACACAAAAGTCAGGTTTTTTCAAATGGCCCAGATAGGTGGCAAATACTGGAAATACAGGAAATTGGATTGGATTTGTTTATTGTCAAGTGTACCGAGGTACAGTGAAAAGTATTGTTCTGCATATAGTTCAGACAAATCATTCTGTACATGAAAAGAAAATACAGGGGGCAAACATAAAATACACAAAGTAAATAAATAGATACTGGCATCTTGTGAAGCACACAGGAATGTAGTACCACTCTGTCGAGAAGATGTGTGAAAAGATCAGATCAGTCCATAAGAGGGTTATTTAGGAGTCCGGTAAAAGCAGGGAAGAGGCTGTTTTTGAATCTAGCAGTGCGTGTACTCGGACATTTGTTCTCTCCTGCCCGATGGAATAAGATGGAAGAGTGAATAAGCCAGGTGGGAGGGGTCTTTGATTATGCTGCCCGCTTTCCCAAGGCAGCGGGAGGTGTAGACAGAGTCAATGAATTGAAGGCGAGTTCTCATGGTGGACTGAGCCGTTGCCATACCAGGCTGTGATGCAGCCAGATCAGATGCTTCCTATGGTGCACCTTGAAATGTTGGTAAGAGTCAATGTGGACATGCCAAATTTCCTTAGTTTCCTGAGAAAGGATAGGTGCTGTTGTGCAGTCTTGGTCGTAGTGTCGATGTGGGCGGACCAGGACAGATTGTTGGTGATGTGCACACGGAGGAATTTGATGCTGTTAACCATCTCCACCTCAGTCCCGTTGATGCTCACAGTACTGTCAGGGGTGTGTACAGTACTTTGCTTCTTGAAGTCAATGACCAGCTCTTTAGTTTTGCTGACTTTGAGGGAGAGATTGTTGTTGTTACACCACTCCACTAGGTTGTCTATCTCCCTCCTGTATTCTATAGATCGGTCGTGTCATCAGCAAACTTGTAGATGAAGTTGGAACCAAATTTTGTCATGCAGTTGCATGTGTATAGGGAGTATAGTAGGAGGCTAAGTTTGAAGCCTTGCGGGGCCGGGTATTGAGGACTATTGTGGAGAAGGTGTTATTGTCTACCTTACTGATTGTGGTCTATGGGTCAGAAAGTCAAGGATCCGCTTGCAGAGTGAGGAGCCAAGTCCTAGGTTTTGGAGCTTTGTTATGAGCTTAGCTGGGATTATGGTGTTGAAGGTGGAGCTGTAGTCTATAAACAGGAGGCTGATGTAGGAGTTCTTGTAGTTGAGATGCTGAAGGGCCAGGGAGATGGCATCCGCTGTGGACCAGTTGTGGTGGTATGTGCATTGCAGTGGATCTAGGCATTCTGGGAGTATGGAGTTGATGTGCCTCATGACCTACTCTCGAAGCACTTCATTGCAATCGATGTGAAGGCCACCAGACGATAGTCGTTGAAGCACAACTAATGATGGGCCAGAGCTTTCTGGGGGTGGGGTATTTCACACCAGATGCCATTAATTTGATATCTTTCTATAAAGATGTCAGTAAATTTGCAGACGATACGAAGATTGGGGGAGTTGTGGATAGTGAGGAGGACTGTTGTCGGCTGCAAAGAGACATAGATAGGATGCAGAGCTGGGCTGAGAAGTGGCAGATGGAGTTTAACCCTGAAAAGTGTGAGGTTGTCCATTTTGGAAGGACAAATATAAATGCGGAATACAGGGTTAACGGCAGAGTTCTTGGCAATGTGGAGGAGCAGAGAGATCTTGGGGTCTATGTTCATACAGCTTTGAAAGTTGCCACTCAAGTGGATAGAGCTGTGAAGAAGGCATATGATGTGCTAGCGTTCATTAACAGAGGGATTGAATTTAAGAGCTGTGAGGTGATGATGCAGCTGTAGAAAACTTTGGTAAGGCCACATTTGGAGTACTATGTACAGTTCTGGTCGCCTCATTTTAGGAAGGATGTGGAAGCTTTGGAAAAGGTGCAAAGGAGATTTACCAGGATGTTGCCTGGAATGGAGAGTAGGTCATACGAGTAAAGGTTGAGGGTGCTAGGCCTTTTCTCATTAGAACGGAGAAGGCTGAGGGGCGACTTGATAGAGGTTTATAAGATGATCAGGGGAATAGATAGAGTAGACAGTCAGAGATTGTTTCCCCGGGTGGAACAAACCATTACAAGGGGACATAGGTTTAAGGTGAATGGTGGAAGATATAGGGGAATGTCAGAGGTAGGTTCTTTACCCAGAGAGTAGTGGGGGCATGGAATGCACTGCCTGTGGAAGTAGTTGAGTCAGAAACATTAGGGACCTTCAAGCAGCTATTGGATAGGTACATGGATTACGGTAGAATGATATAGTGTAGATTCATTTGTTCTTAAGGGCAGCACGGTAGCATTGTGGATAGCACAATTGCTTCACAGCTCCAGGGTCCCAGGTTCGATTCCGGCTTGGGTCACTGTCTGTGCGGAGTGTGCACATCCTCCCCGTGTGTGCGTGGGTTTCCTCTGAGTGCTCCGGGTTTCTCCCACAGTCCAAAGATGTGCAGGTTAGGTGGATTGGCCATGATAAATTGCCCTTAGTGTCCAAATTTGCCCTTAGTGTTGGGTGGAGGTGTTGACCTTGGGTATGGTGCTCTTTCCAATAGCCGGTGCAGACTCAATGGGCCGAATGGCCTCCTTCTGCACTGTAAATGCTATGATAATCTATGATTAATCTAGGACAAAGGTTCGGCACAACATCGTGGGCCGAAGGGCCTGTTCTGTGCTGTATTTTTCTATGTTCTATGTTCTATGTATACTTTGCAGCTCCAAACTATTTTTGTGTCATAACGTTCTGGAAGTGCAAGCTGGTATGCACATGATCAGAGCAACTGGAATCTTAGTCAATGGCGGAAGCAACAACATATTGTGGTAGGCTATATTAGGGGTATCGCAGTACCTAGATCGGATGTACCCTATACTGTAGTATGAGTGGTAGAACCTGCTTGCTGGTTCCGCCCAGCAGGCAGAGCATAAGAGTCTGTGTTTCACCCACAGCAGTCATTCTGTACCAGAGCTGCTGGGGTATCTACTTGTTCATTAAAGCCTTCAATTGGACTACAATCACGCTTCAGTAGTGATTGATCGTGCATCACGTACGTCCTAAACCTTTGAGATTTAAGGAGTGAGACAGAAACAGGAACAATGGAAAAGAAAAAGAAAGAGTAGATGAATGAGAGTCAAATTAGATACAGAAGGATAAATAGAAATGAAGATTGGTGGGGGAGAAAAAGGAGACAGAAAGAAAAATAGATTTTAAAAATAAAATGTTAAAAATCTCTAACAAAATCATGCAAGAATGTAGTTGAACACTTTAAAGAATTTTCATTCTGGCCCAGAAAAGTTAATCAGCATCACATTAGTAATTATTACATTATTAGAAAAGAGAGGGCTGGATTCGCTGCACTCCAACGCCGAAATCGCGTTCGGCGGCAGGGTGGAGAATCTGTTTTCGCGTACAACATCGGTACCGCTGTTGGTTTCGCAATTCTCCACCCCCCGAAAATTGGCATGGAGTACGCCGCGTGGAATATCCACCGCCTCAGGCCATTGCCTGAGGCCCGCCCCACGCCTCTCTGTCCCCGACCGGCCGAATTCCCGACGGCATGGTTCTAACATGGTCCCACCCTCCGTGATCCTCGCATGGCGGCTGCGGACTCAATCCGTGGTCGCCACACTCGGGGGGGAGGCTGATCAGAGGACAGGGGAGGGCTTCATTTGGAACTGGGGGCTATGTACGCAGAGGTCCGGGGCGGGCGAGCGGCCAATGTGGGACACTATTTCGGCGGTCCAGGTCCGCGGGCTGAGTCCGCCATGGAGCACGGCGCGGCTGCTGGAGGCCGCCGCCGTGCACATACGCGGCCTCTGATCTGGAAGTACGGGGGGGCGTATCAGCAGCTAGAGTTGCGAGTTCAACAACAGCTGCCTGCTAGCCCCCAGAAAAACAGGGAATCTGTGGCCTTTTGACACCAGGTTTTGTAAAAGACCACAGTTTTCACGACGGCGTGGGGACATTGTCCCAAAAACAGAGAATCCAGCCAAGCTTTTAATTCCGAGACTCAACTTTCGGTGGCAAGTTCAATGAACAGTAATTTTGAAAATGCGGTACCTATATAACAAGGGGCAGCACGGTAGCACAGTGGATCGCACTGTTGCTTCACAGCTCCAGGGTCTCAGGTTCGATTCCTGGCTCGGGTCACTGTCTGTGTGGAGTCTGCACGTTCTCCCTGAATCTGAATCATAGAATCATAGGATTTACAGTGCAGGAAAGTGTGAGGTGATTCATTTTGGAAGGAATAGCAGGAAGACTGAGTACTGGGCTAATGGTAAGATTCTTGGCAGTGTGGATGAGCAGAGAGATCTCGGTGTCCATTTACATAGATCCCTGAAAGTTGCCACCCAGGTTGAGAGGGTTGTTAAGAAGGCGTACGGTGTGTTAGCTTTTATTGGTAGAGGGATTGAGTTTAGGAGCCATGAGGTCATGTTGCAGCTATACAACACTCTTGTGCGGCCGCATTTGGAGTATTGCGTGCAATTCTGATCGCCGCATTATAGGAAGGATGTGGAAGCATTGGAAAGGGTGCAGAGGAGATTTACCAGAATGTTGCCTGGTATGGAGGGAAGATCTTATGAGGAAAGGCTGAGGGACTTGAGGCTGTTTTCGTTAGAGAGAAGAAGGTTAAGAGGTGACTGAATTGAGGCATACAAGATGATCAGAGGATTGGATAGGGTGGACAGTGAGAGCCTTTTTCCTCGGATGGTGATGTCTAGCACGAGGGGACATACCTTTAAATTGAGGGGAGATAGATATAAGACAGATGTCAGAGGTAGGTTCTTTACTCAGAGAGTAGTAAGGGCGTGGAATGCCCTGCCTGCAACAGTAGTGGACTCGCCAACACTAAGGACATTCAAATGGTCATTGGATAGACATATGGACAATAAGGGAATAGTGTAGATGGGCTTTAGAGTGGTTTCACATGTCGGCGCAACATCGAGGGACGAAGGGCCTGTACTGCGCTGTAATGTTCTATGTTCTATGTTCTAGAAGGTGGCCATTCATCCCCTCGAGTTTGCACCAGCCCTTGGAAAGAGCACCCTTCTTAAACTTAAGTTCAAGCCCACGCCTCCACCCTATCCCCGTAACCCACCTAATGTTTCTGGACACTAAGGGCAATTTATCATGGCCAATCCACTAACCTGCACATCTTTGGACTGTGGGAGGAACCGGAGCACTCGGAGGAAACCCATGCACACACGGGGAGAACATGCAGACTCCGCACAGACAGTTACCCAAGCCGGGAATCGAACCTGGAACCCTGAAGCTATGAAGCAACAGTGTTACCCACTGTTCCTCTCACAAGTCCCGAAAGACGTGCTATTAGGTAATTTGGACATTCTGAATTCTCCCTCTGTGTACCCGACCAGGCGCCGGAATGTGGCCACTAGGGGCTTTTCACAGTAACTTCATTGCAGTGTTAATGTAAGCCTAGTTGTGACAATAAAAATTATTATTATTATTAAGGGGACAAAGGGCAAGATGCCATTGTGAAACAAATGGCAAAGCAGCAGATATTGATCAGCAAGTCTGGAGATTCATAACTCATGGCATATCCCTTAATTCCCTGTATTTTCTGGACAATCTGCACATTCACAAGAAAGTGTGTTATTTATATATTACTCTTTACAACAAGATTCAAACCAACATGCAAATAATCAAAATTTAAGGCATTTAATTTCCTGTCCAATTTATGATTTTCCCCTTTTATTCCTCAAATTTTCATATATTTCCTTTTATTTTTTGTGAATTTAGGAAGTACTTTGGGAAAGTCTGTCTATTCTGATGGTTTGGGTCAGTGAGAGAGCATGGTGTGCTCCCAGTATCGTGGTTATTATTGGTGTCTGAATTAATACCACCAAAAACAAATAAACTAATTCCATATATTTTTAGAACCAAAATGGCTACTCGAAGGAGATAGCCTCTGTAGCTGGAGGTTTAAAATACAAAGTGTGTGTGTGTGGAGGGAGGGGGAGGGGGGGGGGGGGGTGGTGGTGAAAGTCATGCTACAGCTTTACAAGACCTTGGTTAAACCACCCCCTTGGGTACTGTGAGCAGTTCTGGGAACCTCATATTCAGCAGGATACATTGGCCTGAGAGGGAGTGGCGTGTAGTTTTACCAGAATTATATCTGGACACCAAGGGTTATTTATATTATGAGGAGAGATTGCACAAACTAGGATTACATATCCTGAAAATTAAACGTTAATGGGTGATTTGATCATTTTTATCAATGTACTCAGGGGCACAGCTGGGGTAGATTTCTATTGGCTGGGGAGTCCAGGACATCTAAAAATTAGAGATAGATCTTTCAGGAGTAAAATTAAGAATACTTCGACTCATGAAGGGTGGTAGAAGCTTGCAACTTGCTTCCACAAGATGTAATTGTTAAATTTACAACTGCGGCTGACAAATGTTTGCAAACCAAAAATATTAAGTGATATGGAGTAGGTTTGGGCGCATGGAGTTAGCAATGAACTCATTGAATGGCAGAACAAGCACTCGGGGTTAGATGGCCCACTCCTGTTCATATGCTCAACTGTTCCTATGATTCCTGGTTACATGCCCATCCTGCAACTATTATTATATTTGGATTGGTATGCAGTAATTTTACAAATAGGCAGCCTGATTACCACTAATTACAGTAACAGATCAAACTATCAAATGACTGAATACAGCTATCTTACACTTTGCAACGTTATATCTCATTTACACCAGTTTTAGGTCTGAATGTATCTCCTCTTTGGATCTTCAGGTCTTAAGGACAGAGATAGTTCTTAATTGTCCAATGATGTGCTGACCATTCTGGCATCCTCCTCCACGCGGTTCAGCCTGGCTTCAGCAGTTCATGGTGGCTCTTTCCCTGCTGACAGTTGCTCCCAGAGCTCCCTTTCCATTTTTGGGTTGCTCACAGGGCTTTGCCCTTCCTAATGGAGCAGTGAGATTCTCTGTACCTGTGTTATACTCAGGGCCCGGGTTCCCTGGCATTCAGAAATATCTGCTGTGGTTGACTTCCTCCACATAGGGCTTTTCCCACTCTGTGACTGGATGCAATTCCTTCTTGTAATCTTTGTTGCATCTTTATGCTAACTCTCTAACTTGCTCAGGTTCACCTTAAATGAGTTAACTCTTCTATCAAAGTAACAGAAACCTTGGGCAGGATTCACCGTTTGTCGACACCAAAATCCCGAAAAGCAATTGGGCAGAAATAGGTTCCAACGTGAAAATAGTGGCGGGTGCCAATTTGATGGCAAATCGTGATTCTCGATCACCTCGACAGCAGCATCAATGTGTATTAGAATGCATGTACAGTAAACACTGTTTGCATATCATTAGTTTGACCCAGTATTTTCCAGGGCCTCCACGATTTTCCTCCTCCAATGGGCGAGTTCCCAAAGGCGCGGTTCACTTGTGCTTTTAAAAATCGTGAAACCGGCCTGGTAGCTGATGAGGGAGAGAGAGGAGGTAGAATAAAGAGAGGAGCGACTGCGGGCTGCCGGGCCGGACACTGGCTGGTCTGGCTGGGGTTTGGGGCCAGGGCCGGGGGAGGGTGGGTAGCAGAGGAATGGGCCAAGTAGCCGGGGTAACTGCCCACAGGATTGGGTCGGTGCCCAGTCCCGGACCGCCATTACTGCGGCCACCTTTCTGCCCACCCATTGACCACCCACCTTGGCCCCTGGTTCTGCAGACTGACACCAGCCATATGGGTGCCCACACCTCCCGCCCACACTCTGCCACCCACCGGCAGCCCACCCAGAGAAACACCCACAGTAGCCCCTAAGGGGGCTGCAGTGCATACCCCTGGTGAGGGTAGTGCCAGCCGATGGTACCTTTGGCATCAGGGAGGGACGCCAGGCCCAGAGGCCCCCACAGTGCCAGTCCACTAACGGGGCCAGGCTATGGGGGTAGTGGGGGGGGGGAGGACATGCGGGAGCAGAGTCGGCAGTGGCAAGTGGGGCCACCATGTAGCTTTTGGATATGGTTGGTCATGGAGATTTGCACCATTCTAACGTGTTGGCTTTTCACCCCTGCAGACAATGGATATTGGAATTCAACCAGCAGTGGTGGCCTTCCTGCTAGTCGCTCAGCCCTGGGGGATGCCCTGCAGCTGCACAAGCTGGAGATACTCGAGGAGGAGGACGTTGCAGCAACGGAGTGTGCAGCAGTGGAGCGGGCAGGAACGGGGCATGCCGCAGAGGAGCAGGTGGCAGCTGTCCAGGTTTGAGGCCGAGCCTCCCAACAGGCTGAGGAGGAGGAGGTGCCAAGGAGGTGCCTCATGAGGCCTTGCATGTATCGGCACCGCCTGTCATTCGAGGACCTGCTGGACCGGGCATTGCCGTCGGAGACTCCGGCTGAGCAGAGAGACTGTGCGACATGTTTGCCAAATAATTTCACAGAATTTCATAGCATTTACAGTGCAGAAGGAGGCCATTCAGCCCATTGAGTCTGCACTGGCCCTTGGAAAGTGCAATCCCCAAAGCCCACGCCTACACCCTATCTCCACACCTCCACCCTATCCCCGTAACCCCACCTAACCTTTTTTGGACATTAAGGGCAATTTAGCATGGTCAATCCACCTAACCTGCATATCTTTGGACTGTGGGAAGAAACCGGAGCAGCCGGAGGAAACTCACGCAGACACGGGGAGAACATGCAGACTCCGCACAGACAGTGACCCAAGCCAGGAATCGAACCTGGGACCTTGGAGCTGTGAAGCAACTGTGCTAACCACTGTGCCGTAGTAGGGGGTACAGGCCCTATTTTGGCAGTAACACCAAATCTGGTCCATGGAGGTTGATGACAACCCGCTCTACAATGAACTCTGGTCTTCCACATCATTTGGCAATGTCTGACTCCTGCTCACAATAGCACTTTCAACCATCCACCTGGGTGGTTCCTGCATTCCATTCCATCACATGGTCCCATCAAATCCCTGGGGGTAGCTGTGGTGGGGTCGATGGGAGGGAGAGAGGTGTGCAGCCCAGGCCACCCACAGAGTTCACCCATTGCCCCCCCCACCATCTGTCCATTCCCCTCCCCCTCTCCCCCCCCCCCCCCCCCCCCCCCGCCACCCCCTCCCCATCTCCCTCTGGGACTGGGCCACCTCCCTCTACGTCAGCGCCATATCAGCCAGCGCCTTGGCAATGCCGCGTACGCTCCCAGTTATGGCCTGTTGTGACTGGGCCACGCTCAGGAGTGCCATTCTTATGTCCAGGTGGCTCTGGCAGATGGTTATGTGAGGCAGCAACTCTATCCTGGGCCTCGGCCAGTGCCTGCACAGAATACCCCAGGCCAAGGACATGCTGATCCATAGCAATGGCCATTGCCCACAGTGCCTGCACCGCGGACGCCACACATGCGGTGTTTGCCTGGATGGCATACATTGTCGGCACCACCTCCTGCTGCTATACATGGTTGTACTCCTCGAACAGGTACTGAATTCTCGCCAACAACCCCTCATATTGTCCCTGACTCTGCAGCTGCAGCGCCACAATAGATGGGACTGTCCATTCCAGAAGCTCGAGGCCCGCCTGGAGGCAGCTAGTTCCTCGGGTCGGCCCAGCCACCATCCTTCTGCCCCTTTGTGTGTTCCTACCTTCACCTGCATAGCCGGAGCAGCTGTGTGGTGCGCATCAGAGAGTGTTTCAGGAGCCTCTTCACTAACAAGCCCAACCGAGGTGAGTGTCTCTGGGATGGTGGAGAGTGTTAGAGACAACTGTGCTGCGACATCAGGGTCATTCTCCGGCCCGAGCTCTGGGGTGCCCTGCGTCTCGGGTGGAGGGCTGGTGTCCGAGCTGCTGTCAGCGTCACTGCTCGGCTCACATCAGGCGTGGCTTCGGGTTTCGGCCTTGGTCTGGGACGGGGGCAACAGATGGGCCCGCTCCACCCCCAGCAGGTCCTGTAAGACACAAGACAAGACGCATGATTAGACCACGGGCCGACAGGGAGTGGGGGTGGGCATGTGGATGGGGGTGGGTTGTGGTCTTGTGGGGCTGATGTAGGGTAAGGGTGGTGTGGGGGCGAGGGTGGTGTGGGGTGATGTTGGGGGGGGGGGTGTTGACACACGTGTCATGGGGAACCGCAACTAAGCGGGATTTCACATCTTCGCGCACGGGCTGAGCTCCACCTTGGCAACCTCCCTAGCCTTCAGGCCGCTGGCCACATCCAGGGCGCATGCTCAGCCATGGTGAGGGGTCGCAGGTCCGGCAGTCCGCCTCCTGTCTTCTCCTGCTCACGGCGATTGTGCGCGGCCTTCTCCTGGATTGAGGGGGAGGAACAGAAAAGGCACTGTGTTAGACAGTCCGACGACACATGCAGCCCATGGGGTGGTCAGCTGCTGGCCTCAATGGCCAGGACATCCGACCGTGGCGCCAGTATGGGTTCCGGCATGTGGGGGCAGGGTGGGGGTTCAGCTCCCTCCGGGGGGGGGGGGGGGGGGGGGGGGGGGTGGGGGGGGGGGGTGTTATGGGCGTGTGTGGGACACGGGTTAGAGCCAGGGGCACAGTGCTGCCTACTCACCTTGGCTGCCCTGAGGAGATCGTGCAGTTTTGTTTCTGCACTGCTGGCCGGTCCAGACTACGTTGCCCAAGGTGCTAACTGCCTCTGCCACCTGCGCTCAGCCATGATGAAGGGCCGAGGCCAGCAGCCTCCTCCCCAGGCCAGGGTATAGGGTCAATCACCTCTCAACCACGCCTTTCAGGAGGGTCTCCAACTCAGCGTGGAGCTGCTCTCCTTGCTGCCATCTTGTTGGCTGGATGGTGTGTGTGTGGAGTGAAGTGTGTATATGCGACTGGGTTACGCATGGTCCCACACGGCGGGACCTGGCAGGTAAGTCGGCGGGGGTGGGCCTCGGGGGGGCGCGGGTGGATCCAACCCCGGGGGGGGGGGGCCCCCATGGTGGCCTGGCCTGCGATCGGGAACCACCGATCTGCGGGCGGGCCTGTTCCGTGGGGGCAATTCTTCTTTCCACGCTGGCCGCTGTAGGGCTCCGCCATGGCCGGCCCGGAGAAGAGAACCCTCCACGCATACGCCAAAATACCACGCCAGCGGTTCCATGCAATGCGCGAGATCACGCCAGCCCTTTGGTGCATGCGCAAACTCGCGCCGTCCCTTCAGCACCGGCTGGAGCAGCGCCAGCTCCTCCGGAGTCCATCTGGCCACCAGAAGTGCGGACAATTCCGCACTTTCGGGGGCTGTTGACGTCGAAGTGGTTGACAACCGGTTCTCCCGTTGGCATGGGGACTTAGTCCCCAGAAAGGAGAATCCAGCTTTTAGTCTCCAAAAGGGAGAATCCAGCCCCCAATTCTCCAGGACCTCCGGGATTCGCCACCTCCGATGGGCCTAGTTCCCGACAGCATGGTTCACTTGTGGCTTCAAAAGTCATGAACCTGACGTCATGGCTGCTGAGTGAGAGAGAGGAGGGTTGGAAGTGGCATGGTGTGACTGCAGGCTGCCGGCCTGGACACCGGCCGTGCTGGCTGTGGTAAGGGGCCCCCTGCCAGAGCCGGGGGGAGGACGAAACAGGCCGAGCAGCCGGGTGGCCCCCCATAGGACTGGTGGCGTGCCCAGGTACCGACCGCCATTACAGCGGCAATCTTGCTGCGCACCAACTGACCGCCCACCCCGGCCCTTGATTCGACACAGTGACACCGGCCGTATGGGGTGCACACACCCCTGCACTCTACCCCCGGCCACAGCATGTCCTACCCGCCCCAAACGCACCCCGCCCAACCAGCACTAGCCACCGTTGGATCGCCCAGGGCAAAACCCATGGCAGCTCCCCGTGAGGGCAATGCCAGCCAACGGTACTGCGCAGGGAGCCAGGAACGGGGGCACCGCTGGTGTCGGATACCAACAGGACAGGGGTGCGGGGGTGGGGGTTGGCCTTCCACCCCTGCAGACAATGCCATTTGGTGTTCAACCAGCCACGTAGGCCGCTGTGGTGATGGTCGCAGCTCTGTGCGATGCCCTGCGGCCATGCGAGCGGGGGCCACGCGGAGAGGAGGGGAAGCTGCAGCAGCAGAGCGGCCAGCTGCGAAACGGCCAGCAGTGGACCGGGCTGCAGAGAGGCAGGTGGCAGCCGCACAGGCGGGAGGGGCCGGCCGCTCAACAGGCCGAGGAGGAGGAGGTGCCAAGGAGGTGCCGCATGTGGCCACTTGTGTACCAGCACCTCCTGTCATTTGTGGACTTGCTGGACTGGGCAAGCCGTCAAAGACTCCGGCTCAGCAGAGAGACAGTGCGACTCATGTGCCAGATGATGGCACACCTGGTACCGCGGGGGGGTATAGAGGAGGATACCCTCTCCCGGTGACCGTCAAGGTGACGGTCGCCCTGAATTTTTTTGCGAAGGGATCTTTCCAGTCGCCGAGTGGGCACTTGTCCGGGATCTCACAGGCCTTGGTGCACAGATGCATCCGCATCGTCTCGGACGCCCTTTCTGCCCAGGCAGATCATTACATCCATTTTCATGTGGACCGAGCCCACCTGGATGCCCGGGCATATGGGGGATATGGGGAAAGGGGGCATATGGGGGACGGAGGTATATGGGGGAAGGGGGGATATGGGGGAAGGGGGATATGGGGGAAGGGGGGGATATGGGGGAAGGGTGGATATGGGGAAGATGGGGAATATGGGGAAGGGGGATATGGGGCTATGGGGGAAGGGGGGATATGGGGGAAGAGGGATATGGGGGAAGGGGGATTATGGGGGAAGGGGATATGGGGGAAGGGGATATGGGGGAAGGAGATATGGGGTAAGGGGGCTATGGGAGAAGGGGGATATGGGGGAAGGGGGATATGGGGAAGGGGGATATGGGGCAAAGGGGGAATATGGGGAAGGGAGGATATGGGGGGATTTGGCGGAAGGGGGATATGGAGGAAGGGGGGATATGGGGCAAGGGGGAATATGGGGGAATGTGGGATATGGGGGAGGGGACATGGGGTAAGGGGATATGGGGGAAGGGGATACGGGGAAGGGGGATATGGGGGAAGGGGATATGGGGGATATGGGAGAAGGGGGAAATGGGGTAATGGGGGATATGGGGGAAGGGGATATGGGGGAAGGGAATATGGGGCATGGGGGATATGGGAGAAGGGGGATATGGGAGAAGGGGGGGAAATGGGGTAATGGGGGATATGGGAGCAGGGGGATATGGGGAAAGGGGATATGGGGAAGGGGGATGTGGGGTAAAGGGAGATATGGGGAAGGAGGGAAATGGGGGGATATGCGGCAAGGGGGATATGGGAGAAGGGGGATATGGGGGAAGGGGGGATATGGGGAAGGGAGGATATGGGGTAAGGGGATATGGGGGAAGGGGGGATATGGGGAGGAAGGATATGGAGGAAGGGAGGATATGGGGGAGGGGGGACAGACCCGGCCCATCAGGCGGACGCCGCCCCCAGAATGTTCCAGGGTGGCTACGAGCCGGGGATAGACCCGGAGCACCAGGCGGACGCCGCCCACATCTAGTGCAAGTGCAGCGACGCCGGTGGGTCACACCCAGCGACGAGGAGGGCAGCCACAGGAACAGGCCCCCGTCGCAGCTGACCCAGGACACTGACGCCCAGGACACTGACGCACAGGACACTGACGCACAGGACACCGACACACAGGACCCTAACAAACAGGACCCTAACACACAGGACCCCAACGCACAGGACACTGACGCACAGGACACTGACGCCCAGGACACTGACGCACAGGATCCTAACACACAGGACATGAACACACAGGACACTAACACACAGGACCCTAACACACAGAACACTGATACACAGGACACCGATACACAGGATCCTAACACACAGGACCCTAACACACAAGACACTGACGCCCAGGACACTGATGCATAGGACACTGACGCACAGGACACTGACATACAGGACACCGACCTCACAGGACACCGACACACAGGACCCTAAAACACAGGACCCCAACACACAGGACCTAAACACACAGGACCCTAATACACAGGACACTGACGCCCAGGACCCTGACGCACACGACAACCACACACAGAGGACGGATGGACAGGAATCCCCATTCCAAGGGACCCCGGACTTCGGGTCGGATGAGGAACATGCCATTACACCACTGCTATCTCCTACACCCTCCACCATCGCAGAGACACTCACCTCGGTTGGATACTTTAGCAATGAGGCATCTGGGACACTAACTGGTGCGCACAATACAGCCGTCCCGGTACAGCAGGTGGAGGCAGGAGCAGCCGAGGGGCCGGGCGGTCGGAGGGCAGCCCGGCGCAGGCAACCATCTGCTGCCCAGATGGGTCCCTGGTTCCTGGAGTTACCACACCCACCCATAGGCCCGATGCAGTCACGGACAAAGGGACAACCAAAGTGGGTGACGGTCGGCTTGCAGCAGCTACAGACGAAGGTAGGGGAGTCCAACCACGTGCAGGAGCTGCGAGTGGAGCCGGTCATGCGTGCTCCACCGCACCGCACGGGTGGCGTCCGCGGTGGAGGCAATGGGTGCGACGGTGTCAGACATGGGTCGCAGTATGCAAGGCCTGGGGCTTTCCGTGGCCCAGGACATGGCTGCTCTCTCACAGGCAGCCATGAGCCAGCAGCAGATCGCAGAGGCGCTCAACGCCGTGGCCCAGGCTCAGCAGGCAATGGCCCAGTCTCTGCAGGCCATCACTGAGGGCATCGTTGCCATTGCCCAGGTGCTGGCTGGCGTCGCCCAAACACAGACAGGATTGGCCAACTCACTGAGCTCCTTGGCCAGTATCCCTGTCGATACCAGGACGGGCCTCCAGGACTGGCAGCGCCAGATGTCGGGGGGGGCGTCGGATGGCCAGTCCGTTCGCATCGCCTGGGGGCCATCGGGCACCCCGAGGGAGGAGGAGGTGCTGTGGTCCGTCCCGGGTCCCCCTGTAGGGAAGGTCCTGGAACACCGCGACACCTCGGACTCCCCTCCTTCCGTCCCAGGTGCATCTGGTGGGCAACGGGCAGGACAGGCTGGCAGCTCGCCATCCCAGTCGCCCGAGCCGCAACCTGGCCCATCTAGGCCGGGCTGCTCCAGTAAACGGCCGCCAAAGGGGTCCCTAGTCACAGGGCAGGGATCACAGGAGTCCACCTCCAGTTCTGCTGTACCGTCTGGGGAAACCATCTAGATGTAGTCAAAGGGCTTGTAAGGCCACAAAATTAGACACTGAGTAGGTTGGCACAGGTGCAAGTCACAGATTTTGGGGCTAGGGCACGTGTATGAACCGTTTGTCATTAAAATCACTTTCACACCAACAGAAGCTGCCTTTGTGCTCTGACCGATGCATGCGGGGGTGTGGTGTGATGTGAGCGGCAGTGGGTGTGTGAGGGGTGATTGAACGTCGGCCTCAGGTGAGTGTGCCCCCCCCCCCGCCCCCCCCCCCCCCCCGGTGCACAGAGAACTGGATGTAGCGGTCCCCGATGACATATAGGTCTGTCACTGCACCGATGCCTGCGAGATACCGGACAGGTCCCCACTCGGCTCCTGGAAAGACCCTATGGCATAGACGTTCAGGGCCACCGTAACCTTGACGGCCACGGGGAGAGGGTGTCCTTCCCCAGTGCCACGCGGTGCCAGGTGTGCCATCAGGTGGCAGATGTGTGCCACGGTTTTCCGGCTCATCCGGAGTATTGTCCTGCATGCCCGGTCCATGAGGTCCTGGTACGACAAGCAGGGCTGCTACACACGGGGCCTCATCCAGCATCTCCGTCACCATGGCTCCACCACCACCTCCTCCTCCTCCTCGTCCTATCGTGCGGACGGCCCTCCAGCCTGGGCGGCTGTCACTTGCCTCCTTGCGGCACGCTCCTCGGCGGCCGCCTCCGCCGCCTCCCTGGCACGCTCCTGCTCCAGCTCCCCCAGGGCAACATGTAGAAGTGCACCCTCTCCATCACTCGCCCTCCCCGCCCCCCGCCCCCTCCTCCCCGGCACTCACTCTCTCCATCCCGCACCCTCTCCATCACGCACCCTCTCCAACCCCCCCTCCCCTCCCTCAACCTCTCCCCCAGACCCTCCCTCCCCCCCAGCCGCTCCCTCCACACCCAGCCCCTCCCTCCCCCCAACCACTCCCTCCCCCGCCAGCCCCTCCCTCCACCTGCGGCTGTGCCGTCACTTTTCCGGCGGCCGTCCCACGCCGACACCTACCTCCGCGCTGGCCGGCGTCAACCATCATGACTGGTTGATGCCGTTAAAGAGGTGGTTTGATTTAGGCCCGGCGTGATCCGTGGTCATGCTGCCGGGACTTCGGCTCAACCGGCCTCGGTGAATTGGGGTGGCCTCGGTGCCCGTTGCGTCGCGCCAGTGCTCGACATTCTCCAAGGCGCGCGGCGCG